>NC_042518.1:4992811-5294441 GCF_900963305.1 Echeneis naucrates
GGTTGTGTGAACGAGTTGTGAAGTCAATGAGGTTCGGCAATAGAACAAAAGAAGGTGACGACACGGACCTCTGGGGAACGTTGGGCTCTCTGTGTTCCCTTGGAGAACAAACAGAGGGTCTCCCTTGAGACGGTATGCAATCTAAAAGCACCGACAAAGTCAATCCCCATGTGGGAGGGCGTTGAAAGTAAGAGTAATGAAAGGCGATTGTAAGGAGCTACAAAGACTATTAATCTCACATAATCACAATGTGAACACCGATAATATGATATTTGTGGCGCTACACATAAGATGACAGATGAGATATTCTTCAAATATTCACAGTCAAGGTCTATATTGCCATTAAGGGTCATGCCTTCAGTATGTAATTTCTTATCATTTAATTTTATAAATGGATGCGTGCTTTGCATTAAGCTGGAAGGAGGAAATGGAGTGAACTTAATCCCTCATGATTATTAATTCCAACATGTCAAATTTTGCATTTGGGCAGCCAGCAAATCTCCTCTAAGGAGGGAAACTTTAAAGACGAAAACTGTCACACATAAGTGTGTTTTTTGTTGTTGTTGTTGTTGTTGTTGTTTTGTTTCTGCTGTTCCCCCCTCACTTTGTTGTTGTTTTTTTTGGGGGGGGGGGGCACTGACAGTAATCCTGTACCTTTGTGAACACCAAGGCGCGAGTCAATCACAACTCAAAGCACAGGACATCTCTGCAAGTCCCATCTCGCCAAAGCTCCTTCAATAGATTACAGTGACGGACACGTGTCAGCCGCTTGGGAGAAGCCGTGGGACTTACACCTCGGTGGTTGAATGGGTTTGTGTAAAAGGAAGGATAGACAGAAGTAAAGTGTTCTCTCGGTTCTCCTGGAAAAGACAGACCTCGTCCCACAGATCAGCTGTTAAACCCACTGAGCTGACAGTCACTTCCCTTCTTTCTCAAAAGGCGCTACAGCCCGCGCCTTTCCTGGTGTGAAGCCCTTCCATTTTCTGAAACAGTTTCTTCACCCATATTCTTCTGAGGATGTTGCCTGTTTGCTTTGGGGGATGTTTTGTCTTCCATTGGTTCGTGGAGAAAACTAGCAAAGAGAACCCGACGTAGCTGTTATTTTAGCTGAAGTTGTGTTGACAGCAGCGCGGATGTGTTTTCACAGCCACGGTAGACGGTTTTGACTTGATGACATACCTTGTGGCTTTTGGGAAAATTTGTCCCTCTTGGTAGCTAATCCTGAATATCTTCTTCAGATCACTGAAGGAAATGTTATCCATAAATTAAGGCTGATGCCAATAGTTCATTTAGCAGATTGTTGTTGGTCATACATAAAAAGATTTGCTTTAAAAAAAACTTTAATTGGCAAAATATGATGTTAATCACACCATCACTTCATTTTTCAAACATTCCCTCATTTATTTAATTAAGATTCAAATGGTGGAATCTACTGCTGATATTTGCCACATAGGATAGTAAATGGTTTTGTTTTGGTTGTTTGTTTGTTTAGATTCAACAACTAAAAAGAAAAGGTATCTAGAAATGGTTTTTGACCATTGTCTGACTCATTACAAATAAATAAACTTAGCAGTTAATTAATTCAGAAGTTTTGCTGAAAACAGGAATTCACCCCAACTAGACGTATCAATCAATGTTTTTTCAAAGTCATTTTCCTCTATTTCATGCTGCTATTTCATGATATACAGAGCATTTAATTACAACATGTGACGCAAGATTTTTTCATATCAGTGATTTCTAATGCAAATTTATTTAATATTATTTGATCTAATATATTAGCTAATCGTTATTTCATAGAAATAATCAAAGCCACATTACACATGAATTTAAATGCCATTCATTGGCAAATCTTTGATTACAATCGTTATATTCAACTGGGAAATGTCAATTACAGAGGACAGAGAATTGCTGTAGCTATACAGCATTACTTATAAAAGCTGCATGTTAATTAATAGCCTTCTTCGTCAAAGGTGACATTTAAACGTTCAACAGTGAAATTAAATATAAAGCAACAGCACGGCTATACAATGAATACCGGGTACCACTTCTCTTAAGCTTGTGTGGTAAAGTGCAATTACTGCGACCTCTGCCCCAACACTGACACAACAGTGTAATTATATCTGAAGTTGGCCCGATGCAACTCTCATGGTTTAACCCCTGTGAAAGAGGTCAGGGATGGCCTGCCTCTCCACATCTGTTGTGAAGCGCAGTCTATATGGAGCCTGACAAAAGACAACTATCTAACAAGTCAGACAGGAACAATCCATCACATCCCACTTCGGTGAAAACATTGACGGGTGGCCTTATGCAACACTCCCCATGTGGATCAGGAGGCAACACACAGCTCAGCTACAGCGCTACAAAGCAAAGTGAACCACCTGACAGACTGGCAAAAAATGTAAATAATAATTATCAGAATAAGAAATACTTTATTGATCCCTGAGGGGAAATTGCCTTTAGTTAAAGATGCTCCCATTCAAAAGTCTTAAAAGAAGTAGGAAAGTATAAAATACATCAATAAAGTTTAAATATAAGTACTAATATAAAATAACACTAAAATATAAATATACATTCTGTTCTTGTATCTACCAAAGGTGATAAATAAAACGACAGTTGACCAACATTTGAAAATTGCACATGGATGTAGTTATTGTACTGACAATATAATAATAATCTCACCAAATATCTTGCTTTAAAATGCCACCTATTGCATCTGGCAACACCTGTTAGGTCTGGGGATGCTTTGCAGTTGAGTCATTAGTTGTTAAAAAAGAACTCCACCTGCGCAGTTATTACTAACACCATGACGTGTTTGTACAATTTAAGTTTTCTGAAATTCACTAGATACGTAGTCGAAACAAAAGTTTGAGCTTCAGGATTTGTCTTTAACCCACGATGCAAAAAAAAAGCTCCTCCACTCCTCCTCACCTTTACCTTTGTGCAACATAAAACACATTTCCTATCTTACACATTAGCGATTTAGTGTTACGTAAAAACAAAGATGGTTTCAGTTTAAGCCATTATATTTCAGGAATGTTTTACTCAAGAGGAGTTTTGGAGATACGACAGTTTCTCTGTTTAATTGCTTCAGCGTTGCTGCATTAGCTGTGATATGAAACTGCTAAACACACTGAACTTATCACTTGACTGTTAGCGTTGCCTTACTTTGTGTCTCAGCTGTTTCCTTAACAGTGTGTAATGTGTATCCTTTATATAGTATGTCCCGCGCCCTGGATAATGAATCTGTAGTTTATGTTACAGTCTGTAGTAACACAGCCGGTGTTTTGCAGTCGTGCTGAGGTCGTCTGAATCAGACGGTTCAGTGCGTTTCTTCCCAGTAGAACGATGATGCAAGCACACAGGCTTTTTAGGTGGCTGGTGTGCAGCCAGGTAGAATGACATATGGCAAAGAGGCATGTGCAGTGTGCTGCAAATCACACTTAGGTGAACACAATCTCTGCCTTGACTTTTAGGTTTCATAAATAATTCAGTGCGAGCTAAGGAAAACATTTGGATTTCCTTTGAGCAAAGACAAATACCCTTTGAATCCCATTTTTAAGTGCACTTGTTTAAACAAGGGGGGGAAAAAAAAAAGCTCTATTCTCGTCGACCGATACTTAGATTCAAGAGTCCAAACATTTATAGACACGATGCCCGAAGAAGCCGAGTGACTGTTCAACTTTGACCTGAAAAACACTCATCTATTTTAAAACTCGACATAAATCCAAACCACAGCAGGTCTGGGACTCAAGCAGAGTCATGTCCAGATGGAGACATTGTTGCCTCGGTCAGGTCTGTCCAGGCGGTCCGAGTTGAGACAGACTGTCAATGAATCCAAATTCCTTCACAGCGTGTTCGTCTCTGTTAGACACTGAAGAACTTTCTGGTTTCAATAATTGGTCACGCAATTTTTAAACAGTCAATGCCGTTAATCCTACTGCTGCACTATTAGAAGTACACAAGTGTCAGGTGATACCACAGTGTAAAAAACGGCGTGAAAAGTGTGTACAACATTTTCATTGTAGTCGCAGTGAGACACAGATTAAGGGGATATTAGTGATACAGGATTTAATTAGATTATCTTTATCTGGGTAATTTAAGTCTGACAAAAAAACACTGTTATCAAAACAGACTTTAGGAAAAATAGATGTAAGAAAATGTCTTCTCCAGGCTTTCTTTAGGGGGTGGAACAGTTAAGCGTTTCAGAAGCCCTAAGTAAATTTAAATACATCTAACGCCTTCCCGTATTTCCTTGAGCCTGACTTTAGGGAGGAGAGCAGACTTCAAAAGGCAGTGGCACTGAAAGAACCTCAATAAGGCATGAGTGGGTCACAAAAAGAAAGGAAGCGGTGGTCGCAAGTACAAGTAAGAATTCTGAAAATCAAAAACAACACAACAGGGACAAGAAAAGAAAAATTGCCCGTGGTACAAAAAAGCAGTTTAAAAACATGAGCAATCCAAGAAAGCCTTCCATTTAGATGAAATGTCGAACATTTTTTGGTTTTTATTGTGATTATTAGTATCACATCATTTTAAGACTTTGTTCAGAGATATTCTACAGATCCCTCACTCAAATGGATGCAGATTAGATTCAGTGGGTTTATAGAGTAAGGAGCTGCATACGCTCATACTGCAGCACTGGAAACAAGTCGATGAATAAACGAGAGAGCAAGAGTGAAAAGGAGGGGGAAGAGAGACAAATGAGGAAAGAGAGCGAAATAAGAAGAGAGGCTTTTCTGCCTCAGACAGCTTGTGGGTTTTTGTGTGATAGCTGCTGGCTGTAGGAGGCTGTGAAAAGATAAGGTTTACTAATGGGGTGTTTAGGAGAACGTTCCATTTATTATCATACTTCACATAGGTGAGCAGGGAGTAATATCGAGGGCTGGCGCTATTCATGCGAGCTCTGAGAGGGCTTTACGTTGCGGGGACTGTTAGTGGTGCTTCCAAAAAGACGTTAACCCTGGCGGTGGAGAGGCAGCTGCAGCTCTGAGAGGTTGTTTATGAAGTGTGGTTTTAGAGTAGCCGTGGGCAACGTTAGGTCTTAATCTTTCCCACGAACACATGTCCGCTCATTCCTCCTCAGTACTATAACGCTGCCCTCCGATGCACGATTTTCTTTATCTGTCTGACAACCAGACATACCGATCAAGTCGTTTGCAGAAAGCGATGAGCGTAAGCTGACCAGCGGAGGGAGGTCGGAGGGTCAGGGCTATTTGGGTGTGGCTGCTCGATGGACAGGAAAACAGCATGGACAGCATACAAAACGTGTGTGTCCTGAAACACATCTCAAATATATACAAATACAACATTAGGACTAATCAATAGCAGTTCAACCATTAAACAAAACTAATTAAAGACAATTCTTCATGGAGACCCTCTGGATATGAATGAGAATCCAGTTTGTGTGTTATCGGAGCCGACCAAAAAGTAAATTCAGGTTTTGTTTTTTTTTTCCTTTGTTTTCTGCGTTCTGCTACAGTTACAATTTATTACTTTTCAGTATTTTTTTTTTTCCAAATGAGTTTTCTCATTTTACTTTCCAGGTGGTAAGTCTTTAAAATAAAAGCTCCCCAACCACTTTAGTCTCTTATTTCCACTATAATGTATTGAGCGGCGAGGCCCCAACGGCTTCCTGGTTTTGATCTGAAGCCAAAAAAGCAAATGAGAAAGCAGCACCGTTACTGCAGTATTTAGGATTGTGATATATGACCTCATTGCCAAACACTTCTATTGGCTCCCTCTTGTATTTAGTGAAGTTACTCATTGACTGCGTATGATGTTATTATTTTTTCAGGTTGGCTGAGACTTTAATAGGAGGCATTAAGCACCTCCAGGATGACAGTTCATCGCTTAAAGCCTCTAAACTATGTATGAGAAAGGAAATGATGGCCATAAACAGGGAGAATGAAAGTTGTAGCAAGGAACATATTCAATATCAGTGACTCATCGGCAAGTCAGATGTTCACTTGACCATGTTTGTTGTACTATATCTGCATCTGCCTTCCATTACATATTGGATAGTTAATGTAAAATGACACACGGTCCTACTGGCCGGAGCATAACTTCAGAAGCTGATTGTAGAACGGCCGAAACGATACAGCAAATATACAGTTGGATGCCACACACCATTTAATCAATAGGAGGTGGAAGATGCATATAGTGGACAGGACGTTTTTCATCAGAGCCCGGCGCAGGGGAGCTCTGGAGGCAGCGAGACAAAAAGGCAAAGCCGAGGAACACAGCCAGCACGAGCAGATGTTGGAAATCGTACCCAAAAATCCAGCACAACAGCAGGTGCTGGTTGGCAGGCAGAAAATTGAAGATATGGTTGGGGGGGGGGGACGGGAAAAATCCTGCCACTGCAGGTCGAGTAAATCATGTCTCAGTTAAAGAGGAGTGGAAAAGTGACGGTGAAGTGGGTAAAAAAAAACAAAAAACAACAACCTAAATTATGACATCAAATTCAAAACTGAAACTTAATGCCACCGGAATGTCACAGACTAAACGGAAAAACTCTGATGAAACCTCAAAGAGTTTAGAGTGTTATATTTTTCCTCTGTGCGACAAAAACATTCACAGTGAACAATCAAGCAAGTGGAAAGCAGAAGCTTCCCCAAAAGTGCTTCACACTGTAGGCTCAGCCGTGAAACGGCAGTATGTGCCAGGACCAAAGCAGTGTGCAGCACAGAGAGTGACGGATGCTAAATGACAAAAAACGTGGCACGTAATGATGAGCTGCGTGTCACGCAGACGTCCCGTCTGATGTAAGGAGATGCCAAAGCCTGTGTTTAACCGAAGAAACTGAGTGATAACAAACGGGAGGAAAAAAGGAGCATATGATGTTTCCCGCTAAGACGTCGGACTCATCTCATTGATGCAGCTGTGGTGGATTTTGGTAAATCTTGCTGCATTAAAGCAGCCTAAAGTACAAGCTGCTCAACGATGCGCCATGATGTTTGGGTTTTTGTTTTTTTTTTTTGTTTAGTTTTTTTTCCCCCATTACACGTGAAATGCTGCAATTAGCAGGTTGGAAAAAAACGAAACAAATCAAATGGGCGGTAAACAGAAAGCGTACTAATTCTTCTTGAGGATCAACACGGCAGTGTGTTTCAGTCAGTGCGCTCCCCACAAGGCAACCCAAGACGCCACATAAAATCAAACCAAGACTGGGAATTAAACATCCTCACATAGTTCAAGGTAACATGCCAGAAAACTTTACCTTTTTCTCACCACCACTCAAGCCCAATGAAATCATAAACCCTCTTGAGTGGAAAACAAAATTGAGAGATGAGAGAAGGATGTGAGCCCGGGGAAACCGGATGTGTGTCTGCACCACAGTGTTGGTGATGAGACAGTAGCCCCAGTCTGTGTCAGCTCTCAAATACCTAAGGACAAGTTGATGGAAAACATGTTCTCGGAATAATAAATAACTATCCATGCGGGGATTCGAGCTTCAGTATTTGTTAATACTGAACTTTTTTCGGTGTGTGTTTTCCAAACCCACACAACTCCATTCAGCTTTGTGCCCAGAGGCAGGAAATGTGCGTCCCACATCCCTTTAAATTTGGTTTTAATCATCTTGTCAAAGAGCCCCCCAGCTGAATTTGTCTTTGTTTGTGTTCATGTTACGAGAGACAGGCAATCCATCATCGGGCAGGCATGTCACCTTTGTGTGTCCCAGCAATGTTATTGCTGCATGCTAATGCAACAGCACATTACCGTCGTCTCCACTGGTAAAGCAGAATTATGACGCATTTTAAGGAAGTCATCAGTCGCTCATCAGTGGCTGTACCTCCAGAGATTCACTCGAATGATTGTTTTGTTTTTTTTTCTTTTCACAATTCAATTATTTATCTAATCTAAATATTGCAAGGTGGTTAATTTTCATTACAAATGCACACCAGTCCAATAGCTGTTTTCGTTTTTGGACGAGCTACCGAATATGTAGGTCCAGAGAAACTTCAGCGTCGACTGAGGTGTTTGTACAGTGGAGCAAATTCGATTACATTAGCTTGGAAATAGAAGATGGAAGATTTAATGAGCCATTTCCAGAATTGTAAAACACCAAGAGTTGCATTTCCTCCGCCTTCAAAGTGAGTTTCAGTTGATATTAAGTTTGCTGAACAAGAATGGATTTAAAATATCACAAATTCTTTAAAACACAAAAACAAATTAGTTTCATCAGCATAGAAAAACTGAGCTGGTCATTCGGAACTAAAAAAATAAATGATTAAAATGTATTCTTGTTCAAATGAAATGCTCGGATGAGGCTCGTAAAGACTTCATGTTACACTATTACAAAACAGAGAAGACGACAATTTGTGTTGTCTGTTCAGAATTTAACGGCACCTTCAGCTCTTGCATGACTCAAACACTGGAGGTAATTTAAGCCAGTGTGCACTTTTTTTATGCGGCTACACGATTCAGCAGGTGATGTACTACCATTATATTCTTACAGCAGTACTGTATATCTGCAAGACTTTTCCATTAACATAGAGCAGCGTGGTGCGAAAAGCCCTTTAGGAAATTTCAGCCAATCAATTTGTGTAAATATTTTCAATTTTACATCATTATGAAGACTATGAGTCGTGTTTCTGTCTGAAAGTGGTAGGAATGATCCTATAAAACTGATTTTACATCAGAAAAGATAGCGTTTTCAGCATTTATGGGATTTTAAACTCTGTGTTCTTGTCCTGTAATAGGCAACACTGGGTTTTCTGATTGGAAACCGAAAACTTGGCTTCACTGTCAAGACGACCAGCTTCATCAGAGGCGAAAACCGCATTTCCAGCTCCACTCAAACTGTTCGTGAATCAACTCTGGCCAGAGCCATCAAATGAAGTTGCTGAATAATGCCTTTGGTGCAGTCACTTAGCTTGTTAACCTTTCCATTCCAGGATTGAGGAAAATGGGGGAAATAGCTGCAGTGCCCAGATTGTTCTAATTTACAGCGTCAACCTCTCGTCGACTGGTTAGTTCTAACACGCTGCTCTGATACTGTTATGAAGTGATGAGGACGTTTGGAGTCACATAAAATACCTTTGCAACACTCATCCTTCAATTTTTCTCTCTTGTAGTAGACTGTAAATTGAACCATGAAATGTTACACCAGGTCTCTTACGGACAACAAATACCTGTACATGTATGTATCTCAAGTTACTTTCTACTCTCTGTATTATAGATGATGTCTGTTCATTTTCCCTTTTTAATAATTCAGTGCAGTCAAAGGCGACAAATTACATTTAATCATCACTCACACTGAAGGAATCTTTGGTCAAGTTAACCATCGAGGGCCATTTTCTAAATTGAACTTAACTTTGATATATTTTCAAAAATTCATTTTAGAGCTCCTGTTATATAGAAAGCCAAGGCACACCTCTTTCAGCTGAGTCATGACAATTTATCCTCGCAGGCACTGACATTGGTATCTTAGCTGATGCTGAGTAAAGGCGTCGCGCTGCACTGTGATTTATTGAGTGGGCCTGCTGCAGAGAGAAGCGGGGAGGATAAAGTGCTCTCACCTGGAAAGTGTGGCTCACTTACTGTGGTCAGGAAAGATTTTACCCAAGGCTTCACCGTTCATGTCACTGGAAAAGGAGCCAATGAGGTCTGAACGAGGCCCTATTCATGAATGGATTAATGAACGGTTCTCCACTGAGGCCAAACTGACTCTCACCAATTATCAACGTTGAATATATGAATGGATGAGAGCAAATGGTGTGGGAGGTTGACACATTGACCACTTGGTCTGAATCGTGAACACAGAGGGAATGTGTGCCTACCATATTTTCGCCTGCGTGTTCAGTGGCCTGGACATGCTGCTGTAAACTGCTGGAGCACACGTAGCACCGGGGCAATCTGCACATCGTGTCTGGCGGCCTCGCAGGTTTTTCTGTGTTAACATATGTACAGCGCAGCCCCATGGGCCCGACACCGCCCTCTCCCGCACGCACACAGAGCTTTCAGAGAGAGTGTCATACCTCCGTGCCATTTTTCATGTCAGGTCGTGTCCCGGATATGCTTCGCCTACGAGTAAATGTAGGGTGCGCTCGCTGTCTCATGCTTGGATTTTTTTGACGTATTGAAGGCAACCAAGTTCTTACACAGAGAAAATTTCAACCTGAACTAGTTTACAAATAATATTACACTTGAACACAATGATTTTTCAACATCTGCAAACAACTCAGAAGTCATTAGTGTCCTCAGCGGGGATGCAGCAACTTCAGGCTTTTACATCTCTCGCTTCTTTAAGGCTCCTCTGATCCCATCAATTAAACTGCAAGCTCCTCTTTATGGAGGGCTTATACCTTTTGTCCTTTGCACAGTCAAGCCCACCTTTAAAGCTTTCCACATCACCTGGCTGTGACTTGGTCGATATCAGAAAACTGGCACTTAAACTTCATAAAACAAACTATGAAATATGTCCACTTGCAAGGATTATGGAAAAGTCTCAAAGTGCCTAAGAGGTGAAAGCTAGTTCCATGGGGAAAAAAAAAAGAAAAAAAGTTGCGATCAATCAGATCAAATAGCCCAGAGTGAACCACGGGATGCGTCAAGGATCCCCTTTTCCGAGCTCAGAATCACAGTTTGAGATGGCGCTGATGACAGGACTTTAAATTGATGCTGGGGTTTGTTGCGAGACTTCACTCTGCTGCAGGTCTTAGCTGAGCCCTCGCCTTGTCCTTTTCTTGGAGAGGTCTCTTTTTGCGGGAAGACAAGGAACGCGTTGTGCAGGCGTGTCACTCAAACATCGCAGCACATCTTTCCAGATGTATTCCTGGGTATCGCTACACACCCGACGTCCAATTGTTCTGTTACCAATGCATCCATACACTGTCGCCAGTTCAAATGTTCAGAAACACTGAGCATCATTACGGCTGAAAGAAGGTACAGTGCATGCCTTACATAACTTACAGCATCTTTACGCTGAAAGTGCACAATGTAGCATGAATCCTTTCTTTTCCTGAAAAGAGCCTTGGTGCGTTAGTCTCTTCTCATCATGCCCCTTACAGCTGCTCTCGGGCAATCCTAAAGTACAAGCTCAACAGTCCCGTCTTTAACCGGTCCTGCCCTCAAGAATATCTGCTAAAAGCAGTAAAGGCAGTGTAGTAAAACCATGCGAAGTACTTGTCATCCTTATCATTCTACCCCACTTGTTCCAAATAATAACACATTACAGCCAAAGTCATTCAGGGGATCCGAGCTCTACTGTGAATAAAATGCTTCACAAGATGTTCCTGATGAATAATCTTGGTGAGTGATGAAAAGCACATTAATGTCTTTATGACATGCATGTTCACAAGGCCACTCTGTGCCACAGACCGACATCAGCTTACAATTCGGCATTATTCAGAGCTGCCCCGGGAGCAGCGAGCAAGAAATCAGGAAGCAAAGATCGCTGAATGAATAAGTTCCTCCGGCGAAATGAAATAGTGCAGGCGTTTGTGGCACTGAAGTTTCTGTCGCATCTGAACCCCCCCCACCGCGGTCCGGCGTGTTCACAGAGCACAGAAAGGCCTCAAACAAAAAGATTCTCTTTCAGTAAGGCAAAGGTTAAGAGCGCCAGTTTTATGTCCTAAAACGTCCTAAAAATAGAACATTATGTAATAACCTGAGGAAGAAGAAGAAGAAGAAGAAGAAAAAAAAAAAAAAGAATTCAACCAACTTGAAAGAACGCAGTGTTTTCAAATCACATTTCCTTCATGAGATGCTCCTGTGTCTAAGGTTTCTGCCCGTCACTTCTCACCTTGGAAAATCTGAAGATTTAACAGCACTACACACTGGAATCAGATGTTAAAATATAGAGTAAGACATTTATACCTGTGAAACTGATTGAGCTAGCTTTCCCAGAGGAAGGGGAACACAGATGTTATTAGGATGTTCTATAAAAACAAACAGCCTAATAAATTGATAATTAAGCAGTATATGGTGTTTCTGTGGATTGATACAGTATCTGATAATTATGTGTCCAGTTGCCCTTCGATCAAAAACGCCTGTGAGACTGTAAAACATGCGGCACTCTGACTCTTTTACCTCCAGTTCAATAAGGTAGTGGACGCTATTTTCATTTACACGGATTAGATTTTAGCCTTCACATAACAAAGTAGCGACTTCGTACATAATTAGAGCTCCCTTCAGTCCTGGTGACAATAAGCCTTTCACACCAGCTTGCCAGAGCACGATCATTCTCTAATTCTGCAGAAAAGTCAACAACCGGCTGCATTCTGTTTCTCCTGTAAAGCCATTAAAGCATCATTACGTGTGCTCTAGAAAGCATGTCGTGCTACTTTAATACTGAATGAGTGAAGAAACGAGCACACCGGTATCTTGTTTTCATGAAGCTATCAGAAAAACCCATTCTGCTTTCAAATGTGCTTTTTACTGTAAATAGCATTTGCAGCGGTTGGCAGTACAGTAAGTATTTCCATGTCTATTTTTAGAAAGGCAATTTCAAAGTTTACAGCGTGCATACACACGCGCAGAGGTTGCATGTGTGTTTAAATGGAAGAGTTCCTAAATGTGTATGTGCACGCACGTGTGTGTCTGTGTCTCGAGGCTCGTTGTTTGTGGGTTCAGCACATACTCTCTTATTCCCCACAAAGGGAACTACTGTAGCTCCATTGCCTTCTGCTTCCATACCTTCAGGCTTAACCGAGACAGAGTCACCCAGCTGTAAAAAAAAAAAAAAAAAAGAAAGAAATAAAAAGAAATCAAGAAGTTCACATCTTGCGTATTAGCAGACATGGTGTAAATCTAATAACGTTACCCCATGTTTTAGTTATTTCACGGTGAATGCTCTGATCACCAGTGTTTATATCAATCCCCAACACAGCCTCAGGTAGTGATTTCTTTCACAGATCCCCCCCCCCCCCCCCCCCATATCACTGTATTATTTGAAATGATGATCAAAGTTGGTTCAGACAGCAAGCTGACCAAAATCAGCAGTGTTCCCAACACATCTTCTATCATTTCCTCTTCACAAAAAAATAGACTTCTCAGATATCTTTTCAGTGATACTTTGAGCCAGTCTGCTGCTTGCCCTATTGCTTGTGACCGTTAGAAAAGATTTATTATTCTTTTGTACGCCTTCCTATACTCTGGCTGCCACACTTCGGAATACTTCAAAGTAAGAGACACCAAGATTGACAGCTTTTGATCAGTGAGGTACATAAGCACAGATGTACTCCCTTGCAAAAAAAAAAAAAACCCTTGTAGAAATCAGAAATGGTTTGATTCAAAAGTTACACTGACTGAAGAACTTGTGTAAAGCGACACATTGTCACTTCATTACAGCTGGGCACTGAGTTATATTTCTTCTCTTTGGTTTCCAGCTGTCGAAGGTTAACACGCATCATTGGAAGGTAATACAAAGCTGTCAGTGCATAGGCAACTGGATTTTATAATTGTGAAAGATAAGAAATCAAAATGAATGCTGCATTTTGACATCAGTACAAGTCTCATGCTTCCTTTTCCTCAGTATAAACAGTCATTTGAATTCATTTCACGGCTGCATGAAACGGTTATCTACGGCGTTACATGGACCACATGCCAAAGTCAATACTTTTTTAAAAAGGCCCTCTCCAAACGGCTGATACAGTAACACCGAATGCCCGCTGGGTTCACTCAGGAGTTCAACACGTGATAGGAGCTGAAGTTGGCTCAATATAAAAACAGAATTTTATGCCCTCTCATTTTTAAATTGTTACTCCAAGCCCCAGCCCAAAGACGTGGATTAAATGTTCTACCGCCTTCTTGCGAAGTGTGAGGCTCGATCCCCCCAACATTCGTACTCAAATTAATACAGCAAGTCAGAGTTTATCATATGTGTATTAGTGCGTCAGTGCCTAAAGCTTGGAAATTCATGACCCTCAGGAAAAAGCCCATTTATGGGCTATAAAAGAAAACCCACGTACCCCCTGCCCAAATATTTCCCTTATTGCCTCATTTGATTAAGAAAACGGCACCCAGAGAATGCCAAGTAATCGCTTGTAGTGCCCACTCTTCCTAATCGGCGCTCTCAGTGGATCTTTTAGGACCAATGAAGTCAAACAGTAAAGCTGCTACAGTATGTGAAGCTTCCTCTGAGCACCATCCAAAAATTGTCCCCTTCCACCAGCAGCAGAAGATGCAACATCGACATGACGTGGCCGGTGCCGGTGATGGCCATGTTTACTAAGCGATAACGAGAGCTGTGGCAAGATACATACATTATGCGCACAGTTCTGAATTAATGATTAGCCAACTTTATGCAGCGGGAGCATGAAATATGTCCACAGCGCCGGGGAAGGGGAAGCTTCCTGGTTGACTCCTCAACATTTTGTTGTAATAGTCGTTTAGAAAATCCCACTCTCTTCTCTCTTTGTTTTATATTTATATTGTGTTTAAATGTAGAGGCCTTTACTCTGCAAACCACTAAAGCCCACTAATTCCTTCAATTAATGAACAAGCACAACAAGATGGTTTGGCTCTTTAACACAAGAGGAAGAGGAGGGCACACATAATTTAACATGGGCTCACTTCTTTTCTGAATATTTTAAAGCCTTTCTTAATTTAAAAAGACTGTGTTTATAATCCTCCTCCTCGTGCTCCAAACTGGATTGTTGCAGATCAGTTTTTGTAGCATATCTAAATACGGCCACGTTCTGACGTCAGTCATCTTGTAGAAAGTTGACGTAGGGCAGGGTAAAGTGGCAGTGCTTTAAATTCCAGGCCGCGGATGACAGCAAGCTATTTTTGTCCTCATATCCATGAGCGCCTCCCTGCACGTCAGCAGCCGAGCAGAATCAGTCAGATCGGTGCCAGCGCTCAACCTTTAGAGTGCTCGGGGTCAGCATCCTGGAGATGGGCCAGATATCCCTGCTCCTCAAGAGCATATGGGGTCTGCTTCCCCTCACCACCTCCAACCTTTTTCCTCCAGGGCTGCGCAACCTGACCTGGCAACTCACACATCAGGTCTAATGAAAAGCAACGCAAGAGATGGGAATCTTTTGACAGTGCAACTCTGCCTGCTGAAACCATTTCTCAGAGAAACCAAAAAAAGGGGGGGTGGGGAGGGTCTTATAGATTTGCTGTGTATTTCTAAGCAGCAACACAGCTGACTGTGAGAAAAATACAAAGTAGAAACATTTATTCCAGAACAAGAGGTTACAGGAATCATTTCAAAACACACATGTGGTAGAAACAAGCAAATAACAATTTTATCGTGAAAAGTTGTACAGTTTACTTCCATCAAACTGTGACCTGCGATGTCACATAGAAGACGGTCCTGCTAGTGATTTTCAGCTCATGACTGACTTGGACTGGAGGGTACGCACCAGATGGTTGCCCAACAATAGAGGACCACCACCCCCCCCACACACACACACACACACATATATTCACCCACTATATAACCACTGGGAATGTAAGTGCAGTCACTCCATCCGAAATCAATAATGTTGCAGGATAAACAGTGAGCAGTCAAAGCAGAGACTTGATCTCTGCGGCTGAGAATATTTAAGTTTGTGGCTGTGTGCCCATGGGGACGGTAATAAAATCAGGGGAGAGAGATCTTTTACAAATAAAGAAACAGCTTAATGACACACAAAACTACTTGAAACTAATGAAATTGTGCAAAATTCCCCCCCCCCCCCCACTAGTGGATTAGACCATTTCATTAATAGTAATTAAATGGAATTCACGTGGGGTTTTCTTTTTTTCCTTTTCTTAATCTTGAATTAATTTAGCTCGTGTTTTCTTCCTCATTACATTATCTGATAGCGTGGCATTAAAGCCTTCAGCACAATTCAAGGTTTCGGCCAGAGTTTTGTTGTAAGTGACAAGTAAAACTGCACTTTAAACATATCTACAACCACGAGACTGCGTTAACATGCAGCTAATGTTAAACATGACTAACAAAATCTTTATCGGACTCACGATTTTTCTTCCATGTTATGAGCTCTTAGCTGAATTGAAAGGAGTGACAATGAGTCTGTACTTGACTTGTGGCAATGAATCCATGCTGGATATGTGTGAATATGTTGTGAGGGAAGATGATTGAGCAACCTGTCTGTTAAAGCCCGGAGGGGGAAAGAGTTCCCTCTTGGTTGAAGCATGGCAGCAGGGGCAGCTGCAGGACTGACCCTGCCAAGGACAGAGAGCTTCCCATGCCTGCTCAATGCCGTAAAATGGGTCATTGAACAGCTAAATGGAGTCATTATGATGAGTAATTAAAAGAAAACTGCTAAAGAGTCCCCAAAGTCCCCCTTTCTCTTGGTTCCGCTGCTTTTTGTGTTTTCGCTGGCCTTTGGTGAAAGACAGCTGCCTTGGGCCACTTAAACTATCACCCCTTTCACTGGAATGCAAAATAGCAGCCTTAGCAGCTAATTGAACCGCATTATCTATTGTCCTCTCATTTACCGGAATTCTACCCATTTTGCAGATTTCCATTACTGATAGTTGGAGATTGAACCCCCCCCCCCCCTCGTGCTTTTCATCCTATACAGCATGTCATACAGTTCGAGTCACAGGAGATGAGAACGTGGAATTGTTTCATTAGAGCAAGAGAAGTAATATGAATACTGATTGTGCAGTAATGTGGTGCTTGTCTTCAGCAGACATTAATATGTACATAGGTTGGGGGGGGGGCGGGGGGGCTAGACTTGCTAAGACTTGGAAAAGGTGACCGCAGAACGTGGATAGATGAAGAAATAACGTTTCATTTCTATTTCACTTGTTGTAATGAATACAAAACATCCATCTCACCGTAACAAATCGGGCCCATCTCCCTATTCTAAACTTTCAATAAAAATGAATGAGCATGTGGCCATGCAGCCTTCCCCTGGGCAGCTGAGCAGCACATTTCTTATGATGACCGTGCATGTGGAAGGGGGAGTT
This sequence comes from Echeneis naucrates, assembly GCF_900963305.1. Taxonomy (NCBI): domain Eukaryota; kingdom Metazoa; phylum Chordata; class Actinopteri; order Carangiformes; family Echeneidae; genus Echeneis; species Echeneis naucrates. The sequence goes on from NC_042518.1 coordinate 5,009,687, forward strand.
GGCAAGTGGTTGATATTTGATTTATTAATTAGCGAAACTAACTTTGGCAAGGCCAGAAACTGAAACAGAGGATTTCATTAGCTGGTGCTTGTAAGATAAGGTTAATGAGGTGGTTCGGATTCTGGAACCCAAAAAAAAAAAAAAAAAGGAGATGAAAAAGAACATTCATGCAATTGAATTCATTTTGGACTGAAATGCCAAAAGAAGGTTTTCATCTGAAAAAGTGGCTTTTTATTATATGCCCCATTAAGACTGTCCTCTGGTTACTGGATTTAACATGTTGACTAAGTCACAACATGAAATCCCCCTCTTTTGTTACGCTGCTCAGAAACAAACAGCTTCAGGGGAAAATTCCCATCTATCTCAATCTTGTCTTTTCCTCTATTGTGTTTACATTCAGAGTTCCAGAGGAGAAATCGGTGAACATCGGCACAGCTGGAGGACTCCAGGGATGCTCTCTCACACTGAGGACTTCTACCCAGAGTATAGAGGTGAGTGCAGGTATCTGGTACGGTCAGATTCATGGTTTGAGTCAACTGCAGCTCAGCGTGAGCAAACGCCCCCTAAGAGGATCACAGAGAATCCATCGCTAATCCACTGGTCAATAAACATGACAAGTACAGTACAGCGCCAGAGACAAGTCAGTCAGAGGACATGCCATCCTGAGAATATCACCGTGGATTTCAGTTGTGTTCAGGTCCCCATGTTTCAACCTCTGGGTTTCCACTATAAAAGCCTGTTATTTAGTTGGTTTCAGAGGGAAATGTGAAGTCATGATTGTGTGTTCTTTCAATTTCAAGGGTTGCATTATAATTACATTTCTATACCTACCAATAGTGCCGCGCCCCCTCCCGTCACCAGCTCATTACAGAATCTTTATTTAGCAAAATTATTGCATCAAAAATTCAATTGTTCCTCCTCGCGTGGTTCTTATCTTTCAATTTCTTCCCCCACTAAACTTGAATAATCCGATATAAATCATCATTCCGCAGTTCACCACCGGCATTATATCTGCACATTGAACTATTACTGCTAATTATGAGGTCTTTAACAAAGAAGACGTGGCCTTGACATTTCAATCATCACTGATCCACTTTTTGTCCAATGCATCTTCATATCCTGTGCGACTTCTCCGCTCAACTGACTCACTAGTTACTCAGCTCTTCTGCCATGCAAAGCCAAGCAGATGGAGAGTGCCCTACGGCTTCATCAACGCACACATCATGTGTTGGTTTTTTTTTTTTGTTTTTTTTTAATGTACACTTTCCTCTTGCCATTTATATAACCGTAGATAAAGGTGGACATTAAAATGTCATCACAAAAAATGCTTTCCATTAACGTTGCTGTAAAAATTCTAGTTTAAGGCCATCCTTGCATTTCTTTCTTTCTTCCGATTTAGAAAAAGCAAAGATTTAGAAAAAGTAAAGTGATCTGAAAAAATGAACCCCCTTCCCCTTTCCTAGGTATATCTGCTTTTAATTAATACCTGGCTAAATTACAGTCAGCATGTTAGCATGATAATAGCATTAATGCTGAGACAAAGTAGCAGAGGATTTTTGTTGTCTTAGTACTTCATATAATTACCAACTTGTTAAAACATAAAAAAAAATGTCAAGGCTAGTCCCAGTGTCGATTAAGCAAAAATTAAACAAACTAAAAGAGACACACAACATTAAAAAAGGTGCCTGGAGGAGATAATAACGTGATGTACCCATAATTGCGGCATGTTTGAAACTGTTTTCGCACTTGAGATAGTGTATTCAGTGGATCCCTGTCATCATCTCAATCTGCTTGTAACATGATATATTCAGTGGATGGGCTGATCCGCCACAAAGAATCAGCTCTTTTCAGTTTCATTGCGAACCAAGGAAACCCTCTTTATTGGATTTTTGACATGTTTATTGAAAAAGATTTGTCTTTTAGGCCCTTTGCTTTCATGTTCACAGTGTTTCTTGTTCAAAATGGGGAACAGCCACTTATGCCACTATCCGTCGGGAGACAACAAGCCTTTGTGTGCATTGCCCTTTGTCTATATTCTTGTCAATCACATAAGGAGAGGCATGTTTGGACGGACTTCAAACATTAAATCTCTGTTGGATGTATCAGATGTGAATTTGACTGCTCATTGAATGAGTTTGATTTAATCCTTGCTGCCTTTTATGTACAGCCAAAGGATTTTTTTCTTGTGTTGAACTGTCCAGAAAAATGTCTGCTGAATATTAAATCATTATGCACAGGAAGGACCCACACCTATGTGTGTATATATATATGTGTGTGTGTGTGTGTGTGTGTGTGTGTGTGTGTGTGTGTGTGTGTATATATACTATTTATTACAAGTTTGCCAATCCATTGAAGCAGCTATTTTTTAACCGCTGTCAGTAAAAAGAAGAAGATGTAGTGCTGCTGCGACTGAGGTTAAAGTCTGTGGGTCCAGAGCTGGAGAGGGACCTCAAAACTCCCAGTTTAATTATTTTATTTTAAAAGAGAGTGTCCAGAGCAATATCCTTTTAGGGAACCGACTGTATATTTCCTAGTTTCACTGCAGAGATATGTGCAGCTACTTCGCTGATCTTTACAGGATGTGCATGGTGCTCAACAGGAAATGTGAAAAACCTGTCTGCTTTGGGGAGCAACATTTCATTGCAAATTTATTGTTCACACAAGAGCGTGCCTCTCGAATATTGATTTTTTTTGTGTTATTTATGATTTCGATTCCGCCCTTGTTTCAGTGTTTCGCAGTGCTTTCTTATAAAAGCTCTATAGAAAGTGGCATTGGATGCAGATCGTCATTGATCGCTGATCATTCTGCTGTCCAGGCCACAACAGCTTTAGGCTTAAGCCCGATTCAAGCTATATAGTGCCAGGTCCTCCATCAACCTGGATTCCTAATTGATGGCACTACAGAAGAGTTATTTGAATGGATTACTGTACAGAGCATCATGGATTAGCCTGTGAGAGACATGGATCCCAAGGGAGCCTTAAATTGGTCACATAAAGTGATTATAAAACATCCGCAAGGCCGGCAATTATTGGGTCGCCTGCACATCAAACTCGTTTAACCCTTCGTGGCACTCAGAGTATCAGTATCACTCTGACCTGTTCTGCCTCCCATGTACGCTGGCTGAGGCGGTGTTTGCTGGTGCCCGAGCCGTGCACATTACTATGTGATCAATGCCTTCAGGATGGAACACAGCTCCTTGTAAATATAGCATCCGTCCGTGTAGCTGCATCGACGACTTGAGGCGTCAAGCTGGTAACGCACGGCGGCCACATAAAACACAAGTGTCTTCTTTTTAACCATTATGCTCTTTTAGATGAGATCGATAGAAGAGACCACAACCGTCCATTGCAGCACAATCCATATTTAAAAAGGCTGAATGCCCGGTTTACACCTCTTGATTCTTGTGATTACATGATCGCGGGGAAGTGCAGCCTTCAATCAGGATAAAAGAAAAACCCAACACGTGGAATGGCCCCCCGCAGACGTTCTGTGCTGGCTCTTCAGTGTGCCGGTGCATTTCCCAGATCCAACCTCATCCACTTTCCATGACCGGGCTGCCATCACTGCTGATGTACTGTAATTTTTAGCAAACACTTTACTCACTTGAGTCCTCCTTAGGCCATTATCTTTTATGATGAGAACTACATTTATTGAATTATTGCCATATTAGTATTATTGAATTATATTAAAGGCTTTTTCATAAAAAAGACTAAAGTAGTTTGGGTGTGTTAAAGATGATCAACTTTACTTGCTTCACATGCTCATTGCTCCAATACCAGACGTATATGTGCTACTTAAAACTAATAAGGCATAATAATAATAAGGCAATAAGCGGTGACCTTTCCCATTAAAGACAAACTGGGCTTGAACTTTTCAGGAACAAAAGGAAAATACAGAAATGACCATAAAGCATTTTTAGTACACCAACTAATGTTTCATGCGTTATGGAATACACCTGTATTGAATTTTATACTAATGTCACCAAAAATAAATGTCAGGTTTGTTATTATTCAACAAAATCATTAGGTTGATTAGGGGCTTTGAATGAACACACTTTAAAAAAAGGTTAAGTCAGGATTTAGTACTTTGAACACCATTCACAGCACCAGACTGCAAAGGTCATCAGTTCCACACCATTTCTGCACAATTCTCATAAAATTAAGGTTTTTTTGTATCTAAAACATAAACATTTCCAACAAATATTTGTAGAGTAAGCCAAAATTAGACTCATTTCAGTTCCTTTAATTGAGCGCTATATTTTGTTAATGAAGACATGCACAGGCAGCCGAGCTGTCTCTTTTATAATGGAAGAGGCGACGGGGAAGAAAATGAGTGGAAATTTGAACGGGACTACGCCGTTTCGATAGACAGCTGTCAGCTATTCATTACAGGATTCCTTATTAACCCCCCCCCCCGTCGCTAATAAAACATCGCTAATAAAACGCTGTAGCACCTTCCTCTACATGACCAGAGACTGTTCTCAAATCATGACACCTCAACTCTCCCTTCTTATTGCACGCCGTTCATCCAGCCGCAGAAGACAAAGCTTCCTGTATGTATTAGAGCTTGGCTTTAGTCAAACTGCAGCAGTAAGACAAACACTCTGCATGTGTAATGTGTCTGCTGTTTTGAAAACACGGACTGGAGTTAGGTGTGCGCTCGAGAAGCTTGGGTTTATCGTCTTGAGAGCAGGATTAGAACGAGGCCATTCACCTTTAAAGAAGGGTCTCATGGCCATCTGCTTTTATGTTTCTTCTTGTCAAAAGCTTGGCTACATTTTTAGAACTTTTTTTTTTTTTTGTAGCACCAAATATCTTCACTCGCTGCAGAATTTCTCAATATGCTTTTTATTTCAACCTTGTGATCAAGTATAAAACTTCGCAAAGATTATTCATGCGACGGCAGCACATACCGGCAAATGAGTCCTTGTGGACATTTGACGAAGTCGCGCAATTGTCTGTGAGCATTAATTGTTTACTGTTTTGCATTAAGTAAATCTGAGGTGACTGTAAGTAAGGAGAAGGAAAAACTAATGTGGGAACTGTCTCAGGTCCATAAGCTTCCTTTGGCACGTTTAATCCTGTCAAATGATTTTCTTAAGAAGTTCTCTTTGGTCTAAAAGATAACAAGATTACAGCAGGTGAGACAACACCCCAGTTTACAGAGAAACCTGTAACAGCATCACTGTCACAACACCAAGAATTTGTTTTATTAGCATTTATGTTCTTTTATTTATTTATTTATATATATAAACTTGCTCTGTTTATTTGTTATTATGGAAGAAATTAACTCAACATTTCAGGATCTGTTGAAGTCTTTACATCGCCATTGTGCTCCTTAATTTCTTTATCCCTTTGGAAAATAGCTCTGAAGCTGAAAATTGCAGCTCAAATGGATTATAGATGAGTATCAGTGTGCGAGTGTCCAACTTGGGCGGTAAAGTGTGCGGATTGTGGCGCGGCGTTCCTGGCAACAATCACTCATCCAGCGGGCTTTGAATACAGAGCTGAAGGTGTAATTAATCTACTGTATAAACAGTGGAGTCAATAATGCTGTCCAACTTTCATTTATTCATATCACTGGCATCGGTTGTCACCAACCATGTTCTATCAAGATTCACATGTACGCCAGTTTATTGTACAGCAGCTGTATTTACTTATTAATCCACCTTCGGGGAGTGAGAGAGAATTCGATAAACAGCTGTAATACCTGCCTGTAATACACTGATACCTGCATACAAACACCTGTTTGCTTCATAAATAAAGACCACTGCCTTCCATGCAGAGTGGCATCACTTCCACAAATGCAAATTAACCACAGCTAACAGTAAACAAACTGCATTTTGGCCACTAATACGAAGAATGAATGGTATTTCCGCAGCTGGCAGGGCCTATGTGGAAAAACTGTAGGGCTCCGATAATAGAAACACAATTGTTAACATTTACTTTTGGAGTATGTGGAAATCACTTATCAACTGTATGAATATATAAATGGTTCGAATAGTTAACTAAATATTGTAGATATTTTTTTGTTTACTAAAATGGACTGGATAAATGGTTTCAATTGTAAGATAAGGTAAGAAACAAACACTTTGGAGATGAATAAATGGTCGAAATTGCTCAAAGTAAACATCTTCATCTGCCACTTCAAGTAGTAACAGTAGAAAATAATGCAACCTTGATCAAAGCTGGTCGAAAATTGAAAGTTTCAGGCGCACCAAGTGACAGTCCACCATGACATCATCCATTGATTGATCTGTGAGCTGTGAGCTGAAGCGCCAAGTTTGTAAACTTGGCCGCCATCTTGGAAGGAACTATATTGAAAAGAGAAGGCAGAGCTGAGGAGGAGCGAGGGGCGGATCTGAGCGGCTCTGTCCTCTATCCAGAATATCAGGCGGGTCACTGTCGGTGGTGCAGACCATTCATCACGGGATAGCCACGCCCTCACACATACCCTGTTTTATGGTCTATGGTTTTTCCTTTAAATGGGACCATAATTAAAAAAAAAAAAAAAGAACAGCAGCATGTTGTATTGAAGGAAACATGAAACCTGTGATTGCGATTATAAACTCATTAGGAAAATGTTAAGGTCATAAATCAGGGAAGAGGTAGGAACATTTTCTCGTCGTCTTCAATACAAATTGAATTAATTTGCAGATACTGGAGTTGCCCCCTGATGGTCATCAGACAGACCGCAATCCAGTTCACCCGAGTGACTGTGTGGGTGTTTCATTTAACATTTTTGGTAGATCTGATACATTAATGTTTGAACATCAGTGGTTATCAACAGAAAAATTGAATGATGATATTCAGGCCGTTGTTTCCTTCAGGCCTGCACATGAATATTAGATGCAGCTCATGATGTGTGTACTGGAGCAGCCACAACTTCCAAGAAAGTAACCTTGCTTTTACTTTCACAGTCTCTCTTAAATTTCCAGGCTCTTACTTGGCAGCACCGTCAAATCTGAATGAGTCATCGTGTAAATATGTCATCCCTTCAGCGTGACTGAGGGCGCTCAGTTCAACGGGGCCTGGTATAAGAAGAACGCTTTCATCGGCCAACTGGTTAATCACATCGCATAAGACATTTGTCCACTATGCGATATATCTTGTTGTGTGACCTTTCGACTTTGACGTGGAATGATAATCGCCTCGGCTTCATTTCTTTTGTGGGCTATGACACGGATGACATTTATTGACTACTTACCCTTATACTTAAGTATTTTACAAGGAGTGTGCCAAAGGCAGCGTAGATTAGGGTTCCTCTGTGAGAACGAGGCTGGCCCATTGAGGATTTCTGTGAGAGCTGCTCAAATATTACATGACTTGTTTCCCCACTTTTTAATATTACGACAGGCCGTGGTATATATATATATTTTTTTTCTTCTTCTTGTTTCCCATGTGTGTTTGTGGGAAGAAATTCAAATGAACAACAGCAATAAAAATGCAAATTCTGACACAGGGCTATCAGAGAATTTTATGTACATTTATCTCCGCTAATGTCCATTAGCATTTAAAGCTCCTGCTTGTTGTGTCCTCCAAGCTAACTGGAATGAAAGTCCTCCCAGCAGTGTGCCTGTCTTATTGTGTTGAGATGTCCTTCAAATGTAGAGATGGCTTTCTGGAGAACCACCTTCAGTGAATAAGCTTTCTGTTCAGTCCTCTCCCCTCCCTCGTTGATTCTGAGAGAATCTGACGTGTCAGAAACAACAACTTTTCTTTCCAAGGCAGAGACAGTTTTATTTTTCCCACACTGCCATCGCGCAAGTTGGTTGTTTCCATTATCCACCCCCGTGTTTCCTTTCATTCCTGTATTTGGCATAGATGGATCAAATTGCTGCATCAGAAAAGTCAGACTTCTCTGATATTCGCAACTCAGATTGATTTTTTTTTTTGTCACACTCTAATACTGCTTTTGATTTCCGTAAAAAGGAGCTCATACTGAAGGTTCAAAGAGGAGCATGAAGTCGTTATTCCTCATAAATAATCATCTCTTAACACCAAGTGTGCGCACACATGCTCATTTACACAGCAGACTGATAAACTCCAGCCACATCAGTGTGCTGCTTACTGCTGCTCCGCTCTGCTGCCACTGACCACCACAAGCTCAAACATACCGCCCACACAGGGATTATTGAACAGACAGATTCTCAACCCAAACACAAAGGGCCAAAAACTCATGACACAAAAATTCCAAGTGGCTTCAAAACCATACAAAAAGTAGCCAAACAACGGTAAAGCCACGCAATATGATTGAAAATAGATGTGAGACAAGTCATAGGAGATTAAAAGTGACCACAAAGAGACGATAAAGGGAAACAGGCAACCGCTGAGACAGCAAAGGAAATGACTGCAAAAAAAAAAAAAAAACATTGGATGAAAATTGCAAAGTGCAAACCAAACTGTTTAAAAAAAAAAAAAAAAAGTGCACAATGACAGAGACACAAAAACCACCGTAGGGATATTAAATTTTTTCCCCCATTCAGGCCATCTCAGGCATGGCTTTTAACCACAAACTATAATCTCAAGTAACATTTTCACTTCAGCCTGTCGATGCTTTTAACTGCTTTCCTTTTTTTTTTTTTCCTAAGAACCACCATTATTTGGCAACGGGCTGCCATGCAATGGAAGCTAAAAAGCACACCACCCACCCCTACAGTCTTCACCTACATGTTATTCAATTGCAGTTCCCCTTCTGCTGAAAACTGCTTCGGCTGCCATTCACCTCCAAAATCCAAGCTCACGCATGAAGTAGGCAAACACTGAACTGAGTGAAGTCAATTAAGCCAAATGTATTTGTGGTGGCATGTAATGTGGGGGCAGTTTCACTGCCTTTGTGATGATGCGCAGGAAGATTTCCTACTTCATTACGTGAATTCAAGCAAGTCGAAAATGTTCTAAACAGCCACAGTTCCTGTTAGTTTAGTTCAATGGCAAATTTACAGTTTGAATAGTTTTTCCAGAGCTCAATTTTGTAGACAAAAAAAAAAAAACACCAACTCTGCTAAATCATGTCAAATATTGAGCTTGCTCTAGAACACATCAGCAGGATATGCCACCAGCAGCTTCTCCCTAAAGTTGAGGAATCCCCCAGTGAAATACTCCGCTGAACCTGGCTCAACTGCACGCTGGAATTTATACATCTTTACAGCTACAACAACAAATAACTCGCAAGAATCTAGTGAGTTTATGTTTTCATCCCAAGTGATAGTTTTATTAGAATATGGGAGGAGAAAAAGAAAAAAAAAATGCTTTATATTTCTTAGCTTTATATGTTTACACGATATACTCAAACAACATGCACAGAAATAATGATAGAAATGCTGTAATTAAGCCCTGGAGAGTCATCCGTGAAACGGGTTGGAGCCTTGTAGTCGTTTTATAGCCACATTTTGCATATATTTGCCAATTGCATGTTCACAAGTTATGTCTCACAATAGGCAGTCCATATAAACACCTCCGCACAGTGAGCTCTGCACTCCCGTTGCCAAATTAATGCAAATAAATAGTCAAAATAAAAACCCTGATGTGAGTGTCTGGATTGCAGAATGGGGGAATTCTGCATTAGAGGGTAAAAAATTGCATAATTCCCTAGAAGCCAGGCATTTTTTTTTTTTATTATTTTTTTTTTTTACAGTGGTGTGTCAGAGCCTAATTTGTCTCGTCCCGGCCTCCTTCGTGGAGCTCATCTTAAAGTGATAATGCCCTCTTCCTAAATCTGTCAGATAGTCCAGCAGGTCAGACAGGCTGGTTGTTCCTGTTTGCAGCTTGTCAATCAGGAATCCGCGGCAGGTTGTGCTGTCAGTCACAAGTGTGGTCCTGCAGTACAGCATAATTGAATTAGCTCCAGTTGCTTGCTGAAGGTTAATTGACAGCAGAAAAAAAAAAAAAAAAAAACTTGGCCGGGCATGGCGGGAGTAATTTGACAAAGATAAGGATGGCTGTCTTATCTCAGATTTTGTCAGCATAGGCGAACTTTATCATATCTCTAAACATTAGGCATTAATGAAGAAGGTGTTTGCACTGGTTAAATCTGCCCGAGCAGCGAGTTTCCATAAGTTTTTTGCCACACTGAATCACAGAACATTTCCTGGACATGCCATGAGTCAGCAGCCAGAGAAGCTGCTGGCAGACGCGTTGGCTTGGAAGCCAAAATAATGTGCCGAGCTGATGGTCAGTTGATGGCCTGGAAAATTGCATTTAAACCTTCAGGTGTTATTCCAACTTGTAACTTGCCCTCAAACATACAGATTTAATTAAATTCTACTTCACTGCATCCTTTTGATAAATGCCCTCAATAGCACGGCTCCTTTTGTTCTCCCCGCTGTTCAGCACACATCCTGTACAACTTAAATTATATGGTTTTATTATGGCGTAGCACCTCTCATGTCCACAGTCTAAAAGAAAAATAAATAAATAAATAAATAAATAAATAAATAAATAAATCACAGTACTGATTTTAACCATCACTGTAGAAAAGCGGTGGAAGGCCGAGCTGTTTTTCACTAACGATTGTGGAGGGCCGCTTTAACTCTCCAGCAGGGTTTCACTGATGAGTGTTTCCATCAGTGCCATGTGATTCCATGCCATTCTCTATGGCTTGTCATCTGTATAAGAGGCGTCACCCAAAGTAGAGCTTTTAGTTTGTAATGAGATTTTTTTTGTTCTCTTCTATGCTGGAATCGCACACCAGGCTGTGAGTTTGCTGAAGGACTCTTGATACACTCAAGAACAATAGACTGAGATATTGGGAATTTACAAGAGATGGCAGGGCAGTAAGTCATTTAAAGTTTCACAAAGTATGACACCTGTGTGGAATACCAAGAAGCTAGTGGACTGATTGTAAAAATACACCAAGAAGCTGCTTCAAATTCAGGATGCCAGTGCATATCAGCATAAGCTCAACCTTTGCACTCGGGGGCTTAATTATCTAAAAAGGATTTGTTATTTGACATTTAGCACTAATGTATGATCACCATTAACGGGGATCAGCCCGCACTTCAGAATTACTTATTATTCCGGTGCTAATTTGCAGCTTATTATCAGTGACCAGAGCTAATTGGCGCCAGCACGATGTTATTTGTCTTTATTAATCACTGCAAATTTTGAATAAATCTAGGGTCTTCAATTATAGAGCAAAGAACCAAAAATAAGACATTTATGAGCTTGAAACCTTAGTTAGTTTTATTTTGTAATAATGTGCTGCTTTAAGTTTTTACCACTGCAATGATTGGATAATGAATAGTTTATCGATAAGTCAGTTAAGTATGAACTCATTGGCAAATATTTTGAGTATTCATCGTCAGACGCTGCACCAACACAAATATTAGCAAAAGAGTGGTGCTCTAACAGAGATGTCAGATATACTGTGACGATGAATACCGAGTGAGACCTTGACTTTGACTCGCTGTTTGTTTACCAAATTTAATCTGTCAAAATTAATCAAAACAACCTGAGTGTTGGCTTCTCGTGCTTTAAAGTTCAACAAACATGGCTGCAATCATGTAAGGCTTCCTTTGACTATTCCACGTACATCATCTATGCACGAATGACTGTATGTGGCTCTCCAGCAGTAATGACAACATTTGATTTATCTAGCGCACAGAATGTAAACAACAATGCTTGTGTTTGCAACAGACCGGTACAGAAAGGCCGTACACGGAAGTAAAAATACTCCAACCATTCGGGACAAATGCGTGGACAGATGTGAAATGTATGTTTTCTGACAGAAACGCTGTTTTTAAGTGTCAGAAGGGAAAAGGGAAAGAGTCAAAAACCACAGAGAAGCAACGGGATCCTCATGTCCAGTCAGACTGTTTGGCTCTTTGGATGAGAAAATATTTTGACAGCAAGTGTTGTGACATGTGATGATGATATGATGGTTCATGTCTGTAGTTAAATGTTTGTAATTATCCTGAATTCCCCAATTTTTTTTTTTTTTTTTTTGGCATCAAGATTGCAGCATCAGTAAGTGGAATTCGCTGTTGTGAACTTGGGCTTCCATATCAAAGTGCCATCATTATAAAGATTTTATTTGTGTGTGTTTACAACATAAATAGCTTTCAGTTTTCATAATTTCTGTCATGACTGCAGCATAAACGCTGGTTGTTGTTTGACATTAGGAGGTGGTAGTATGCTACTTTTGGTTGAAGTGGGAAAGAACACTTCAACAAAGAAACCTTGAAATCTTTGACGGAAAATCTATATTTAAAAAAAAAGCCAGCATGCTAGCAGACAGAATAAGAATACAACACTTAAATTTATGAGAAATTCCAATAGCATTCAAATTAATTCTCAGCATTTAAGTTTTCTTGAATGGATCTTCGGCCCATCGGCAGCTGTTAACACACATTTAGCAAGGCAATAGCTAAATCAAGCTTCTCCATCACCCAGTTCATTCCTTTATCTCTGTGATGGTCACATTGAGATAAATACTGGACTGACAGCTTCCTCTAGCTCGAGGAAGCAACTGTGAATGGCGTGTGGGAATTAAAGGCTTTGTCTGTAAAACAAATTAATTCAGAGCATTGAGCTGGCCTACAATACTCATCTCTTATTAGAGAAGTTGGATTACACTACGTCAAAAAGCCAATTTGCTGAGTTCCCATGTGTTGAAAAAGACTTATAGAATCCAACAAGTATATCACCTGAGCCATAAAGAGTGCAGAACTTCTACCAAAAAGAATACAATTAAGACAGAGCCATCAATTTTCTTCCAGGCAATATTCCCCGAATAATTAATGTACGACTTTAATATCCTGTTATAGCCCAAGCTCGTGTCCTCGCTCTCCCTTTCTCCAAAGTAATTCAGTACCTCAATGAGCACAATGTTTTCCTTCCCCAAGAGAAGTAGTTCCATTTCAAGTCAATTGATTCTCCACTTCTGGTTTCCCATCTTGACTTTATTTCATTCTTAGCAGCAAGAAGTGCATGCATTTTCAATGACATCGAATAAATGGCCGCCATTGGTATGGATAAGGGGGGTCCTTAGAGATTGAGGCACCTTCATCATCACAAAGCAAAAGATAGGAAGCATGGGGAGACAACAAAAAGCGGGGCCGTCAAATAATAAAAACAGCCCCTTCAATATCATTCCTTTGTAGACACTCGGAGATAGAAGAGGAAAGCATTTACTTAGCACGCACAGTGAAATTGTTTGGACAGACCCACCGAGCAGCAGGGGAGTGGGAGGCAGAGATAGCCAGAGACGGCGGTGGTCTGGCCGGGTTGCTTACAATAAAACTGAATGGTAATGGGAATGGGGACAGCAGTATCAAGGTCCTTCTTTTTTTTTTTTTTTTCCCCCTTAACGTGGTATTGTGGAGCTCCTGTCAAAGTTTGCCTTGAAACTCCGGCTCTTGTGATGGAGCAGCACTCCTGAGGCCTTGCGTGAGAAAAGACAACTCACCTGCTTCTCATTTTTAAGCCTCCAGCGAGCCGCAGAGAGCAACTGCAGCTTAAAGATTTCCCCTCAAGTATACCCCAACCTGTCACTACCGCGACACCTACCTCAATCCCTCTCCCTCAGCGGGTGACTTCTTGTGTGATTTTCTATCAGATGACGACAAAAAAAAAAAAATACTGCTGCCAAACTTGAATTATCGCCTCAGCTTTATGCCACCAACCAGTGAAGTTACAGTCCATACTGATGAAATGTGGAACCTAATAAAAGCATATTAGGTACGACGTCACAGTGAGGCTGACCTTCACCACGCCGTGATAAATTAACGTCACATCATTATTTTATCAACATTAGATTAAGGTGGGAAATTTTCGCTGGAACAGCAGAGCAGATTGTAAGAATTTTCCACGTGTGTTTGGATACTGAATTGGTGACAGTGACCTCGGCTGCCTACCTTGAATTGTCTGTTATCATGGTGTTCTGACAGAATCAGCTTTACTGGTCAAGCTTCTGAACAAATACAAGGCATGTGACTCTGTTCCTTTGTCCCAATAACAGAGTAGATACAGAGCAGAACAAAAACAAACAAATCTATTTTATTTATATATCACTTCGAAATAGGCTGCGTGTATTGTATGACTCTGAGCACGCATGGACATAAAGTGCAGGTTTGGCAGAAGCATGCAGCCAGGTGGTAAGTCAAATTCACTAAAATTAAATAAGTAAAATAAATAAATTAATCACGGACCTGAATTTACTTAGTAGAAGCGACAAATGAAAGGACCCTGAGCAACTGGAACAAGGCTGTGTTTGAATTAGTCTTCAAGAGCAGGGTTTCAATAGGTTATCCATAGAACAGCAAAAGAAAAAGAAAAACCTTCATTACCCAGAGCATAAAGCCTAAATGGAAAAAGAGACTGTGGAATGGCTGCCTGTGTCTGATAGGGGAATAGACTCAGCTCTGATGCCTTGGGTGTTCTGGCCTGCTGCACTCAGGGCTAGCACTGGACCATACAGATTGCTGCCATTATGGAAAGTGGGTCTGTGGTGGCGAATAGTCCTAAGCTCTCACACAAGTAAGGCAACGTACCCTGCTGGCTGCCTCGGGCTCAGCTGAAGACGTGAATATACAACGTGGCATGGTTTGCATAAAAGTGAAGCAAGAGAAACGCATTTTAATGTAGACTGTTACTTCGTTTATCCCTGATCAACTCAGCACGCTACGCACATTTTGGCTGTATGTGGTGTGGATTTATCAGGACACCGGTTGAGGGAGTTCAGATACAGTCTTTGAAAGAAAAAAATAGAAAATAATAATAATAATAAAAAAAAAAAACATCTGAATTTATCACATTTTTAAGCCAAAGATTGCCGACTGGCGTATTTACCCAAACAAGGGGAAGAAACCTGGCTGTAATTTATGCATAAATCTCACTGGTGAGGCAGCGAATCAGTTGAAGGCTCACTAGACGGAGTCACTGTGGACAAACAAAGCACAGCCAATGCATTCTAAATGAGAGCAGGCCTCTCCAGTTTAACTTAAACTCCCATTTAGCCGCTAAAGCATCTCACACCGTGTGCCACGCTGTGAGCGAGCAGAGGTCGGGCCAGACGAGCTCAGTGCGGTATTTGTGATAAAGGTCATAGACTGGGGATAATAAGGAGACATAGTTTTTCTTGAAGAGATCTCTTGCCTTGCCAGATATTCTGCAGAAGTATGTTTTTCATATTCATTTCATGGAAGATTTGATTTGGAGCCTCTTTCTTCCCAGGAGCTTTGAGCGCGTTCTTTTCTTCTCCTCTCCTCTGCCACTACTCTTTTGTCGTCATGAAGGTGGTTTTGTTGTGGCAGACTTTGGCATTCTCTTGTCGTCGGCCACAGCATTTATTCCTGCTTTTTATCTGGACTTGAATAGCTGACCAGTGCCTTTACTGGATTATCTGAGCCCTGTTGTAAATCATTTCTTTGTGTCGCGTACCACCGAGGGAGAACAACAATGAAACATGGTTTCCATGCAACACAGTTCCCTTTTACTTGTGTTTACAATGCTGTCCTTTATGCACTTTTAAATGAAACGCAGGTCATGTACTTTTTTACACATGTGGACAGTCTCAAAAAAAAAATAAATAAATAAATAAATTGTGACCAAGATCTAATTCCAGTGAGGTGGTTTGCCCTCGGTCGGGAGCATCATCATACTGCCAAGTCTTCTAATACCACTGCCACAAATCAAAATATCCAAGTACTTTAAAAAGGTATTTTGGTAAAAATAGACGGCTGCATGCATTCATTTACCACATTTGCTCAAGAGAGGGAATGGGGAAAGCAGAATAAGCAAATAGACTATGAAAACATATACTAACAACTTCCTTATTCATAGTAAATGTATGAGCTACACAGCAGATTCAGATATAATCTCACCCTTTAGGCTCAGTATATGGAGCCTCAGATTATGGTGCCAATGTTCCACTGTCATTTTATCAGCATGCAGTCCAATTCTTACTGCTGGCGTGATTCAGATCTACCGTGATGTTTCGCTCGTTACGAGTATTATTACTGCCTCTCTTTAAGTTCTAATGCTGTCTTTATATTCATCATGTTGCAGTGTTGGTGTTTGAAATATTAAACGTGATCAAACAGCAATCAGTGTGTTACACCGGAGGATTTTTTTTTTTCCCCTCACTGATCAATGATTGTGTTCAACGTACGTACTTAAATATCTGCTTGTAGTGTGATCAGTATTTTAAATGGCTACGTTTGGGCATTTTCCAACACCAGCTTAAGGTCATGTAAAGACCATGGTCATATTTTAATATTAAAACAGGTTATAGTCACTTAAAGCACCTGGTTGTTTCACTTTAGCCTCCGCAAAGTCCTTTACTCCTCAAACTTAACCCCAAGTCCAGTCTCCTGCGTCAGCACAAAAGGCAGCGATTAATACGTCAGCCTATTTGTGCTCTAGTTATAATGCATTTTTATGGCAGAGCCATCCCCCCTGTGTAAGTACAGTAAAATGATTCTCTTGCTCCTGCAGAGGAAGCCTTTTGGCAAAAAATAAATAAATAAATAATAATAATGTTTGTGTGCAGCAACGACATTGCCTTTGCGATCTCTGATGAGGAGAACCACAACCGTCTTGTGACTGTAATGTGATAAACCTAACTTACAAAAGGTCAAATGACAGCAGGGATGGTCTTTGGGTCCACAATGGCAGGTGGGGTTTCAGCTTGAGGTATATTCTCTTTGCCATTAACTGTCACGTTTAATCTCTTTGACCAGTGTGATAATCGCCGTTCTGCCGAGAAATGTCCTCTAACGCATAAAAGCCCCTTCTCACCCCCTGCGTCCCCCCACAAGGCAAAGCATTCTGGCCTGTTTCTGAGCCGGAACCGGTGAACTAGAAGAGAAGAGCAGACGTGCATCAAATCTCTGAGGTTGTGTTTTCACTAGCCTCTCCGCCGTCTCCTCAGTTCTACCCCATTTAGGTTTATTACAAATTAGTTTCTACGACGAGATCAATACGAACCTCAAATATTTCAGACATCGCTCAACAGTCAGAGTTACTTAACTAAATGATCTTCTCTTTCATCTACATCACACATTAGAATTTAGATGAATTAATGCTATTGCCAACTCCGTTTAGTTCACTTGATGTGTGAATTTGGTGGAAATGACACTGAATGGTGAAGGAAATAACTTCAAATCCCCTTTCAGAAAAGATACCATTCACATATTCTGAACTATATCCTATATATATATATATATATATATATATATATATATATATATCCAGCAAAAAAAAGAATCTGAGCTAAAAAAAAAAAATAATAATAATAATTCTCTTTAAAAATGATGAAAGCTGCATTAAAAAGACATTTTCTAGCTTGTAGATCTATATAGATGAACTCTGTCCCCACATGGCACAATATAGTTTTCTGAAAAAATAAAATCCAATAAACTCCTTCAAAAAGCAGATTATTATTAGTAGGAACCGCCGTCTTTCATCCCCGACTGCAAGCGAAGCATCAAATATATTTCCTACTTGCTTGTCAGCAGTTATACATTGACCAGTGAACGATTAAAGACCATAATGTGGGCCATAATAATGAGTGATTTGGTGATGGAATAAAGTGAGGTTGTGGATTAATCCAGCAAAGAAAAAAATCAAAACAAATTATAACCCCCCCCCCTCGAGATTTTAGTGTTCCAGCCATACATGGTCTGTTGTGACCAGATGGCTAATGTCGCCTAACTTCTGATGTTGTTGTGTAGCTGACACTTAACGGCAAAGTATTCTGACTTTACGACTTTAATGTACTTTTTACAATTGCGATACTGTTCATCATCGCCCTCTAAGTGGCACTCAGCGGCTGCACTTGTGATGGTGGCTGATGTTCACCGAAGGTGACACAGTGCAAGACGTTCTCTGTCATTTCATCAGTGGCAGTCACCATTGTGTTGCCTCATAGAGAAATTCTACCTCTATTGTGATCTGACCCAACTTATTTTTGCCTTCAGTAAAGAAGAAATCTGCCTTTAGCTTCAAGCTTTTTTTTTTTTTTTTTAAGAATGTATGTGTTACTTGTGAACTACAACAAGTTCCAACCTGAAGAGAAATTAACCCTCCCTGGGAATTTTTCTTGATGCTGCTGCTTCAGCTCACAATTTTGTTTTCCTATTTTGTAACCACGGTTCGTTTCACCACGCAAAAGATCTTAATCTAATTTTGGCTGATCCAGCAATCACCTCTCGCTCCTTCCCCTTATATAATCCAGTGCTAAAAAGGTTTTAATTTATGCATGAAGCTTTTCTGAGGAAAATCCTAAATACATTGATCCAAAGTGTAATTTCTTGTGATGTTGTATAATTGATTTAGTGCCACGTCTCGGCATTGGCCTGATTCGGTTCCATCTGACAGTCTGCAGGTTTATGGTGGGAAAAAAGAGACCCTGCTTTTCCTAGCCTGTCAAGCCGTAATTGGCTGATGGTTTCCTTTTAATAGCAGTCTGCCACAGGGACTGCAAACGCCTCTTAAATTGTGTACAAAATAATTGGTTGGCCATGTTCAAGGAGACGTTGCAGTAAAAATGAATCCTAGGAGAATGAGTGCATCATTTCAATACCAGTATATGCAATTTAAGTACATTTCCAAGCCGGGGAAAATGTAATTAATATCAGCTTTATGTTCCTGTTTTTATATTGCAGGTTATTCCTCCGTGTGCATGAGAGAGACAGAGAAAGGAAGACAGTGGCAGAAACAATAAGATGAGACCATTTAATGATGGTAACCTCGACTCTAAGGAGAAAAGCACAAGCCTACCCGAGGTGGTGAAATCGCTCTTGGACCACGTCACCACAAGTTTACTGAAGGCGCAACTCCATGAAAGAAACTCGGCGTAAAGGCAGTTACTCAACTTTTCTCTGAGTGGTTCGT
Source organism: Echeneis naucrates (assembly GCF_900963305.1). Classification (NCBI taxonomy): domain Eukaryota; kingdom Metazoa; phylum Chordata; class Actinopteri; order Carangiformes; family Echeneidae; genus Echeneis; species Echeneis naucrates. The sequence continues at coordinate 5,028,524 of NC_042518.1, forward strand.
GGGGACAGCGCCATCCATCAATGAAGAGGAAACAAATAAACGGATTGTTTTTGGCCCTGAGAACAGTCAAACATCCAGCGGATTTTCCAACGGGAGCATCCAAGCTGTACTGAAACCGCGGCGGTATCAACGTCTTCTCATTCCTTCTGGTCCTGCACATGACTCTCAGAGAAGCACCAATGGCCTGCAGCTTAGGCATAGTGACGAGTGCCTTGTTTTGGTCTGTAGCCATTGTATATTTGACTCAAATTGGCAGAGTGAGGGGAGACTGCTGGTTAATTGAGGGTGAAAAGGGCTTTGTATGGCTTGCAATTTGTAGCCAAAACCAACCACCTTATGAGGCCATCCCACAGCATATCAACAGCACCATTGTGGACCTTCGTCTGAATGAAAACAAGATTAAAAGTATCCATTACTCTGCTCTTAGTCGCTTTGCCAACTTGACCTACCTGAACCTGACAAAGAATGAAATCTCCTACATAGAGGACGGGGCCTTTTCTGCTCAGTTTAACTTACAAGTCCTCCAAATGGGCTTCAATAAGTTGCGGAACCTGACAGAGGGAATCCTCAGGGGTTTAGGAAAGCTGCAGTACCTCTACCTCCAGGCAAACCTGATTGAGACTGTGACACCCAATGCCTTTTGGGAATGCCCCAACATAGAGAACATTGATCTCTCCATGAACCGAATCCAGCAGTTAGATGGGTCCACGTTTTCCACTCTGACTAAACTGACCACCTGTGAGCTTTACACCAACCCTTTCAACTGCTCATGTGAATTATACGGTTTTCTCAAATGGTACTCGGGTTTCCAAAACAGGTCGAACGAGCGGATGGTCTGCGACTCCCCGCACGGAGTTTCTGGGTACAGTTTACTAAGCCAGGATCCGAACGATCCAACACATCGAAATGCGCTTCACATACTGACAAAGGTGTGCCTCGATGACAACAACGTGACACCAAATGTTCCGGCACCCACCGAGTCCACGATGCCTCCGCCGGACTCGACGCTTTGTGGGGTGGAAGACTGTCCCTCGGGCACAGAACCGGACGACATTGCCATCAGTACCACCTACAGCAGCGGAGAGGTGACCCCTCTGGTGAAGGTGAAGCAGGTGACCAACACAGGTGCCACCATCACAGTTCAGATTCCTCATCCTTACAAGAAGATGTACATCCTGGTTCTCTACAACAACAGCTTCTTCACCGATATTCAAAATCTGAAAGACATAAAGGAGGACATCGAGCTGAAAAACCTTAAACCCCACACCAATTACACATACTGTGTTGCTTCGATACGGAACTCTCTTAGACACAACCACACTTGTCTGACCATCACTACCGGCCCTCGAATCGAAAAGGACATAGCTGTAAACCATGCGACTGCCACTCATTACATTATGACAATTTTAGGCTGCCTCTTCAGCATGGTCATTTTTCTTGGCGTGGTCTACTACTGCCTGCGCAGAAAGCGTCAGCAAGATGAAAAGCACAAAAAATCAGGTAGCCTGAAGAAAAATATAATGGAGCTCAAATATGGGCAAGAACTGGAAGGAGGGACCATTTCTCGGATGTCGCAGAAGCAGTTGCTGGCCGGGGAGAGCATGGCTCGTATGCCGTACTTACCATCTGCCGCGGAAATGGAGCAGTACAAATTTCAGGAGATAAGCGAGACTCCTAAAATGATGAAGGGAAATTACATGGAGGTGCGAAGTGTGGACCACCACGAACGCAGGGAGTGTGACATGGGGATGGCTGGAAATAGCCAGGGGTCGGTGGCAGAGATTTCCACCATTGCAAAAGAGGTGGATAAAGTGAATCAGATAATTAACAACTGCATAGATGCCCTGAAGTCAGAATCCACCTCTTTTCAAGGGGTGAAATCCGGAGCAGTGTCCACAGCAGAGCCTCAGCTCATGCTCATATCAGAGCACCCGCAGAATAAATCCGGCCTTCTGTCTCCAGTGTATAAGGACAGCTACCATCATTCCCTGCAGAGGCATCGGACCTCTGACGTCTCACCAAAGAGGCCCAGCACTGCCACAGGGGGGCCCATGCGGAGCCCCAGGCCTTATCGCTCCGAATCCAAGTACATAGAGAAAACCTCCCCCACAGGAGAGACCATCCTCACTGTAACACCTGCTGCCACCATCCTGAGGGCCGAGGCAGAGAAGATCCGTCAGTACAGTGACCACCGGCACTCGTACCCCGACGCTCAGATAGAGGAGCTGGAAGGCCCCGACAGCCACAAGTCCTCCATGCTGGAGCCTCTCACTCACTCCCGCTCCAGAGACTTAGCGTATTCCCAGCTTTCCTCTCAGTATCACAATCTGAGCTACTCCTCCAGTCCCGAGTACTACTGCAAACCTTCACACAGCATCTGGGAGCGCTTCAAACTCCACCGGAAACGGCACAAAGATGAGGAGTACATGGCTGCAGGGCATGCACTGCGTAAGAAAGTCCAGTTTGCAAAGGATGAGGACCTGCATGATATTTTAGACTACTGGAAAGGTGTATCGGCCCAACATAAATCATAACCTCTTTAGGTGTTTTTAAAATGGACCACACATTGCATAAATGACACAAGAACCTCATCTGAAAATTGAAATCAATGGAAACTTTCACTTCCATATTATAATTAACGACTCACTCATGTGTATAAAATTCTCTTTTGACTGTGAGGAAATGAGGTAAACAATCTTTAGATTTTATGTAAAGCATCTGACGGGAAAACTTTTATCTATTAAAGAGAAAATATATTGCAAATTAATAATATATATGTTACATTGGATTGTAGGTTTTTGGGTATCGCATGGCCAAGTCCTGTGACAGTGGATTTGCTGTTGTGTAATATGAAACTACTATATGAAGATATGTCTAATGAAGCCTCAATATTTTTTGGCGAACTATCTGGACATTTCATTCAAAATGAGCTGTTCCTTCTTTTTTTTTTTTCCCCCCCTCTCTCCTTCCCTCCGTGCATTTTTTTCATTCAACAAAACTATGTACAGATATGGGTTTCTATATTTGCAATGTTTGCTGTGTAAATGGAAATGTATTAGTGGACAAATCAGGTTTATAAAACAGAGCGCTGTTTGGTCAGATTATCTTGTTGCTAAAGAACGGCATGTCCCACTTTAAACCTGTCAGAAGATTTGCTTTTTGGCCATCTCCGCCTGCTGGGGGGTTATTTTTGTGTTTTGTTTTTGTTTTTTTTTTGTGTGTGTTTGTCGTTTGTTTTTTTTGTTTTTTTTATCTTCTTATATTTCTTAAAGCTTTTACATGCATTTACAATATACAGATGGATTCAGTTTTAAAGTCACCACACAGTTTTCACTGAATGGTTTCTGATAGACTTCATGCAGCAATGACTGAAATGCTGCACTGAAGCTCATCATAAGCCATCGTTTGTATCTTTAGTACCAAAGTAGAAAAAGCTGAAATGTTTACAATATTTCTGCACGGTCTGGGAATCGTATGAACGTAAAACAGTAGGTCCATGCTGACAATTTTGTTTTTCTATTTTTTTTTTTTTTTTTTTTTACTGTATCAGTTACTCCTTTAAAAGTGCAAACATTGGGAAGCAGTAAAATCCACGTACACACTATAGTGTTTGAAAGCCTACTAATAATCACTAAAACTTCGAAGGGAGGGCAGCTGCACTGTGTCACCTGTTCAGGTACAGATGAAACTGTTCGTCCTTGCAGGAGAGCCCGATGGATGAATGTAACAGATACATATTCTGATCTGTCTATGGCAGCTTTTGTGTATGTTTTCAAGGAAATATTTATTTCATGCTGTTAGTGGCTTTTTTTATTTCGTTCCTTGCTTTATTATTTCTTCCAGTGTATCATATTGTATAATGTTTGATCTAATCAGTACGAGAAAGTAGACTTTTGATCGGCTGAGCCTTGATGCTTACTGAGAGGTTTCATTTTATTTTTGAACTGCTAGGCTGCTTGATCTTTTTGTATATTAAGAAAGCTACGTACCAGACAAATATCAACGTGCTAGAGTAAAATTTGAGAATGTGAAACTGAATCCTGACTTACTGGCTGTGAATTTGTATATCATGAACTTTTTGGGGGCTTTTTTTTTTTTTTTTTTTTTTTTGAGTAAATATAAGACGGCTTATTCTTTGCAAGTTGTTTATATAACTGACTCCAGCAGGCTCGTGATGACTCAATGCATATTCATGAATGAGCAATAAAAATGTATGCCTTTAATAATTAATCAGGCAAACAAAAGAGAATCACTTCCCAAGTCGCAGCAGGTTTATTCCAACTTTTCCCCTCTCATTAGTCAAATGTCCATTAAAATTTCTGGCTAAACAACAAGAGAAGTCACAAAATAAATAACGCTATAGTTCAAAGGAGGAGTTAGCCAAACTGAGATCAACAAGTGATGGTGCAAAATTTTCAGTGAGTGGCCATGAAACCAAGGTTAATTAGCATCAGTCAAAATTCAACTTGAGTGATAGAAACAATGTTTAAAACATGACTGAGATGCAGCACCCATTATTTTTTCTTTGTTTTATTAATTTATTTTTTTGATTCATGAGAGGAATTTTTTTCCAAATATTTCAGCCTAAACTTCAGTGGAGAGAAACACTTTGAAATTAGCTTTTTTTGTGTGCGTGTGTGTGCTTTATAAATAAATAGTTCATGATGTTGGACAGCCCAGTGGTGCTGTCAAGCAGTACATCAGAAGTTAACGCATGATTGATCACCAACATATGTTGTGTTTGTGTTTTTCCTCATGAAGGCCAGACAAAGCACTTTCATTCTGCTCTGATTCATGTTGCGTTTTTCCCCAAAGATCCTGTGTCAGATCGCTCGCCCTGCATCTCGGTTTCTGTTAGATTTCAGGTTGGTCTCGAATCATTCTCGAAAATTGGGTGGACGGTGGAAAAGCTTTGAATTTGTCAAGTGACATTCCGCCCGCCCCCATCAGCTTGTTTTCATTTCATTCTACATTCACATTTGGAGGTAATACTCCAGGCTTCATTAGCCTGTTTTGATTTTTCTGTGCTAACAACACGTACTGTACATTTCATGCAACTGTGTCATGACGCCGTTATTATTCATTAATGTGAAATGAAGCATTCATGAGCCTGATGGGAATGTGTTATGTAAGCACCTTGTAAAGCGTTGACTTGGCTGTCTGACTTAATATTTCAACCGCCTTAAGATTTTGGGATATGTGTACAAGTGTAAATTTCCTTTTTTGTTTTATTTCCATGTTGATACTGTTGATGAGTCTCCATTTGTTGTTCTTTTTATAAAAGCATTTCAGTATCTTCTGAGAGCTGTCAGGTTCCTAGTTCATTTAGCTATTTAGCAACATGTTTTTATACTTGCATATTGTAGCACTTCTGTGTCTAATAAGAGTTTAAAGTGTTGAGAAAACCTTTAGAAAGATCAACAGTTGTTGTTCAAGTGCATCAAAAACAAACAAGAGCACAAAAATGTGTTTTGTTTTGGGTTTTTTTTTTTTTTTTTTTTAATTTTGTTTCTTAATACTATGTTATCTGCTTTCAGACAAAGTACTGTGAAATAAAGTTAAGGGTGCACATACAGAATACACGCATCTTTATTGTGACTTTAAAACTCCCCCGACGGCTTCTGTTGCTCAGATCTGGCGGTGTCACGTTCAGGGTCATTCTAACTGGTCTAACATTGCAAACAGTCTCCATTACAGGAGCCATTCTCACATGGTGCCGGTGCCCTGCCTGGGAAACAGCAGTCAAATCAACCAGCCGTGGATATTTCAAGGTCAAAACTGACAGCAATACAAAAATCTGATATTGTTTTACGAACCAATCGTACTTTTTAACACCAACTCTCCTCAACTCCCCCCCCCGCAAGGAAACTCATATACATGCTCAGCTCGGCATTTTACAGTTAAAATAAATCAATTTACAAACAGAGGGCAGATGGGTAAACGGATTAAAGGAAAACCACACGTGTCTTTACGCACTCATATCATATCTTATCTTAAAACCATGTTGAGGAGGGCGAAAAAACATCCACCCAAAAAGACTTTCATTTTGGTGGTGGTGTCTTTATCCCAAACTCTTCCACTGGCGTTTGGATCTGGACACTGTGAGAGCCGTTAGGGATGGGTTGTTAAAAAAAAAATAAAAAATTTTAAAAAAAGTATTGAATTATTGACACTTTCAAGCCAACAGAGCTGAAAGTGTTCACTTGGGACACAAAGAAATAACCACAGTATACACTGTCAGCCCATGGGCACCTTGAGAAGTTAGCCAGCAGCTCAAATGGAAACTTACCGCAGACAGAAAGCGGCACACTGTCTCAGCACAAATTACTAATTTTTCATACTTTTGAAAGCATTCAGACGGCCTTCATTCCTGATGTGGAAGCACCTGCTTTGTTATGACTGACACAATCACTCCAAGTTATCTGGACATTCGATCAGCATTCCTGTATTGAACGCATTTTCTCAGGCAATGTAAATAAAATACTTGTGCTTACTGCCACTTTGCTCAAAACACTATTATCTAATGGGTTTGTATTGATAAAGTTTTTCATGTCTTGTATTTAGCGACTTTTTTGTCGAAAGAGAGAGAGAAAGAAAAAAAAAACTCTCCGACCACAAATGTTTACATGTGAAACTAAACTGAACTCACAATCTGATTGTACGTTTCTGTCTGTGGTGTTAGACAACAGAATGGCTATGAAATTCAATTGTACCACTACCAAGCTGCTCCACTGCAGATAAAAAAAAAATATATATATATTTTATGACTGTGACAGAGTTACACAAAAACTGTTTCCCCACAATATCCACAACACATAAAATGTTTGAAAGATCAAAATGTCCTGATTCCATTTGTGTGGTGTTTCACGATTACAACAGATGTTAATATTCATTTCGAACTTCAAAATGTTTTCGGCGCCAAGCGGTAACACTGCAGGGTTTATATTCCCTCTTCTATGCCAAAACAACCTGACTGAGCTTGTGTATCTCTGGCATGATGCCTCTCATGTTTACTCGGACTGTTTGGTTGTAAAATTTCGAGAGGTGTTTTCCACGGGAGACCTGGGTTATGACCAAAATCGAAAGGAATGAAGAACGCTTTCTATGTTGGGATTGGGCACACAAACCGGTCCGTCCCGGTGTCAGCGAGGTTGATGACAGCTGTTCTACGCGATCAGCTAAACTGCTGCTTACAAAAATCAGCGATGACAGCGAAACTTGTGAGATGGCAAAAGAGGGACCCCACAGCATCTGTTCCATCTAAATGACCAGCAAAAAAAATAAAAAATAAAAACTCAACCGTGTTACAAATTTAGCTCATCAAAAAAAAAAAGAAACAGATGCTCTGCTTCTGAAACATTTACACTGTTGGAGCCATGACCGGGTCGGAGCAGAACTGTAGTCAGCGTACACAAGATGAAAAGACAGCATTTATCAACACATGAGCAAAGCAGATAATATTGGTGGTGATGCTTTTTAAAAAAATTGGAATTCAATTTATACCATGGTGTAAATCAGTATTACAAGCAAAAAGACCTTTTATCGTAATAACAAAAAACATAATACCATTTTCTTTTGGCAAACTAAATGGGCTGTTCTGTCCAACTTTCATTAATTTGGGTGAAATCTCTGAAACAAATAACACCTAACGGGAAACCAATCTATTTTTCACGATGAACCCACAAACCCACAAACATAAAACGCATACATAATAAACTGAACCTTTCGTCGTCATTTCTGCGGTTCACATGCAACTGCAAAATGTGCAGGGGGATTTTTATATTTTTGATTTTGTAGCTCATCGTGACATCATGCATCCTTCACTCTTGGAGTGCAGCAAAGAAGATTTGCAAGACAAATCAGGTCAGCTTGCAGAGCTGGTAACGGTGCACCGATATAGACCTCCCCCTCCCCAAAAAAAAAAAAAAAAAAAAAAGTCAGCTCCTTTTCATGTCAGCTTCGCTTGTCGCTCTCATTTTGATACAAGCTCTTCAACTAGCAGACATGTTTCCATGCTCAGCTCGTCAAAAACTTAATGTTATCAAGGTGATGACGGTAAGCACAGAGCGATGGATTAATGCAGATAATTCCCTTGAATTTCCTAAAGCTGGGTCCTTGTGTGGGTGTGTAATTTGTGTTTCAGAAAAAAAATCTGATGAGGCTAAATATTCTTTTTGCTGTGTACAAAACAGTAGATGCGAGGCCTGGATGTCATCCTCTCGTAATGTTAGTGCAGCGGTTTCTTTCTGTGCTATTTTACATAATGACATGAACAGAAAAAAGGAGTAGAAGTACGCTTCCCTTCAGTCGGCCATGGCATAACGTGATCTCATATTATAAGTGCCATTGTCGGGATTGCACATGTTTCTTATGACCACAACGGCAGGTAAGAGGCTACATTTGAAAGCCTTTCGTATGTCCTCACACCCAACTATTCAAGTTCAGGCACATTTGGAGTCAAAATCAATATATTAAAGATTCAGAGCGTTGGCTCGTTCTATCTCTGCTTTCTGGGAGCGAATGTGAGTGGTAAATATCTGCAGGGGTGCTGATTAGCAGAGGCAAGTAAACAGGTACGCACCTTCCAGACTGCAATCGCGGAAAAAAATAAAAATAATAATAATAAAAAGGCTGCTGGAGATCTGATTGTCTCACTTAGTGCGTTTCTATCCTCCAGGAACTCACTACATTTGATGTATGTTAATCCTCCAGATAAACATCAAGACTTCAACATCTGAAGCAAAAGAGTCTTCCCGGCTTGCTACTCGCCTCGTGTACACCACCTTGGACCTGTTCATTGCTACAGTGAACTCTGACAACAAAGCAATAAGCATATAGATGTACCTCATTTAACTTCCCTCTGCCGTCAATAACTTGTTTACAGTGCCGCTTTTGCTGCCTTTCTGTTGCAGTTAGCCCGTTTGGCTTGCCTGGAGGGAAAACAATATGGGGGAGACTGTGAAAAGCCATTGGCTTTGATTTGCTCTCGTTACCCACGTCGCTGAACAACAGAGGTTAGCGTTACGGCAGAAATTACACACAGACTCACCCCGCAACTCTTTGCTTTATCTTTGTATGGCAGAAGCAATACAGGACCAGGCCCAGAGAGTGGGACGCTGTACAACTGTGACTATGATTTATTGTGAGTTTTTATTCATAATGACAGAGTAGCTTCACCAGAAAGCAGGAATGTGCTTTGCTTTGATAGATATTTGCATGTCAACCTGTTCTCTGATCAGTTTTACTATGGAAGAAGCCAGTTGGACAAACATGTTATTTTCTGACTTTGCAGATGTATCCCACCTATGGCCCGTGGAATATATATCATTTTCCTTCAAGAAGGCAGCAATTGGAAGATGCCACATTTCAGAGATGCAGAAATAACCACAATGTGACACCACGTCTCCTAGTGACGACTCCGAATTACGCTGATTATCGAGTATCCAAAGTCTCAATTTGTCTCTGTTCAAGGGAGTAAAAGGAGTGAGTGACAGAGAGATTTAGGAAGGCTACATTCTTCAATTTAAAATGACAAGTCAAGCGGTTCTGTGAATCTGGGCTTGGGCACAGCAGCCTGAAGAATGTACTTTATAGAAAGTGGGGGGATTATCAGAGTCAGGATACAGCTTCTTGGAAATGTGGAAGTTAGGGATAAAATGGAAGTGCCAAGATGTGCTGGATAAATGGAAACTTTGGGCCTGGATGGACACGTGCTAAAAAAATCTCAGGCAGTTGTCGTGACAGGAAGACAAAAAAAAAACAAAAAAAAAACAGCCAATTTCCACCACAACCTCACACTGTGGCCTTTAGCTTCAAGCCGCCTGTAAATGTTTATTAAGCTCTCATGAATTCCACCCCTTTCCCACCTCGATCTGGGGCACCTGGTCATCTCATGAACCCGTTCATGTCCTCAAGCTCTATTCTTCATTACCACCACCAGTGTCTTGGCTCCGGGAACTACTTTACTCCTATGGATCATTCCCTGCGGTGATCCACTTCCTGCCACAGTTTCTGTGCCAAATTCCTTTCCTTCTGTTCACAATAAACTCCATTTTACTGCTACAATTTTTTTTTTTTTTTTTTAACTGTTCTTTTCTTCCAGTGAGTCTTGCCGGCCGGCACTGTAAAATCTATTCATGTAAATGGACCTTTCTCAGGAAATTTCATATATTTTTCATGAAATGACAAGAATTGTTAGCCCATCTAGTCCAAGGCATCAGCTGGCATCACGTCCTGGTGGCGTCTCTCTGCCTCTCTGAAAACAGCAGCTCGGTTGGCACACAACATGAATCATGAATAACCAAATGTAAAAGGGGATCCCAGATATATTCCAACTCCTCTGGTCATGTCATGTCACTGATGTTGGCTTGTGTCTAAGCAGAATTTGCTAAATTTTCTATTTTACTTGTGAAGCCAAAAATTCCCCAGATGCCGAAGAGAAATTTAGCATGATTCATACATGATTCATACAAATTAGCTGCTCTATATTTCGTTGGTATTATGTGGGGAGTAATAATAATGTGAGAACTGAGGAGTTGTTTCAGACAGAGCACAGTGTGAACTCCAAGCTGAGGAAACAGGGCGCAGTACACTGATCACAGAACTGGGGCTTTACCCAGGGGTGTTTGTTGATCCTGCACAAACATATATTTGAGGGGACGCAGCACAACAGCCAGGGGAGGGAAAAAAAAAAAAAAAAAAGGGGTCAAACCAATCCCAGAACACATTTGTTTATGTTGTTTCTGCCTTTTCCACCCCTGAAAGAACAAAGCTGCAAAAGACATAATTATGTCCATCGTTAAGGTCGAACAGAAGATCTTGACTTCAGGATGTTTTCTTTAAAAAAAGAAAAAGAAAAAAATCCATTCTATCCAATCCATCCAATTTAAAAAATATTGAAAAAAAGATTGCTTTTTGCACCTAAAGACCCCCTTTTCATCATGACTGTGAAGCTCAGCGATGGAGACTGTCTTTCTCTGGACTTGGCGCAGAGCGCTTTAATCAGCTGTCAGAAGAGCAGGACCAAGGTTCCGGCTTTAGATTACTTAGTATAAGGAAAAACCAAATTCTCTTAGCTCTTGTCAACTCCAATGTCTAATTGGATATGGGTGATCAATTAAGAAGAACAGAGCGTTTACAGTGGCCTCGAAAATGTGATCTGCACAAAAGATCAAAAGGGGGATAGGGAACAGATTGAGCTCGTATCAAGCTGTTTTGGCCGGCTGATGAAATAAGTTAATAGCATTTTCAGCATGAAAAGTGACCATCAGGGTCTCGAGGGAAAGTTTTATATTGTATTTGAATATATTCAAATACAAAAAGATACTATCTTTTATTTAGCAGTAGCTATGGAATTTAACACTCTTACTAAATGATTTGAGCACACAGTCAATGTACATTTGAAAATGATTATTTGGATTCTACGCTGCTTCCACATTAGATTACAAAATATACAAGAAATGAAATTGGTTCCAGCGACAAAAAAAGCGATGTCAAGAAGTTATGTGTGTGTGTATAAAGATATATTTATATTTATACATGTTGGGCTGCAAGAAATCAATTTATATGGAGTCACCTGCCAATTGTTTTCTCATTTAATCTATTATTCATTTTGTCTCTTAAACTTCAGAATTTTTTAAATAGCTTTTTAAGAATTTTTCAACATAAAGGCAACTTGAATAAAAGTTTAATTGTGTCAAACCAGCGTCCCAAATGCAAAGATATTACAATGAATTCAATGAAAGTTGAAAGATGGCGAAAGTTTAATGTTCAAAATGTTTGGCAATGTGGAAAACTGCTTAGCAATGACATTTCACTCGCTTAAAAAGCTGCCGATTAATTTTCCACCAATCTACACAGCACAGATAAACTCCACCTTCCTTCAAATTCACACATTTTCTGTCCTTTCTCCTTCATCATCTCATAATCCCATAACCCTTTGGAGGCCGGGGGAACCAGTCATCTATATTATGTGGTTAAAATTAGCTCGACTTTTTCTAGTATATAAACAGTAACAACCTGCTTAATCCATCAACAGCAATCGTCCGATAACGACATGCAAGATAATCAGTCACAGGAGACAGTTTTCATGTAATGGCTTATTTTTATATCATGGTACGGGTGCTTTTCCTCTAGTTAAGTACAGCACTAACGCTTTTATATGTAGCTACATGACTGATGTGCTTCGCGCCGTGGCTGATCTCTAAGACACAGCGTTATGAATGAATCTATAACGCCTTTTTACCGAAGGCGGCTGAAGCCTGTGATCTATGAGCACCTTCATGTTGATAGGCTGAAACTCTTCACTCTTGTTAAAGAAAATTTATGCCGATGGATGATTCCGACAAGCCGAAAAAGACTGAGGACTGCTCATTAATGGACGGCACGGCGAGCTGACGACGAGCAAAGCCAGCGATCGTCGGGCAGAACAAGTGAATGATCCTTCAAATGAGCGGCGTTCACAGGGAGGTCACAGGGACCGCCGGTCCACAGCACTGGCAGGGAATAGAAGGAAGAACTGCTGAGTGCACCGCTTGTTGGAGCAGGAGACACTGAACGGCTCATTAGGATATGAAAGTGAGAGCAAATCAAAGAGCCTTCAGACACTAGAAAATATAAAACATGGGCCCACTCAGGTCACATGACTTTTGTTCTGGGAACTTTTGCCTCCAGCGATAATGAGCCTGCCTGTCTCTTCCCCGCACGTTTTTGGGCCTCTTCTTTCTTTTTCTTTTTTACCTCTCAGCTAAACAAAGACTCCTCTGATATAGAGCACAAATGAGAAGAGGCTGAGCGCACGTGCACACACACTCACACACAAATAAATAAATAAAAATCAATGGTTTAATTCTTGTGAAAGATAAAAAGCTTTTAGGCTTTAATTATTTCCCCCCTTGTAGTTTTATAAACCTGCTTACTACTCAGTTCAGAGGTGAGGACTCTCTTGAACACACTTATATTAGGTTGGATCAGTTCATTTCCTTTCACACGGGTACAAAGAAGCATCTGCCTAAATTAAAGACAAAAGAAGTCAGTTAGACCACAAATTTACATTATATGTTGTAGTAGAAGTGTTCAAAATGGGTCTAAAAGCCATCTTTACTTCCTTGGTTTTTATACTATGTCAAAACTGAGAAGCCGTTTCCTAAATACATGGAGCTCTAGAAACAAATAAGCGTCCATTTTTCTTTATCAGTCAGTCATAGTCCAGAAGAAAGGTCATGGAAGTTGATACATTGGGATGACAGTCAGACTGCCCCACCACCTCCCTTACCACAACAGGGAGAAGGGTGGATTCATTCATCCATCCATCCATCCATCTTCTACCTTGTTTTGTAAAGGCAGGAGCTCTTTAAAATAATATTGTCTTGAGAAATTAAAAGCAAAACAAACAAAAAACTTATTTTACTAAATCTAACTCAGTCGCTGTGCTCTTTCAACTACGTGAAAGCTGAAATGCATATTTTTTTGGATGTGTGTGGGTTTTGTTTTTTTTTTTTCTTTTTTTTTTTTCCCCCCGTCTTCCTCCAAAACATTAAAATATCTCTCCTGACTCATCTGGAACCTGCATACATTTCTCACAGCAAATGTGATTTTGGGCAGTATAGACAACAGATCCTGCCCGCTGACTTGAGTGTCTTGGGTCAGAGCAGAGGTGTGCATTTGGATCTGTTGGCCAAAGCTCAGCACAGATTTCCAAACAAACGCAGCTGATGTCTAATTTTGTCCCTTCTTTATCACCCTCCTTCTCCTGATTCAAACAATGCCAGTGAAAGAGGTGTGGGTGGAGGCCAGCAGTCCTCTTCAGCTCCAACTGTGTTATACCTCACCCACACGTTACATTTCACTCGGAAATGCTGTCTGTCACGTCACTGAATCTGAAGGTGCTCCAGCTTTTATTTCACTTCAGACGCACAGAGGTGTTTTCTGTAAATGTGCTTGATTGGACCTGTTGCATCTGTGGAAGTCTACTCTGGCCTAACGATTTCGGGAGAACATCCAGATCAAGCGTACGCGCAGCTTCTTCGTGCACACTTTGCAAATGACAAAGTGCTCCTATGAAGCTAATGGAGTGACAGCATTGAACGTTAACAGTTCACATCAACGTCAACTTCATCTCAGGGTTTTATTCGTGAGTTTCAGATTATTCAAATAAAGATCACCCCCCCCCCACAAACTCAACTATTCCGCTGCAAAGGCAGTCGAGGAAAAGCCGAGGAAATGGATTTACACAATGCAGCATTGGAAATACTTTTATGAGGAAGGAAATGAACACAAATATATACACGATTGTCGGGCCTCAAGGATACAGATGATGCATCTAGGTGAGTAAAGGTTAATGTAAACAGTAACATTATTTACCATAATATTCTACCTCTGTGCCAGTTTTCATACAAAACATGAGCAACAGAAATGTAATTTCCAGCGCTGAACCCTGTACTGTATGCTGGCAGTTCTGTGAAAAAGACAGATGAAAAATGCCTCAAAGATTTTGCGGTATCCCCATTACGCAACATTTCAGACAACCCGGAGGGACTAAATCATTTTGGGAGCGAAATGACATCCTGCCGCTGTGCTGCCGTTTGTATGCATCTCTCTTGGAGATCTTGAGCAGTGATGTCACACAATGTAAGATTTCTCTCCGTCACACTTTATTGGTGCTTTTGTCCCAGCTGGGAATTCACCACAGCTATGTCCTCAGTGCGGCGGCGTCTTTTAATCTCAAAACTCTGCAATCAAAAGTTGTTGTTTTTTTTTTTCCTTCCCTTCTCCTGGAGGACGTGTTTTTGATTGCAGAGGCACTTGTTATTTCCTGGATGAGGCTCTGGTGCATACTACAGTCCTCTAATCTGTCCAGCAATCAGCCTTTGGAAGCCGTCATTGATTGGCCAGATAGTGACTTGATTTCAGAAAGGTTAAAAAATAGATATAATTTACTCACTGTCAATAACAGCTCTTAAAACCACAACCAACTTATGTGGAAGCCCACACAATTGTTAATAACTGGACATTTGCACTTACTTTATTCTGATTATTTCTCAGTGCTCTTGAATGCAGAGCTGAAAAAAAGTCCCACAAAATTCCTGTTGGTCACGTTCTGTATGACAGCAAGCGTATGATGTATCAAATGCTCTGAATGCTTTTCTCAAATTATTAACCGTGAATTTGAAGAGAGAAAAAACAAAACAAAACGCCTCTACCATTAGATAGAGGCTCCATGACTCCAAATAGCTCTTAGATTGACATTTATTAGCATTTTCCCATCCTACACTGAAATGATTTTCAGACATTTCTGAATATTTGATACTTTTTTTTTTTTGGCACTATGTTATCACTTTAGTGGAAAACAATTCCCTATTATGCCCGTTAGATTGACGGCTTAATCTCACAGAAAACGCAGGAAGTGTCATGATTTTCATTAGCAGGAGCTCTCAATCTGCAGGCTTTTCCTGTTTATGTTTTTCTCTCTGTCTCGCTCTCTCGCTCTCTTTTTTGTTTTTTATATGAATATGCGTATTAATCAGAAAGGAAGTGAAAAAGCTGGTGAACACAAATGGGACATCTGCACAGTCAAACTGAAGAAGAATTACTGTGCTGATGCAACTAATTTAATTCTTATTTGCAAATTGTCATTCAATCCATCCATAATTTTCAATCCCCACAGGTCAAACAGGGGTTAGAGTCATCCCAGCATGCACTGGACTGAGAGCCAAGAAACACCTCGGGCAGGTTTCCAGTCAGTCACAGGCCTGCTCATATTCAGAATTTTAAGCTCCTAAAATTGGGGGTGAACTCAGAACAAGGTGCACGTTTGATAATAAAATAAAAATGTGTCGGGTGCCATTTAACGACCTGGGCCTTTGCAACAATCAAAAGCACATTATTAATAGTTAAATTGTTTATCCAGTGTAATAAATAGACTGCCAACTGAAACTAAAATCCCCCCCACCCCGCAACGCCCCAGCTTTTCTCACAGGACAACCAAAAAAAAAGAGATTTCAAACAGCAGCAGTAATCATATGCAACAATGGTTATGTAATGTGGAGATTCTGCATCTCTGCCGTTTTGCACCTCTTTGTAGTTGCTTTGTCTTGTAGTTGTAGTTTCATGGACTTCTCGACTTGCTTTGCATCACTTTGAGGTCATTTTACTGTGTTGTCATTGTCAGTGTTTTCTTGTGGTAGTATTGTGACTCTTCACAATTACTTTCCATCGCTTTGCAGTCCTTTGGCTGGCTCACCGACACAAAATGTGACACACTTGCTGAGTCTAACAAGCAAACTACAAAAGGACCTATCGCACCATACGGGTACTTTAGAAAGAAGATGATGCAAACTGCAGCCGGGAATGAAAAACAAATGGGCAGCCTTGATATTGTAGTCCAAAATTCCCACCTATAAAGGAGAAAATGATCAAATCATCCACCGCATCATTTAGGCACTAAAGA
Organism: Echeneis naucrates; assembly: GCF_900963305.1. NCBI lineage: Eukaryota > Metazoa > Chordata > Actinopteri > Carangiformes > Echeneidae > Echeneis > Echeneis naucrates. The sequence goes on from NC_042518.1 coordinate 5,044,971, forward strand.
ATGTGCTTTGTCATTGCGACAGAAGGGAGGTTCTGAATGATAAAGAGTGAGAAGGATTGATAATTTAATCAGAACCTCCTCTGCTCTCTACTTCACAACAACACACTTTCTGAATAGAGAATGAGATGCTTCAGACCAGGGAATGGTGTGTTAGTATGCATTGTGTCTGAAATTAAGCTTTGTTCTTCGTTTTGCCGCCCTGGCATGCAAAGAAATCTGAATTCTACGGAAATAGCTCCTGTAGGTGGCCGTGAATAAATGCATTACCTCTACTGAAACCAATAACAGCGAGCCCAACATTTCGTTCGTGCTTTGCATTGAAGGAAATGAGCTCTAGGTCTCTAACAGTTATTAAACGGTGCTGATGTGAAAGCAAAGCAGGGGAAGTGAATTTATCAAAGGGGCTTCTCCCTTTTCGTGATTTTTTTATCTGGATAATGTTAAAAAGTCACGCCATGAGAATTGGCTGCATCAACACTGTTTTGGTGTAAGCCTGAGTGTTTGTGTTTTTTTTTTTTTTTTTTATTTCTCCCGTTTCTTCCCACATTCGAGTGGCATGCAAGTCAGCTTTCTTAAATCAAAGAACACAGACAAGAACCGAATAACTACAATCTACGGTTCAAAAAGGTTTTGAGACCAAAATTAATTACGAATACGTAATGAGCTAAACCCCGTTAAATAAGTAATCAGTATCCAACACCTCATAGATCCAGGACGTTGCTCATTCAGTCAATCATTTGTTTACAGAAAACATAAGAAAAGAGGATGATCCACCTGCCTCTGGCACTATTGACCTCTGCAGCTCTGTGTGCATCTTTGTTAAGGAAACGTTCTCACCCCGATTATCAAAAAAGCTGCACTAGATGGGGAAAGTACAGTTTGTGTAAATAAACCATGAGTACAGGGTCGACCTTGATGGAAGTGCTTACCAAGTTCCTCAAAGTTGTAAAGTTCCCACAATAGTTTATAACTAAAAACTACTTTCGGTATTTAAGAGTGACAAAATCTGATATAATATAATATGATGTAATATAATAATATAATATAGTAGAAGGCAACACACACACACACACACCAGGGACTGACTGTGCACGTTGCCTCTCCGTCGCTGGCTGCGTCCAATAATTTGCTTTCTGGTGAGCTTTCTGCGTTGGGATGGATTCTGAACACATCCACGATGTTTCAGCTTGCTGGAACATTTAAATAGAACAGATCCAACATGCAGCTTTCAGAACTACCATTTCAATTCATGCAAGAACGTCCAAAATGTACCTTGCTAGGTTTTTTTTTTAGACAACAAGATTAAAAATGGCTCTATTAGATTTGGTTGTGTTGCACGCTGGCTCGTGGCTTACAGGGACACCCAAATGTAGCAGAGCCGTTGTTCATATTTTTGGTTGTGCCTGTGCTTTTCCTGCTGCAGATGTGTGAGAAAAGGTCGGCTGCAGGTAAACAACATCATGACAAACACGTCTGCTTTCAGCAGTCCAGTCACGTTTAAAAAAAAAAAAAAAGTATGAATAGCAATCTGAACACTAAAACTATTCAGTGTCATTTGTGCCTGGATGGAGCTGGATGTGATTAAGACAATTAGATCCACCTGTTCTCTGTTGTCCCCTGCGTCCTTAATGTTCCCCAACCCAACCACACACCACGATCAGAGGCTCCAGGCAAAACAGGCTGCTTTGATAAACATTGTTTTGTTTTTTGTTTTTTTATGTAAGAAGAAGCCTTTTCCCCTCCAGCTCATGTTTGTCTGGTCTGAGCGATCCGTCTCATCTTTATTTTCCCCTCTCTGCTTTTCAGGCCGGGCTGATGTGGACAGACTTGCTGAGCGAGCGGGCCAGGTATCCAGCTGGTGGCGGGATATATTCACTGAGCACATGCCAGTGCTACATTAGCATGAAGTTGTGCAGACAGCACAGTCTGTGATTGGTTTTAATTTGCCTTCTGCTCTCAAACACCTGGCCAGAGCGGCGAGACCGGTCAGAGGAAAGCTGAGTGATCACTCAGTTTATTTCATTTCATCTTTGGAAACTAACATGTTTTATATATATATATATATATATATATATATGGATTGGCTGATTGATTTAAGCAATTCATTTCCCCTCCAGAAAAAAACTCATTTACACACTGCTGCATCAATCAAATACACAATACTACCAGAGGCTGACCTAAACATTTTCTCAAGCACTTATTCAATGAAAATTCAAAGGGCGCGGGCTGTGAATAGACAACATTCATGTAATGAACAGACTACACTTTGTTCATGAACTAATCCTTCACATTTCCGTGGATAATACACAACATATACCCTAACCCTAAACCCTAACCCTGCTTAAACAAGACTGTGATACATTTTCACTAACAGGAGAAATTAATTCACAATGATGTGATACACACAGTTAAATTGTGACAGAGTAACAAAGTAAAGTCTAAATTTAATTGGAAACGCATCCAAAATGTCCAGTACTGTATATCTGACATTCAAATACTGAGCGAAATTCAGCCAACCCAGTCGCAGTAAGATTCATGGGAAAGTAAGACGAGACAAAGATTCTTACCAACTCACTGTTAGCTTAACCCGCACTGTGGTTGTGGTTTATTAAACAGGTGGTTTGACAAAGTTTTAATTGGCCTGTTTATTGGACTTTTTTATTGCACTTACAGGAACATAAAGTGCAGTAATGGCTGTCGTGAACTAAAATGCTTCTCCTGGTTCACTGTGCCCATTGAAGCCCATTGAGTTTGTGTGTGTGTGTAGAGCATGCAGGGGTGGTGGTGGTAGTGGTGGGGGGGGGGGGCGGCATCCAGTTAATGCTAAATCAATGTATGGGGAAACAATGCATCAGTTTAATTATGGAAACAGTCTTGACCTACACAGACCATTTAAAGCAGTCACCTTGAACTTAATTATTTCCAATCATTTCTGACATCATAGATTAGCAGATGAACTGATAAAACAATCAACGGATCGCTCAATAAAAGGCTGCACGGTGGGGTGCGGTGGTCAGCACTGTCCACCTCACTCCTCTGGGATTGAACCCCCGAGCGGGTATCTCTGTATGTTGGTCCCGTGTAGACCGACAGCCCGTCAATGTCATCTGGGATAAGCACCGGACTCAGACCCCCAGCACACACACAGAGCTGCAAGTGTAAGCAGTGGAGATAATGGAATCAATCTATGAGGATTCATTAGGAATTTATCATGAAAACCTGAGCCTGTCCTGCCGTCCTCGACACACTCACAGCATCTGTTGCCATGGTAACATTGCTGCCTCTGGAGAACGTAAGTGGTACTTTTCAGCTCTTCATCCATCCATCACTCAGTCAGTCAACACAGCACATCACACTGAACTTGTTTTTAAGTAAATCCAAAAACAAGTTGGAAGTCGTTGAAGTTGTTAGATGGAGCATATCAAGAAAACATTCGCAGGCAGCAGGGAAAGACTGTGGTTTGATATTTCACAGAAATAAAGTTCACAGGAACTTCAGACATTGCTTTTTCTTGATATTTCACCTCATCATCATTTCAACATAACATCAATTAAAGTGGCCCTGCTGACAATAAATAACCTGAGATATGATTCCAGATGCAAATTCCTGACTCCAGCGGGACAGTCCTGCAGTTTTCTGTATCTTGACATCGGCCCTTCCTGTGATAGTGCTTCCTTCATATTTAAAGCATGTTGCCTGTGACAATAATCCAGTCTGCAATTGTGTTGGCTGCAAAAACGAACTTGGGGAATTGTTTTGCTGCGTATCATTTCTGAGTGCTGGATGGTCTTTTTCTCCTGAGACCTCTGTTCCCCTCCAACTGAGCTGAATCCTGAGTACAGATTTTGTCTGCATGCATGTTAAACTTTATCTGACCTCTCCACGGTCGCTGCTCTCAGGACAGAAGATCATCAGTCTAAGATTAGATCCAACTATTCAATGGCCTACTTTGACTAAAAGAGCGATCTGCACAATTTTTGAACATGCCCTTCAAGTTTAAAAATAAAACACTGAATCAAGTTCTGGCTGCTAGCCAGCTAACACTCATCTGAGAATTACTTTCCATTAGTTATAATTGCATCATTTATCTTCAAAAAGTCTAAAGCAACATACATGTGCATAATTACCACAGTCAGAAGCTGCTGTGTGACATTCTGTGGGTTTATTTGCTGCCACGGGGCTCAGGAGCTCCTACTGTTTTCAAATAGTCATTAAAATTTCAAACCATTGCCTTGACTGACATGATCTATCATTTTAAATAACCTGTCATTTATTGCTAACACACCCTGAATGCTACCATCATCAAAAGCAGGGTGTAGGACTCAGGGGATCATTATGTACTGACATATCCTCCCTGCTACCTTAAGGCTTATCTGACTTAAAGCAGAAGGGGAATTTGGGAAATGGCAGCAAAAGTTGTAATTGAACAGATAATTAGCCTACGGAGGTTAAGATCCACGTCAAAGTGGGTGCAAAACCTGCTGCATTTAAAGAGAGAGCAGCAACATCAGATTAAATCATTTGATTTATGGAAATTAATTCTTTTTGTGTTTTGTGCATAAATATTCATCGATATTGTGTAGATAAGTGTTGCACTATTGCTAGATTCTTTTTGCCCGTCTCTAAAAGCTGACATATTTTTATTGGTAAAGAAAATGAAGCGGAGGCGTTGGAGTCGAGGCCAATCTGCTTTCCCCGGAGGACCTGCATCATGAAAGAGACTTGTTTTGCCACTCGCTTTACCAGAATGAGCCGAGGTGGTACTTTGTGAGGATGTTTTGGGCAATGTGAACTGAAAAGTCTCTGAATGCTTCTACTGTAATTTAAAAAACAAATCCTCAATTTCTTCATCCACCAATTAACTTTAACAAGGCATGATAAATGTAGAGTTTAAAAAAAAAGAAAAAGTAATCCACCCCTTTGACCGCAAACTACTTCAAAATATGTGATTTTTTTTTGTTTGTTTGTTTGTTCAAATTTCACAATATTATCATCTCAAAAGGTGAGACAACAATTCACAATATTCTCCCCCCCAACCTGTTGACCTGAACCTGACAGAAATCTATACGTGCTACTGATGAAAAGTGGGCAAAAGGATGGAAACAATCCTCACACGTTGCCTAACAAAGACAAATACTTCACCTCCACATCCCTGAGCAGCAAGATGGATTAAGACCTGGAAAAACAACCACCAAACTCCACTTATGAAGTTCAGCATACTTCCAAATCACATTTACAATCCGTCCATCACACTTTTAACCCGAACTGTTTAGAGTAATTACTGGGAGTAATTACGATGGGGAATTGTGCTGTCACAACACATGCTTTCACGCTGATGTGCGATAATGTCTAATATCCAAAACCATTAAGCAAAGTTACAGATCAAACAGTGCGCTGCATCTCAACAAGATCCATTGAGGGCTGCGATCACGCCGTTGGTAACAACAGAAACAACACAGTGTGGCACTGGTCAGTACACTGGCAGTACCAATCAAGAACGATGACACAGAGTTGGGATTTGTGTTAATATGATGTGCAGCTATTGACTAAATCCTCCTGATTAATGCCAACTGTCTCAAAAAGAAACCACGGAAATCTAATTTGCCTTTAATTCACTGTTCATGAAAGCATGTCAGTCACTGACACTGACGCTAGCTTTGTATCCGACAGCTTCGACACCTCTGTGAACAGCCCCCTTTCCTGGCAGCAGTCTCTTTCTTAAACAAGTTTAATTGGAGCGAGGTTCAGCCTGTTGCCGAGCTCTGTCATGTGAAAGTTAACTACAGCCATTAAAATAGATGTATGATATAGACACCCCCCAGCAGGTGAAATGCATTTCCAACTTGAGAACATTAAACATAAATACACAGGAAAAAAGCAAAAACTGCCTTCATGGTCACATTAGTAGATCATAACAGCTACGAAAAAAAACAGCATTTCTTAACTATTTCAAATGTGCTGTGTAGGAGGAAGGAGGTTTTAAAGTGAATACATCTTAGATCAAAGCTTTTGGTTCCCCTGAAAATGTAAACAGAGGGCAATGTCTGTCCTCCAAAACACACACACACACCAAAAAAAAAAAAAAAAAAACACCCTTGTAGGGTCATACCGATTTCAGATGTAACAAATTTCACTACACTTTTGTAGCATGGCCGCAGCGAATACTTCATTCTGAATAACTCAAAGGGTGTTGATTAATTTCAGATAACAGCATGCAGCTTTGATGGAGTGGTCTTATCACTCTTTCATATTAATGCACCACAGTGATGTTGCAAAGAGATCAGCCTGAAGCACGGGCCTGTTGAGGAACATGTACGAATAACAGAAATAATTATATTTCCTGCGTGAAAGACAAATGCAGAATCTGCTCGGGAAATGCACACACCACAGACTGCCTCCTCCTAACGGGGCTGCTGTAATAACACCGTCAATGCAGTCATCATATCAAAATGATGCCACCACAGCAGATACCCATCCATCATTCACAGCATTAAATGGCATGTCCATGGACTTGACTAATCCTGTTTACACAACAGAAAACACTGTAAGCTGTCAGGCAGCTCAGAGCACGCCGAATGCTTCTCTCCTATTATCTAAAGGCTCGAGAGCTGAAATCATTGGTGGCTTGATCAATGAATTTAGTCTGCAAAAATAATCGGCAAGGTATCAATAGTCAATCATAAAAGTTCATTCGAGCTCCCATAATTTGAAGAGTAAGCATTATTTAACACAAATTTAAAGATTAATCAGTTATCAATATTGTTCATTGTTTTGGCAACACAAGGTTCACACATGATTTCCTATGTTGACTTCACGGGTATTATTTATCAAATGTTTTTTTTTTTTTTATTTATTTAGTTTTAACCTTAAAAGCACAAATATGACTATTATCAAACTAACGATTTATCACTGCGCTATGAAATGCAGATGTCATTTAGACTGTTTTGAGCACGATTAACTTTATTTTTGGTTCATGTGTTTGCACCCAAGCAGGAGTATCAGCATTACATTCATCACCTGTTCTTGGTTCGTAACCTGATGACTGTACCTGAAGAATGATGAATTTTTAAAACCATATTTGGACGGTGGGCAGGTGCTTATTTCAAGCCCCGTTGGGCATCCATAGTATCAAAACAAGCACATAGAAAAGCAGGGGTATCATCGTATCGTCGTCTCTGGCACTGGCTGACATTTTTGAAGCTGATGGAAAGGAAAGATGAATGTCTGGCTGCGCGCAACTCCCAGTGTTGTCGCAGTTATCTCTCGCGGCACCCTATATCCTCAGCATTTTACGACTTTACAGCTGAATAATCCATTTAGTGGATTTGATCTAGGTTTGCAATAACATATTAGGAAAAGAAGAATTTAAAAAAAAATGCAGACATGGGCAACAATTAATTTATGGTAATACAATGTCATTATTGCAGTTATTACATTGGCCTAAATGTGCGAGTCATCTGCATAGAATTACGGGAGACAAATAATTAACATGACGAACGAGGTAAACAATTTGCAGTAAAAGAAACTTACACTCACAAAATACTTTAATGAGTTCTGGAGTGCTTAAACACAGATTATTTTATTTTCAAAAGGAGGACAATCATTGTATACTTACTAAGTTTTCTGTTTTAATTACATCTTAAAAGTTGAAAACACCAGCGTTTGTTTTGGAAGGGCTAAGTGATCAAAGTGTGTGGGAGTTTTAATAAATATGGAAGTCACGTCATTACAAATGACAACGCAATTAAATGAGAGTGCATCACTTCATTGAGCTCGGATCTGCAGGGGGCTCGTACACAGCTTCAGACCCACGCAGCGTGCTGCCCGACTGGATGGTCAAAGTACTTATGTCTTCATAATGAAAAGCCATTAGAAAAGAAAATACACATGCTTTTCACAATAGTGGGCATGTCCACCCACTCCGTGAAACTACACTGTAAATGTTTTTTGTGAGGTCTTATACCAGGAGCAGCACGTTGGGCGGCCTTTAATGGATTTGATGTCTCAGACAAATGTTTACTAGCAACCTGTTTTTTTTATTTCTAAAAAACAGATTCACTGATTTGATCTTGCTCTGGTTTTGTGGTCACTTCCTACATCTCCCTTGTGCCCTCATAACACAATCTAACACCCACTCCAATGGAAGTCCTGGAAAAGTTGGATATATGGGAGCAGTAGTGGAGTTGCTACGAGGCAAATACCCAAGCAGATCTGCAAAAAGGTACAGTGAGCAAAAAATTAACAGCTCAAGAGTGTGCTGTAAAATAATGACATTGTCTTCCTGAATCAGTTTTAAACATTTTTGTTTTGAAGCCTTGGCCGTATGAACAGAAGGAATAAAACTGACAGGGGAATTCAAATTACAAGCTTGTCTGATTCTTTCAGTCGAGCTGATGACCTTAGGTCATCGCTTCCGAGAGCTTAGACCCAAAAAATACAAGAGCCATGCACTTATTCTTTACTACAGTGATTTAAGTAGACAGTTTATACTTTATAGAACTACATTTCATTTTATGAGAGGTGTGTATTTCACAGATGTGTTCAGCTGGGGACTCTACTTCTTTGCCTTAACCAAAGTAAATTTACGTTTTCCAGACATCAGGCCATTTGTCGCCAGAGAAAGAGCGGTCATTTTTGAGATAGCATGGAGGACGACAAAGCGTGACGGTGATAAACTGTTGGGGAGTTGGTCGAGGTAGAGGACTGATGGAAATGTGCTATTTGAAGCCGGACACACCTTCCCTTCCATCTTCTACTGATGATTAGTGCACGTTACTTTTCCCCACCACAAACAAATCTGAGATCTGCCAAAATGCTTTTCGTTATCTTACCTTAGCTTTAATTTGTAAGTGTTTCTGTTTATAACTTCATTCTCTTTATTACACGTTTAGAGTTAAGGGAAGGTCTTTGTTTTAGCTTATGTATAGATGTACAAGTTGTGCCATTCATCATGAATTAGGTCTGTTGAGAGGTTTGAAGCAGGCTTGTAAATTCACCATGGCACTCAAACAGTGCTACTCGAGGTTGTTTTCCTGTTTGAGCTTTGTAACACCTCTCGCCTTTGATCCCTGCATGTTAATCGATGGGTTATAAAAATGGCTGGCTGTACCGCCCTTGTGCAGTTTAAATCTTCTCTGTCTGCAGGAGTTGTATCTGTTTTCTTTGGGAATGCCTTCTCTGTGCACGCATTTATTACCTGCGGGGTCTCTCAGGGGCTTATCCTGGGCCCTTTATTGTTCTCGGGGGAAAAGAGGCCGTGACTTGTTTGCATTAAACAGACACACACACACACACACACACACACACACACACACACACACACACACACACACACACACACACACACACACACACACACACACACACACACACACACACACACACACACACACACACACACACACACACACACACACACACACACACACACACCCACCCACAGTGGTCTGAAAATGCACAAGATGCCAAACACAGCCAAGATGCAGTAATGCTGCCCTGCAAATTAGTTGGAGGGGGATTGTTTTTGCACATGGGAAGGTGAATAATATCTGAATAACTCAATACAATCCAGTCCAAATACTGAAATATATAGCTCCTACATACAAAGAACAGTCCATTGTCAGTCAGCTTGGAATGTTCGGGATGCCGATCTGAAACTAGGGCAAGGAAAATTCAATGTAATATTAATTCAGTACAATAAATGACAATGTGAGGTATTAATGTCAAATATCATTTTGACATAGCTTTAATCGATCGGGAAACACGCTGATGATTGTCAATTGCCATGGTCATAAGATGTCAGCACAACCCAAGTCGGCCTCTAGGTTGGGAGGTTTGAGATTGTGGCATTTTTAAAACAGTAACAAGCTGGAGAAGGAAGGAAGGAACATGCTGCAAAAGGTGCAGAATGGCCGACTCAAAGCCATAGCATAAATCTCTGAAGGACCCCATGACTTGCAAAGAGCTTGTCAGATAGGAGAAAAAAAAAAAAACAACAACCTTAGTCCATGTTGTGTTAAAAATCTAGAGGTGATTCTTCATTGTGAACTTTTCGTCTCATTTCTATGGCCATCTGTCAACTCAGGAGTACAAAAAAAATCTCAAGCCACGACGCCAAAACCCTTTGAAAAGCTTTTTGTGTATGGTCAGTGTGACAAATGAAATTTCTTATTCAGCAGTCTGCACCAGAAATCAATTTAGCTTTTACAAAATACTTCTGCCAGGGTTCACACATGAATTTGAAAATACATCCCATTTTGGATTCCTTGCACAGCTGGCCACCAGCAGCCTTCAGAACTGACTTTAAACTTCTAAACATTTGTCTTTAAAAGCACAAACACGGTTTGTTCCACACTGAATCTTTGGCTTTCTTTGTCACTGTATTCATGCTCATAGCTGGAGAACTACCGACTGCTTGTTGCGAACTGTCCCAGAGTGTGAGCAGGGCGTTTGCCATGAAAGCTCCCGAGCATCAGCGTCCTCTTTAAAATGTCTGAAGATCTTTGTTTTTATATGTAGGGTTTTCATTTCCTGCAGGCGCCTTCTAAAATGAACGTGGAAGCAGGAGGAAGTTATAAATGTGAATCCTTATCGTCAGCCAGAGGAGAGAGACGTTCTCACCTCTTTGTCAGTGGCTACTGTCAAAGTGCCCTTGAGCAAAGTATTAACATCGCTAAATGCTCCAGTGGAGCTGCTAATTGTTCTAAAGTAGAGACAGGAAAACAGCAGTTCTCTTGGGCATCTCCCAGATGTGACTCTAGCAACTCTGCAAACACGAAGCCAAACATTGCGCTGCTTCTTTTTAACTTAAAGAGCAAAAAAAAAAAAAAAAAACGGTTTTAATGAAAGTAAAGTTCACAATTCTCAGCTCAGAGATGAACAAACTGGATTACTTAATGACACAAAATAAATGATTTGACAGAAATGATCACACTAGCATTTCAATGTGCATCAGTCACTGCATTATATTTTATGCTGGGGGGGGGCACCTCCCTCGCTTGCATTCAGCTTCATTTCAATAAATATGAATTCAATCTGCTATTTTTATCATCGAATAGCAGACCACATATCTGACTGTTGAATGAAAATAAATGACATCTCACATGTATAGCCAGGTGTGCTGGAAAGTTGTTCCCAAGTGTGCTCAATCGAATATTTGTCCACACAAAGGTGGCATGAAACCAGAGAAATAAATTGGTTTTCACCTGTCAAGTTTCCATGGAACATCTTTTGGATGGAGACTCCAGATTTTTCTCTCAGCTTTGATGTATTTTTACAAAAAGCAGGTACTTTATCGCCAAACACACTCAAGTGGAATATTAATGTTAAACTTTGGGAGCAGGATGACCAAAGTATCACGTACACTCAGTCATCCGTTTATGAAAACAATGACTTTCTTTCAGACGCAGACAATAAAAATCTCACCATAATCACAGTCGCCTTGTCTATGGGCTCTATAATAAAAGTATACCTGCAGGTGTTCTGTCATTCACCCCAAACTCTATACGAGACTTTGTGTGGAGAGCCGAGTGAGTCATGGGGGAGTTTAGATATCGAAAAACCAACAAACGCGCTTTTGTGACATGTGTTTGACATATAATGATGGACAGCAGAACACCGCACCCAGGGCCACAGAGTGACATCGAAGAAAAGTCATTTTTCATTTCTTGGGACCTTTGAGCCTTCTGTGTTACACAGTAGTCATTTGAAATCTGCCAATACAATTATGTTTACTATCTGAACACTCTCATTGCATTTAAGCACAAAATCTCTCAGGAAATTATCACTCTAGGTTGTTTCAACATCAAACAGCTGGCCCACTTTTTTTGTGCAATGACCTTTTCAGTCCTCATGAAAAACCATTTATATTATATTCCCTCAAGCACGGCCACATTAATTCATGCTGAAACTCTATTCTAAGCTCGGGATTTGAACTCGATTGCACTCGTTGTGGCCCTTCTTACCTCTGCCAGTTTTCGCTTTCGACGACAGATCAGCTGTGTGACTGAAACCCGAGGCCCATTTAGTTCTCCCGCCTTCCTCCAGAAGCCGACTGGGCTGCGGCGGCCATCACAACTGCAACACCGGCACTCTCTCCAGATTGGAAGATGTCGCTCTCACAAAATGCCAGGTGTCAACGGTCATAAAACCTGTCGCTCGCCCGTTCCTGTGTACTCGGTGTCGTCGTTCTAATAAGCCTCATGCACTTCAGGCGCAGCCCCCTCATTATTTCAACATCAAACCGTGAAGACCGGTAAGGCTGCATTCATTACCACACAGGAAGATTAATGGGTCCAGCTCTGATGGAGGAAACAAAGCAACACGAAGACCGAACAACATAAAACACACACACGACTTCTGACAAGGTTCTTCATAATGATCTCAAGCCCTCTCTGAACAGATTGTGTCATCAGGAGACTGTCTGCAAGGTAATTTCTACTGCGAGACATCTGTAACGTTAATGGCCAATGCTCATGAGATCTCTAATCAGTCTTTGAAATTACAGGTCTGCTCTATTTACACACCGCTTTGACATCACAACGGTCCACATAAGAACACAAAAGGCCAAATATGGCCACGCAGTGTTTTATCTTTACTTTGGCATGTAAGCACACTATATTGACCCTTTATGGCAAGTGGTAGTGCAGCGTGTCAGAGGCGTAACAGTGAAATCTATGGGGTCATAATAACAAGGTTACAGCTGCATAAATTTGGATTTCAGGTTACTTGAACGTAAAAAAAAAACAAACAAACAGCGGATCGTGTTTCGTCGGTATAATGCTGAGCTGCATTATGAGCTGACAAGCACAGAGTGAAGGTGCTGCTGTAAATATCATCCGCCCTCATTTACATCCACAAGTGCCTGTCCATTACAAGGCGGGTGTGCGTGCCAGCTGCTCACCGAGCTTTGTTAAACGCGCCACCATTTACTTTGTCGCCACCCTCCATGATCAGCTGGAGACCCCCACAGTGTGTGTTTTAACATTGTAGGCCGGTGGCTCTATTAGTGATTTTGTCAGCAGCCATATTTCAGCATTCCAATAACAACCACCATAAAGTGTCCACTGAATTATGAGCCCTGGTTTCTGCCTACTCATTTTGATAATAGATTTTGAGATAAATCACATGGCTCTGTTTGGTGAGTAATGCTGGGCTGACAGGATAACAGAGGACAAATCTCTCAAACCCCGTAACCTCTACATCATGTAAAGCACTAACAAGACACTGCTGGATGGTTCTCACAGCAACATTTTACACAAGAGACCATGGATTGAATTTTTCTACTGCTCTCGCATCCATGGATGTTGACGAGAGAGCGAGAGAGAGAAAGAGAACTGCAAAACACACAAACACAGCAAGCAGGCAGTCCTGCTCTAGTAAATGGACTCTGGTTAAATTGCTGCAAGACCAAAACTCGGCAGTGACAGTTTTGCATTGTTCATTACCCAATTAATAACTTCACAGTGAAAGGTTTTCAGGCAGCATTCATTGATTCCATGTTATTAAAACTCCCACCGCTATCCACTAAGTCTCTCAGCCCTCGCCTGCAGACTGTTAAACAGCAAACCAGCCCCACCCTTCTGCAGCCTGCTCTTCTAATTTGGGCTGTTTGCTATCGATATTGATTAGTTCTTGATACTCCCTTCAGCTGGCCTGTCTGCGAAAGTCTCCACTGTAAGCCATTGCTCACCCACATGTCAATTACTGTAGAAAGGGAGAGCACCACTCTGTCTTAATGAAAGAGGATGGGCTGAGGAGCTGGACAATTTGCTCCTTGCTGCAGACAGAGCGTTTATGCTGAAGAAGTGAGAAATGGCAATGTTGCAGAAGCTGCTGGAGGAAATTTTTATCTAAAACTGCCATGTGGCGTGATTACAGTGTCAACTAAAAGTGCACTCATTTTATTTAAAATGAAACTATTGCAGCTGAAGCTGATAAACCGAAGAATGGTGGAGAATCAGATCAGAATAAGTCGTCATGTTTGGGACAGCGACTGGATATTCTTGGTAATTTCTTAGCTAATATGGTGCTATAATAGTTTTACAGTTTATCGTGAAATGTCTTGGCTTTTCCTGAAATGTGTTGCAATAATGTAAGCTTTACTACTGAATTGAATTGGCGCTTCTGTATTGTTAATGAGACGTGTTATTACTTTAAAACAAAGGAAGGAAATGGGAAAGAAATGAGTTACCAAATTTCATCATGCACACCTTATTGAGGCTGAAGCATATCATTTCGAAAGGCCAAAAGTCAAAGTAGCAATTTAAAGAATGATAAAGTAAATTTTGTAAGCCCTCCAACTTGGAGATTAAATGAAATAATAAAACATAATCTGACGTGTGCACCCCTAAGATATGTTTTGTTATTGTTTCCAGTTCCACCACAATTGATTAGTCCACCAGTTATTTCGTTGAACTCATTTGGCTCATGAAATATTACGGGAGAAAAATCAGTTATGACCATCGCCATTTGCAAAAGACAAGAGACAAAGATGACGAAAAACAAGTCTTCAGTAATTTTCAATTAAAATGTTAACGTGATATATCATCTTTTTTTGCAAATCAACTAATCTTTGCAGCTGAAATTGATACTCGGATGATTGAGGTTTTTTTGTCAGGCTGCTGTTTTCCTATTAAACTGCATAAGTTTATTGACATGAAAACCTTTTTCTGACGATGCTGGACACAAGTAGTGGTGCAATAATGGCACATTGGCCAATAGGGATGATCAGTTGACGAATACACACAGATGAACAAATGGAAAACTGTGCATTACCCGTCTTTGACCATCCTGTGTCACCACATGCAGGCAGCAGATCCTCGGATGCCTTCGTATCCTCAGGAAACTTCACTGGCCAACCAGATCCAGCAAACTCGGCAGCAGTGGCCATCAGTCACCCGCAGCGATGCAATCATGGACCCGACTGGGCCACACTTCATTCAGAGCTTAGTTTGCCATTCTTTAAACCTCAATGTCTGCGGTTCTTAAACAGATCACAGCTATGCCAAAGCTACATTCCCCCTTCTGTCCTTGAACTCCCTGAGAAATCATAATCTTCTCAGCAACTGGGCTTCTCCAGCACACAAGTTTGAATTGTGTTGACTCTCCCGGTTCTCTATCATCCTCCCGCAACCAACCCTCACCGATCTACCAGTATGTCCACAAACCTTTATTCCCTCCATCATCCCTCAGCCTTCAAGCCTCAGCACTTCATTTCTTAACCCTCTGCTCAATCCTCTTTGTCACCTCTGTCCACATTGTGCAATGAATTATTCCAAATCCATATCTCTATTGGAATAGCCGTTACAGGTGAAATTCATTGAGGATTTACGGTTGCATTCTCTTTCTTCACACACAATTTGTGCCTTGCTAATAAGCTCGCCCCCCACCCACTGAACCATAAATAAAGCCCTCCTCAAATCTGCATGCTTTTCATCTACCTTTAAAAAAAATAAAATAAATCAGTCTGTACCGAAGAAATCTATCCTTACTGAAGAAATAAGCAGAAAATCTGATAACGCTGTGGGACTGAGTAATGTGAGACACGACGGTGCCTCAGCTCTGCTTCCATGAACACAGTTCTGTGAAGCTCATAACCACCACAACCACGAACATGCAGCCACCTAAACCAGCCAAATTCAGATTTCGGTTCATTGTCTACGAAATTCAATGACAATGCAGTTAACAGCTGTTGGTTATGTCAAGGCATTAGTCCGCATCTGCTGCTGTAACAATAAACACAAGCTAAAGAGAGGACATTTAACCTTTCACCAAAAATAGCACCAATTTCACTTTTCACTGCCTACGATTATGTTTCAATTATTCTGAAACATTCTATTGATACGCCATCCCAGGAATTAAACACAGCCCTATTAGGCATCAAGACCTGGAAGCGTGTGCAATCATGATTCCTGAAAGCAGTTATTAGTACAATTTAGTCTGATGAGCTATTAACACATGTCAATGGAGATGATTGCTGAGATGCACATTTCCTCACCACCTGCTGCATTTGATTATCGCTGACAGAAGGGCGGAAAACACCATCCTGAATGTCACATCATCAACGGAATTTGACTTCTCGAAACAGGTACAGTCGCGCTGATGTGTGACAACCCAAGCAGAGACTCTTTTGTCCCAACAATTGTCATTATTTGAAGAGCGCTTTACTATTTTCTCTGATGAGGGAGAAAGAGCAAAGTTTTCAAATTGTCGCTGGTTGAAGTTTTGGTTCTTTTTTTTTTTTTTTTTTTTTTTTTGGACAATGATGGAGTCTGCTGTTAAATTTAATGAGGCCTTTTTTTTTTTTTTTCCAACATCTCATTGCAGCAAGTGAGTAATGGAGCATCATGCATGAACAAGGTTGATTAACACGGAGGAGTTACATTCAAGGCAAGAGCACGAGGACTGATGTGGGGAGATGTGAATTATATTTGTTCGAATTCAGATTAAAGCCATAGCGTCCCCTATTATCAGAGATGATCATGAACAGAGAGGTCATGTGGATGACAGAAGCAGTGGGCCTGAGGTCACTGCAGACAGACTCCAAGATAGATAGATATATATATAAAAAAAAAAAAAAAAAAAAGCAGTAACTGCAGCAAATTACTCCTTAAAAGCACTGCTGTCTTCTCTGTGACATACAGGAGGAGAGACATCAGCGTGATATGGAGGATTCAGAGGGGACTGGGTGGTGATAATATTAGAAATGGGTGCGAGGGCTCTCCATTCTCCAACCTGATAGATAATGGCATTTCAATCTTTCTCCCATGACTAATATGAATCGCGCTGCCTCTTACCTATTCCATTACATTACACTCTCAGCCTGCATCAAGACTGCGTCTTTTTTTTTTAAGGCTCATATAAGTTACCGACAAGCACATTTATGGCATCTGAAAACCTCCCGACAAAACCCTAAATGCACAAAAACATCAAGATTAAATATGGGCTCCTCACCCAGCTCCCAGATTACCACAAGAAATAAGAAATGTGTTACTGTAAACACGATGCCAATCCTTATTAAAGGTATATATGATGACATAAGAGACAGAGAGTTCATGATCTTCACACTGAAGTAATAAAGCTAATTTACTTGATCATAACCAATTAGTTTGGCAATTATAAAATCATACTCCAAAATAACATTGTAAATGACGTAGAATATCTTCTTGTAATAAAGTGGTGTCACTGATGACAATGAGAAAATAATGCAGCAGCGTGCTCGTGGTGATGACGCTGCAGGATCGCTTCATAGCTATACCAACGATTTGTCAATTATTACACCGATTCCGAAGCGTTTTTCATTTTTTGACCATAAAGAATTATTTCAAAACCTCAATCAACTTTCACTCCGGGGCAAATGCCAGCCTTTAAACTCAAGGATATAATTATTTGACATTTTCTGTGAGAATATGAAGACATCCAGCCCTGCTAACAAGTCCACCGTATCAAAGTTTCCTGAGAAACGATGAGAAAAACACTCCTCCTCATTATCCCGCCGACTTTGAGTTCTTGGTTGAATGTTGCATTGTTTCTCACTTTCAAAACTTGAAATTGTGCATGAAAATGTGAACACAAATTGAGTGTGAGTGCAGCACACGGGCCTTTAATAATTTGAATTCATGTACGATCCACGTCGGCAATCTTTGAACGCCGATCTCTCATTTTGAAAAACAAGCAAACAAAAAAATAAAAAAATAAAAATATTGATCAAAGCTTTACGCTCTGCACAATATGCAATATTTTTTTGACATAAGCATGTCATAAAAAAAACAAAAAAAATAAACAGGATGCAAGCAACCGTGCGGGGTGGAGGTGATGATGATGGTAGTGTACTTGTCTGAGAAGCAGACTGCTGGGCCATCGATCTCCCCCAACACATCACTCCAGCTCCATTTACAGAACCAATCACATCCCCTGCTGATTGATGTGCGGATAATTGAGCTGTCGCTAGGGTTTTCATGTTTTTCCTCGAGCTTGTTCCAGACTTTAGGAATTGTATTGTATTTTACTTTAACACCATTTACGACAAAAGACATCCTGATGTGTATTTATGTCAATATTCTGCCAGACTGCTGTCTGGGAGACGGGGAGATGTTTTCTCCGGCATCGGGCATGATGGACCACAAGCCTGTCCGGGGTAATTAACCTCAGGGGCCCGGCCTCCTGCCACCCTGGAGGGTCAGTCAGGGTGGCAGCTGCTTTGTCTCAACATCACGGTCACAGAGTCATTTCTTGCTCAGCCTGACCACAGTCACTATCGCCACTATGAACACCGCGCTTGATGCCACTCGTGTCTGTAAGATGAATTTATAGCTTGAGCTGAACTGCCACATTATATCACGTTTATTTTAAGAGCCAACATTTTGAATAGATAATGTTTTGTTTCTGCTTTTTTTTTTTAATCTTCCAGACTGCTTTTTTCTCGACATACTGAGACTGAACAAATAACCTGCACAACAATATGGATGAAAAAGTCACTTTCACAATTTTTTGTAGGCATTAAAAAAAAAAAAAAAAAAAAATCCAAATGAGATTTTGAGGTGCAAAATACAACTGTTGTAATTCATTGTCAATCAATCTTTCCCCATGTTTCCAGGTATCTGAGAATGCTAAACAAGAAATTTCTTAAAGATGTATCCGATGTGTTAGGGTTAGGGTTTTTGTGCTTGGATTTCCTCTCATATTATTATATTCTGTATCAACATCTGGGTCATCACTGGGTTTTAACCCTCAATCTGTGATTAAACAAGGGGTTTTGTACTGAAAAAAAAAAATAAAAAAAAAATCAAATACTGGAGTCCCACCAAAGCTGAGTTATGTAAATGTTGTGATTATCGTGTAAATGTGTACACTTGTTAAGATGGCATGTCCAAAAGCTTCAAAACAAAATGCAACAAAGAGACCAAAACAAAAGGACACAGGGAAGCAGAATGAATTTCTTATTTATGCATTGTGTCAGTGACAACTAGGCCAGATGGTAGTTTACAAGTGTCTGGGGCAATTTTTCCCAGCCAGAATTTACACGTCCCGTCATAATGATGATGAAGATGGGTTTTCTCTGTGGTCTGAGCTGTGCCACTTTACAGAGCACATTAGGGCAGGAGAACCTCCTATGGTGTCTGTCTGTCTGAGAATGGCCGAGCAGCAGGTTAACGTTGCCCACATGGAAAAGGCTGCTGCCAGAGTATTAATAATTAAAGAAGCGCTGCGTCTCTCTCCTCTTGCATTGTTCCCCTCGTGGTGGCCATAAGTGAGTTCATTATCCTTTTCAGGATTGACTCGGCAAGATTATCATCTGTTGCCCGCTGATACGGCGGCCGTCACATAAAGGGCTTGCTTTCCGGCATACTGCACCATCGCTCTCAGGCAATGGCAGCTCCATCAGAAAGCTCATATATGCACAGAGATAGCAGGTTATAATGCTTCCACACAGCAGGCAACATTTTTCTAAACACAGCCTTCTGTTGCTCTCTCTCTCCACAGTACAGCCGAGGCCTTAGCTTACAGCATGTCAACAATATCAATGGCCTTACTCCCATTTGCATATAATGAATAATGCTTGCACGGATGGAGTTTGTTAGGCAGACAAATAGTCAATATGGCCACTGGCCTTGTTCAGGGTTTTCACAAAAAGATTATTTAAAAATACTCTTTATTGTGCGGCTGCAGATGGTTTTGCAGGTCTAGACAGAGGATGGCAAACGAGCACCATGTGGTCCAGCATCCCTGAGCAGATGCTAATCATTACCCTCAACCTCTAGGGAGCTAAAAGAAAAATAAATAAAAAAAGAATGATTGATTGATCACACGTTTGATTGATCACAAGTCACACGTTAATAAATATCTACTAGGCGCTTGGAGGCAAAGTATCAAATTAAGTGATATTGAGCGCCAGTGAAATTGAGACAAGGTTAAACAAAAGGGGAGTCCAGTCCATATGCAGAGATGACGGGACCTGAACGGGTCACTGAGTGTGACAGCAGCACAAAGGTGGAGATGCAAAAGTTACAGTGGTAGAGAAGGGACGGGGCAGAATTTTGATAAAGGTTTTTCTTATGAGTGTCACAAATGTACCGGCAACAGTTTAATAAATAGTAATAATAGCGTAATAATAGAATCTTTGAGCTACTCATCATGTGTAGGTGTTTATTCAGCATGTGGTTGAGCAGTGAAGAGGTCAAATGAGGATGTGGAGGCCGTTTATAGTGCTGCTACGCTGTAAAACATTGGCAGGAAAGTTATTTATGTTATTTAGCTCACTATCATTCCACTGGCCAGGATAATACAAAAGACCGCAAACTGTAGTCTTGGAAATAATCACACAGTTGAATCAACATCTCTGAGTGAACATCAGAAACCAGCCCATACTGTTGACGAAGGCTCGCCCAGATTCAAAGCTAACATTCAACATTTGTTACACAGATGCTGTCGACGGTCTCCTCTCAGCAACCCTGTGAAATGGGACGCCACATGAGGACAGACGTGATCTGCTAGATAAAGGAATCGCCGTAAAGCTCATGAAGGAGCTGAGCCCACCCTCTGGCATAACGCTGTGGCTTCCCATTCCTGCCAGAATTCCCCGAAGGAAGAGCGCTAACCCTTTCCATCCATGCACTTGGCATATCTGTGGTTCACGGAGCATGTGATGTCGTTCACAAATGGGCCCTTTACTCTTTGTATGGCCCTTTAATTTGAATGCCTGACCTCCCACCACTGCCAGAGAGGCGGATGAGAAAAATGGTGGCGCTTAGAGGGAGGCGCGGATGAGAAGGATTTTGACATTTGTTTCGGGTGCCGTCCCATTTCAGCATGGATCAGTGTCCGCTACACATCAATTTCACATGAGTTAGATCCAAAAGCAAACACAGCCGGAGGGGCCGTGGCAGACTGGTACTCAAATCTTTTGGAACAAGGTCCCTGGATATCATATTCCAGCGCACACGCAAACAAACATATGCTTAGCAAATACCGCTTACCTCGTGATAGCACGGGAGCTGCTGCTACAACAGTTTTATGGACAGAGAACATATGGCCTATATCCAACTCTAGTAAAGGCAAGTGCTGAAGGTTTTGTTTTTTCTCTCTGCTCAAACAAAACCAATATTCAACAAATGAACAATGAGTGCGTCTGACTTTTATGCCCTCAAATGTAATCTAAAGTTGAACAGATTTGCTACAGAAAATTAATTGAATAAATCAAAGGCACATATCTCTTTAGATATTTATAAGCATTTAATAAGACTATTACTCCTGTTGACATAACATTTATTGGTAGTGTATATCCTTGGTAAAGAAAGTCTCAAAAATCGCATTAAAACAGCTATTTGGAGTTGCTCCCTTGTTGCGCATTACAAGAGCAGAGATATACGCTGCAATGTGCTCAAAAGGAGAGATCGTTGTGAAGCGGAAAGTGATAATGTCAAGATGTGTTGGACGGTGTGCTGTGGTTGTCCAAATTAACGGATGCTCGAGTGAAATAGAAGTCGGAGGACGGACAAACAGACTGGTCTGTGACCGGAGTTCCAAAAAGACCTCAGCAGATACACGTACAAGAAGAAACAGAGAAATGAATCCTGCTGCACTCTGAGCCTGGTCCTCATCCCAACAAGAACCCTCATCAGCAGATATTTAGCAGTTTTAACCCCATTCCCAATATGATCATAGAAAGATCCTGTTCAATTGTTGGCCAAAATTCATGGATTTGGAGGCTTTTACTTCTCAGCTGGAAATGAACTTTGTGATAATTCAATTATAAAAGGGTTTGAATCAGACCTCGGGTTTAATCACAGTTGAAAAATGCTGCAGATTTTTCAAGAGGGGAAGTTAAAGCAACCTCAAAATGGTATGTACTTTTTATTTGTGGGCAACCCCGTCATGATATGGCTAAGCATTGACATGTCATCAAAGAACACTGCACCGGTTTTATCAGACCATGGAGAGTTTTAGTTTTTTTAAGTTTAAAAAAATAAAAAAAACTCCTTTTTTATTCCACACGTTCTCACACGACATTACCCACAATTCACCACCACTGAGTCAGAAGCTAAGGTACGTGATGGTTGCTGCGGCTAATCTAGCCTCAGGCTGCTCAGCCCTAAGCATAAATGAGGAGTAGAGGCAGCAGGGGTCAGGGGAGCTCACATCTTTCCAAATCCACAGTTTACACTTTTTTTTTTTCCACATTTATTTACTTCTATTTGTTTTTTGTTTTTGTTTTTTTTTTAATCGTCAGACTTGTAGTCTTTGGCCCCAGTTGACACCAAGTCAAAGTGCAACTCTTTGCATCATTCAGATTCCTCTGGAGTCGAAAAAACATACAACACACTTTGAAATTTGTAAACAGACTTTAAAGTCCTAAGATCTAAATTAGGGTAATATCAGAACGATGCCATTCATTGTATTGTATTATGCCATTCGTCGTCCAGTATTGTCAATAAATCAATATCAGTGTCACCTTTTGGCCACACTTGCTGTTTTGCTGTGACAATTGAGGGCAGACAGGAAATGAGGACAAGCGATGAAAGATGAGATGCAACTATTCATCCATTCATTAAAGCACTTTTGTACGATTGTACACAGTGTAATGTGCTGCACTTTTGGCAGCATGTGTGGAACGATTACACCGTCTCCAAATTTGGTGGCTGCCGCTCACAAGGTAATGACATGAAATATTATAAGCTCCAGCCAACTGAGCCACAAATCACACTGGAGTTAGTGCATTCTGTGAGTCTGTGTGCATTTCATATGTTACTCAACAAGTAAATTGAGATTATGCTGTGTGTGAAATGAGTTATATAAATAAATCTGGATGAAAATAATTGAGTTGCAGCCCTGTTTATTACTATAACTATATAGGAGCTATTACATTCTCTGACATGCAAGGGCCGCGTGGCATTATATTACATCAACAATCATCACCGGAAGCCCAACTCATTAGAGTCAATGGTAAATTATTCAGTTTTAAATGTGACATTGTGTGTGTCGTAGACGGGCCAGATGCGTGGACAGAACCTCAGGTCAGTTGCTCCAGGTCGCACACAAAACTAGTCCTGCTGGTTTAAACAGTTCTGGCTTAATGAACAGCGACATAGAATAATATCTGCAGCGAGGTCGCAGGTGTACACTCCAGGCTACTGTTAGCTCAGTCAATCTGACAAACATTGATCAAAAGCACACAGACTCAGAGAGGTGTAGCTAAAATGCCATACAACACTGCTCCTCTAAAGACACAGGTGAATATCCATCAGAAGCTTAACCAAGTGATACAACTGGTCGAAACTTAAAATAAATAAATAAACAAATCACCTAAAACAGAAACAACTTGAAAAAAAAAAAAATCTGGCTCTGTTGGACACACCAACTGTTAAGAGCATTATTGTCAGCACTTAATTTGTGCCATATTCTGTCCTAACACAACAGCATTTGGTCAGGCGAGGGGACAGATGAGAGCTACCTCTAACTTCCGAATATTGACAGACCAACAATGCCCAGCTACTAAAAAAAAAAAAAAAATACAATCACACAATAGACACGGGGCAGGTGGAAGAACTACCCAACAGTTAATATTTTAAAGAGCAGCAACAGGAAGTCCCTCCTGCAGCAGCACTGCAAAAAAAGGAAACGCGTTCTCCAATTTCTTCGCAAACAAACCTGATCATTGTAAGTGATGCACTACAAAGATTATCCAAACTGTCATTCAAGCTTCCAAAATAAAGAAAGAAAGAAAGAAAGAAAAGTACAATCATACTTGGCACAGGAGGCAATTTGTAGGGAAATCAGGGTATTTGAGGCCGTGTCAGAGCAGGCGGGACGCTGCACACAACTCAGCCAGAGGGGAATTGAAGGGAACACTTGCCAGGATGTAACACTGAACGGAAGAAAACCCAGCGACAAAACACTTAACCAAAGGCTGTTCTTTCCCGAGTTTGGCTAAGAACTCAGAACACCGTATGTTATCTCAGGGGGGGCACGGTTGCCGCATAAAACTGGATAGAACAAGTTTATTGAGGAGTTTAAGCTGCTTTAAGCGCTGTACTGGCCCAAGGACACAAGTGATATGTATGTAAAGTAAAGGATAAAGCGGAGGAAGTGAAATCAGCATTTTCACATTGTCAGCATGCACGCAGTCCTTGAAATCACTCAGATTGAAGAGACCTCCCTGATGAAATGATGGAGCTATTTGTTGCATCCAGCTTTGATACATCAAGTGCTGAGATTAAGGCTGGATCTGCTCAAATATTCCTAATTTGCACTTCAAACTGTCTCTGTACACATTCCCCACCTCGTGATATTTACTTTCTGAATTTTGCCCCCCAAAAAAATCACATTTAATCCCGTCTCTTCCATCAGGACACGGAATTACCAGACAGACACGTGTGTGGTAAACTTTCTTCATAACATTTTACTAAAGTGTGTGCACGTTGTTCACTATCAGCAGTGAAGTACTACGGTCCTGTTGAACTCCACGTGGGGAAGGTTTTCGTTGTGCAGGATTTGAAATGGCCGCCACCGGCTAAGCGGGCATTAGAGCATGTTGTTCTCAGCGCTGCGTCCCGTCCGTCCCGTCTCAGATGTGCGTGCTCAAACTTCACCACCTTCTGATCCAACGTAAGCAGCAATTACAGAGACAAATTCACTCTTAATGCAAACCTGGTGAGGATTACCTGAAGCACGGCAAACAACCACGTTTGAACGATAACAGTAGTCACATTTCAAAACATCCTTAAAGGAAGTCATTAACAGAGAGATGATGAAGGTCAGCTTGAGTCAAGTGTGGCTATTCAAAATTTTAATTATCTTAATATCTCATTTGGTATGGCTGACGCACGTCTGCTCATTTAGTATCATTAGGATCCATCAAATATAGCATATGCATCTTTTTTTAAAAATGGACCGCGTTCGTTGTGTTTAGGGTGAAAACTAAGCCATAACAATGATTAAAACACACTGTTGCTCAACCTTTGAGAACAACTGAAGGAAATCATTAAGTTTAATAAAATTCTGGAGTGGTGATCTACTCAAAGGCTCATTACAATGGCTGCCACAAGGTCAAGTATGTTATGCAGCTCGGTTTGCCATATGAATTAGGCCTCTCTCATTGGACTTCAGCTCCACTGGGAGGAGCCCGTCAGATTTCGGCCCTCCAACTCACTGAACTGTACTCACGGCTGCAGCGCCGCTTTTATTGAGGTAAATCTCAACTAGTCATGCACAGCAGTTCTCCACCTCTCCACTATAAAGCTACTCAATAGTGCAACTTGCCTTTTGCTTGCCAGGGTGCAGGCCCCACAGGACGGCCGGGAGAGCTGGAGACGCTTTTAAACCAATGGAAGATGCGGAACAAAAGTCTGGATTGTGTGATGTTGAAAGAAGAAGAAAAAAAAAAAGAAAAAGAAAATAATGGGGAGGAAACGCAATCCAGCCAAGAATGTTTCAATACCAAAATGGGCGTCTCCTTGCTGGCAAGAATATCAATACCACTTCCAAATCCTTCCCTTAGAAAACAACCTTTTTATCCAGCAGCCTGTTTAGATTCGGATTTGTGATAAATATAATTTGATGGTTGCTCCTTGATGGAGGTTGAGCCAAAGCCTGAGCACGCTAATTAGGAATGTAGGCATAATCCAATGCCAATATTAGGTTGCCCTGAGCACCAGCCCTGGATAAGCATTTGTGAAGGTCATCCCCCTCAATCAGCTCTGGTGGTTATCACATCAGTGCAGAAATCATGAACAAAAACACTTTCAGATTCAATAAACGTCTTAAACGCCGACTTTTATTCTTTTTAATTTAGAAAAAAAAAATAGATTGATGGGAATTTCGTGTCCAAGAGAAGCGAACTTGAATGAAAAAAAAAAGGTCCAAACACAATCCTCTAAAAGAAACTAAAGAAAAGATTAAAAACACTCTCCACCAATTATGTGCATCACATACCTATTCTGCTAATTGTATGGTTCATTCTAAAAGAACTGTTTACCTTTGTTGACGATACAACGCTCAATAAATCAACGCACCAGCACGTACAAAAGATGCTCAGAATCCATTTGTGATAACACATAGCAAGCTTTCAGTCAAACCAAGAATACTTCAACAGATTGCGGCATAAATGGACAAATATTGAACAAACAGGATGAGCATTTGAGGGAGCCTTTAGTGTCTGACTTCCAGCCCTGTCGAAGCGTAGGTAGGACTGCTGGATTCAATGTTCTCCCCCACTGACGATAAACACTTTGAATCTTGAATCACTGGGGGCCTCACACTGCCAGCGGCAATAAAATGATGAGGCAGAATGAGCAGCAATGCAGCGGACTTCAAATTTCAAATGTAGAATTATTTGATGAGAAACCAAGCTATACTGGGTGAAGACAAAAATTAAACAACAGAAACGTGGCTAAACTTCCACATCCTGATCGTTTTGGCTCAAATTACAGTCAAAAGATTAGAAGCTTGTATACATACAAAGCACATCAAATGTTTACCAGCGTTTCCCACGGAATCATACATACCCAAAACCATCTTTGCCCAGCTTGATATCCTCTCACATCTCTCATCTGCCATCTGACTGGACTCTGAGTTTACTGTCTAGTCAGATGCAAGATAAAAATTCATCCTTGTAACTTGTGTGTCCAAACCATGTGGGAAAGTTAAATGCACTCCTGCTTTGTGTACGTGCGCAGATGTTTGTCCCACACTGGGAGCATCAGGCAGATTTCGATCCTTGCAACCATCACAGAGGCTTTTCCGATTCAAGGCCGGTCTGAACTGACTCCCTGCCTAAATTATCCTCTAGCGTGTTCAAAGGTTTAACAATATGATTTTAATGAACTCCCGGATCAAAGTCTGTGGTTTTAGTGTGAAAACGGAATGCTATAGAATAAATTTGCCACATTTCCAACGAGCCAAAGCAACACATAAAATGCGTCCCGTGCTGTGTCTGCCATCCAGTTTTTGTTTGTTATTTTACTCTGAAGTGACAATCACTTTAGTGATTTAGTTTAGAATCCCTAAAATGTTATTTTATTGTATAAAAACACCAAGTGTTAACTCTCACAGCTTGATCAAATCATCTCAATTAAAATATTAAAAACTAGTTAAATCAGCCATCGGGTCTTTGGTCACCCTTGTTTTTAAAATAAATTTGTACTAAGCCCTAAAAAGCAGGATTTACAACAGCAAGCTATGAAAATTCCTGCCAATATCACAGCAAACAAACTCTATTTCAGCCCACAGACATAAAGCTGCTCTGCAGAGGTCTGACCTCTCAATTGTCTGTGAAGCTTGAGCTCCTTGTCAAAAGTAAATAGAGATGACAAATCAATCAAGGCTGAAGATAATTTCATATGTGTACCGTACTAAGACAAATGAGGGTTCGAGCCCTGCTGAGTGGCAGGATCCTGTCAAAATGATGGAGCAGCGGAGTCGCAGGTTAAATTAACGACAGAATAAATGGATTTATGACTGCGCAAAGGATGAGCCAAAAACAAACAACTCACCGCCATCCAATATTGATGGAAAGGACAACAGATCTCACACAAAGGCTTCAACAGTGATAACAGAAGAGTCATCCAGATGTCCAGATCTCAGGAACTCACGTATAGTACCTCAAAAAAGCTCTATACTTTAAAAAGCTGCTATCTTCTGGAACTTTTTATGAATGAATATGTAATTGGTTCCTTTGTGTTGTTTCTGATAGTTCAACAGCTCAAAGTGGAGCCGCGTTGGGTCAGTATGTATGCTATCAGCTAACATACTGGGTTGAGTTGAGAAGTGTTAAAGTGAAACACCCGTCTCATCTGCTGCAACACTGCAGCTCTGAAACTATTCCCTGACCAAACTGTACAAGGGAGTACGACTTGTCTTTAGCTTCATGTCATGAACAATGAGTGTCTCTTAGAAAGAGGAAAAAATAACAATAGAAACCCTGACAGCAAAAACAGAATCAATACGCCTGAGACAAGCTGCCACAAACACGAGCTTGTGAAATCTGCCGTTTTTCCTTTTTCCTGCAGTACACAGTGGGAAGGTTTAACTGGAGCATACTGTAGTTTGAAGTCATTTCTTCTCACTCCCATAATAACACTTAAATGGCTGAAAAGAAAAGAAAAACCAAACAAGAAGGTAGAATCGGGTTTAATACATGAAAATATATTACACTGACAGCGTCAGAGAGAATCCATTTTCATTGTCATGTTACTCATCGGGTTTTATTGTTGCCTCTCACCACGCACGCCCAATATTGATGTGTCCGTCTACCTTTATCCTAATTACGCTCAGAATAATAGCTTGCTGACACGTGCAAAGACGCGGCCTTATGGGAGCGCCGTATTAAACAGTCATCAGGAGTTTTCATTATGATCTACAAGGGACATATTATTTATCAGCAAGATTTGTATTGCTATTCAAGGAGATGGAAGCTGCAAGGTCGTGTGCAAACAGTAGGCTTTTTTTTTTTTTTGGAAGCACCACCAGCAGAGATTTTTTTATTTGCTGTGTGGATTGAAAGTTGTGGTGAAAGGGAAAGGGCCTGTCAAAGTGCCTTTGAGCAACACTCGGTGATCTAGCCATCTGGAAAGGGTGGACGAATGAGTATGATCCTCACTACAAACACCACTGCAAAGCTGGGCTATATTCAGAGGTTTTCTGACTTAGCTTGACTAACAGTCACAGTCCAGACATGGATGCTTCCATATTAGTGAGTCATCATGCAACGGCACCATTTCTAGATGGAAATGGGGGGGCATTATGTGCACCTCACTTGTCAGAAATCCTACTTTGGCCCTTTTCAATTTCACAGTTTCAATTTGATTAATACTTCACTAAAGCATCTTATTGTTGTTATTACTGTTCTCTCAAGCTTTGTGAAAATAAATGAGTGATTTTAAGACTTTAAAAATCTTTTATCCAAAAAGAAAGGAAAAATATAAAATGAAGCCAGTGAGTTCAATATTCATCATATATTGTATTTGGCAAATCAACTAGGCCGAAAACCCTTTTTAAAAAGTTACTGTTATGTTTAAATTAATTACGCTGTGGAGCTGCATGAACACCCTTTATGGAGTGAGTAATAAAGCTACAACCTTCTGGGCCAACTAACACTGAGCAGCAGTGAATGACATTAAACTTAGAGCACTTTAATAATGTAAACAATTCAATTTACAAGCTATTAAACTGCCTGCACTACTGCAACAATCCCACATTC
This sequence comes from Echeneis naucrates, assembly GCF_900963305.1. Classification (NCBI taxonomy): domain Eukaryota; kingdom Metazoa; phylum Chordata; class Actinopteri; order Carangiformes; family Echeneidae; genus Echeneis; species Echeneis naucrates. The sequence goes on from NC_042518.1 coordinate 5,074,165, forward strand.
TACAGGTACGCGAGTGTAACAGTTTGATTTCAAATATATTTAATGCTAATTTTAAATGGTTTCTAACATCATTGAGGTTGGAGCAGTTCATATTTACATTTGACTATGACTCAAATATTTGCTACAGCTGTTGCAGCATCCCACCAGACAACGATTCTTTTATTTAATACAGAATCACATTTATTGGGTCATTTTAAATGAAACCGACTGACAGCTGGAAAAATTCTGCAGTTTTCTGCTACGGGCCATTCAGCATATTTAAGTTGCATAAAGCACTATAAGCATTGGATTTCATTGTTAAAGCACTTAAAGATGAATTTTCTCTAATTTCGTCCTTGATCGTTTCCAAAAGCAACCAATATCTGTGGTCACCACTATAACCATGGAATAATGAAAATCATGAGACTTCAAGTTGGGCTACAGCAACCGATCTTTCTGATGCCATTTAATGGTAACAGCTGCATGCTCTGCTTCGAACAATGCACTGCCCACAGGGTTACAGTTCACCGGTCCTGAAATGAATACGTCAGGTCACAGTCATACTTTCAGTTCAATTCCTTGGCGCAACACTTGATTGAAAATGGCATGTTGGGCTTTAGATTGGGAGCTGTGTGATAAGCAGTTTGCAGAAGTAATAAGAGCAGAACAGCTTTGTTAACAGTTGTCTTGGGAGGGGGAACATTCAGCTCTTATTTCATCAGACCTCTGATTGCAGGGATTAATTAACTCTGCAATCCTGGCAGATGTCTCAGAGGAGTGCTTCCATTTTGATATGGGAACTCTTGATGCAGATTTACTGGTGCCTAATTGGTTTTGGCAAGATTACATATCAGAGATTTTTAACTGACATCAAGGAATACATTTTTGAAAAGGCTCAAAACGCTGAACCTGCACGATCTGATACAACGGCTGCACTGCAGGTTACGGACCTGCTGCTCACTTTGTGTGTGTTAACCTTGTGTGTGTGTGTGTGTGTGTGTGTGTGTGTGTGTGTGTGTGTGTGTGTGTGTGTGTGTGTGTGTGTGTGTGTGTGTGTACACGTGCACAGTAACTTCGGACGTAATCAAAATGTATTTATACCCACAAAAAAAAAAACGTCCAGCTTTGAGAGTATCTGCACCCAAACTTGGACAGAGAGGGTGGTCATCTGCCTAATAACAGCTGGAACTAGTGTGTGTGTGTGTGTGTGTGTGGTGGGGGGGGGGTTGTCATTGTTTGGTAGAACAATCATCCATGCATGTTCTTGTCAACGTTCTGACGGGAAATTATAATTCCTATCTTGTACCCATCTTCTGAGTCTTCTTCTGTTTACAGATTGAATTAAAACTGATTTAATTAGACGGTTAATTCATTGCTGACCAGCAGAGCTCCGCAGGCAGCTTTCTAAGTCTGAATGCAACTTTGATTATAGACTCTAGCTTCTGCTGCGGTGGAGAACATGTCCATGAGCTGCGGCTCCAACTTCGCTACCGCCGTCAACAGCTGCAGATAGAGAGCGAAAACATTTAACAACAGATTGCTTTGCAGCAAACACATATTTATATTTCCCACCTCACAAAGAGATGATGCTCAAATGAGATCGTCCTGATATAAGAAGAGGATCCATTATAGGAATTACAGCACTTTAAAACCTTTTAGGCTGACTGCACGCTTTCAACCGTACAGACTCATTATCCCTTTGCCCATCAACCTACTGTTGCCGATACTGATGGCCAATTTGCGGGTTGTTTATATTATCTACTGTGAGCCAATTCTGAACCTCAAAGACTGCAAGCTGAACACGCTATAGAGCAACTCCAAGGAGTGCCAGAAGAAGAATGAGGGTTGTGTTTGGGGCACCAAAATTAAATGATGAGCCTCTTGAAGGCTTGGGGGTCCATGTCAGAGAACCACCTCTAGATGGAGGTGCCAACTTTACAACCCAAATGAAACACTTATCATCCTCGGGCCGTTGCCCTACTTTTTACAGCATTCAGGACGGCCGTTTCAGGTCCCTGGTTCTATTTTTACCCAACAGAGGAGCGATTCAATCAGCCAGAGTAACATTAATGAAATGCAAGTTGTAGCAGAGATGTTCAGCTTGAACCGTCCAGGGCAGTGATCCAAAATCAAAGACGCACAGAAGGCACACATTAGACACCGACACAGAAATAGACCGATAACTCTGATGGGACAATATTACCTTATTGTAGAAACTACACTGGTGTACATGTCAGCTGAGAAGGGAGACAAAATTGCTGGGGGGAAAAAAAAAAAAAAAAAAAATCCAATATTTATATTATGTAGAAATAGGTCCAATCACTTGTCCACCTGAGAGCACTGATTGTTACATTTCTTAAAAAAAAAGAAAGAAAAGAAACAATCCAGAGAATCAGTGTCAAGTCTAAAACCTCATTTCTCTGTTTTGTTAGCAGTGAGATGTACAATCTTGAAAAAGTTAATTGAGTTTGAGTTTTTAAAATATCATAATATAACTGCCCTCACCTAATTGGATTTCATACAGTGAATGGATTTGAGAAGGATTGGAAAGGGTTTTGATTGAATAAGTGGATTCAATACTGGATTTGATTTGATAAAATAACCTCAAACCTCGCCACACTACCTGCTCAGGGCAAAAGAGAGAGACACAAAGAGCTCTGCTAGCAAAATTGAACCCGACCTGACTCTTTACATAAAATGTTGAAGGAGGCCTTTTAGTTGGAAACTTGTAATGTGAGCATTTATTCAGTGACCCCTGAGTTTTGAATTTCTTTCTCATCTGTGTTTTGAAATCCTCTATTCAGTCTAACAAGTCTTAAAACGAAAATGTAGAGCTAAAATGACAAACTGCTTAAACTGACCTTCATCTATGGATTTTCACATGTTCATCTTCTGTACCTACAGCAGCACGCCCACACTAACACGGCCTCTTGGTTATTTGTTGTCATTTTCTTTTACTGCTATTTTTGGTTTGAATGCCCACCAAGGATGAATCTGTATTTGCTAGGAGATGACAGTTTCACATCTTTTATCTTGGCCCCGGATCGACTTCTGTGTCACCGACCGTGCGCCCAAGGGAACAGAAATGGTAGAAGTTTCCAAAACCTGCCAAAACTCAACTAAGATAAGGGTTAAAGAGGTCGCGTAGTTTCATGTGCACGCAGAGGTTTGGCCGCCCGGTTGAAGGACATATCTGACAGTACGTGTCTGTGCGTTGGCCGGCGAGCAGGAAGGACTGAGCGGCCCTCCCTCGGGGCTGCCACTCTCTGCTGTATGCTGAGAGGATGAGGCACATCGGTGAAGCCTCTCTGCGCGGCACCCCTGGGACCCGGGCCTGTGAAATGTTCTGTCACAAGCGGCGAGCACCCACATCAGGCGCAGACCGCTCTGTTACATATACTCCAGCAGAGGCTTTAACGAGTGCTTGTGCTTCAGGTTCATCTAGCAAATTTAGTGTTCAGTTGTCAAATTATCCGCCAGCTGCCATTTCTCAAAAAAAAAAAAAAACTGGAAATGGATGCTCAGAAAATTTTGGCTGAACTTGAAAGTGTAGTACACGTTGCTGTGATGGTCCTCGTACAGCATGTGAGGTTTACGGTATTAGATTTAAGACTTTCATTTGATAATTCAATCCAGTTTTTAAATGGTAGAGAATGTAGCGAATAAATACATTTCTTCATCATGCACATGAATTCATGGACATTTGGCAAATTTTGTCTGGAAATCTGAGTTTTAAACAATAATTCCTAGTAATCCAACTCACAACTCATGCAACTTCGGACACATAGTTGATGGATCTTGTTTACACTATAGATGTACTGTATGTCTGCCAGTCGTCTGTTACAACATATAAAGGCAAGCGAGAAAAAAAAAAAAAAAAAAAAGCCTACAAGCCCACAATTTCTTTATCAGATTAGATCTGAAAAACTAAAGTGAGTCAGTCCCTCCAGTCCAATCCTTTCTTCACCTCGGGCCCAATTAGAAGAGTTGTGGTGGCACGTCAAGCATTACACGCCTCCGCAGGCCGAAGAGATCTAGACTTGTTTATTATCTGTTATTTCAATTGTACAAACCGCATTAGAATTCTCCTACAGTGTGATATTAATAAGTGCCAAAACAATGTAAGCTGCATGGCCTGTGCATGTTCAATTAGGATTACCCGGAGACATTCATTGAGAGTACGGACTTCAAGTCTTCATGAAGCTTGTCAGGCTGCACAAACTTCCATCCGGCCTTTAAGGGTTGAGATTTGCAATTAAGTAAAGCAAGAGCGGGGAGAACAATGCACCTAGTCCACCCACCCCCACCTCAAAGCTTTTCCATTATTTTAACAAGCACGGCGACATATTGTATGTTAATAGATTTCCTCCCAGGCCTCTAAAGCTCACACGGCCCGTTGTCAGTCTTGTTGATTAACAGCAACACAATTACAATTTCAAGACGCTGTTTAACATTTGTATTCCCACTATACTTCTTAATGCACCTACATGCTCTTCTCGGTGTCACCTGCCTCCGTTACCTAGTCGTTTTCTTCCCAGGAAGTGTTTCTGTCTGACCTCTGATGAGCATCATGCTTAAGCATTTCATTGTGTTAATTCGAGACGGGATTGCATCTCAAACAGAGCCCTGGCCTCTCCCAATGCTTCGTGCATACTAATCAGTAGGTGCATATGTTGCAGCAGAACACAGCCCTCGAACTAATCTTCTTCTAAATTGCACTTATTAGGTGACAATATTGCAAAGATATGTGGAGATACTGTTAATATCCCAAATTTGTAGTGACGTTAAAGGGAGCATGTTGTGCATCCCACCCAACAGAAGCACACATCATTTCTATGTGTTTGGACACACACATGTAACAATGTAACAGGAGAGAAAGCGCAACCCTTCTGGGTCACAACCTTGGATGTGCATCAGTAATCCATATTCTTGAGAAGTAGCACCAGTCAATTTTTATGTTGTTTCGATTCAAATTGAAATGAATACGACTTCACCTATAAAGCTCCCTGGCTGACGTACAGAGCAGTAAGATGTTGGATGACTGTGTATATAAAAGACACGGGGGGAATATACTGGACAGTTTTCCTCTATACCCAACATAATCCACAACAATTTTGAATGTTCTCTTCATCTTGGCACAAAATTCAGTTGTTTAGATATTTGGCATTTCTTTCTCAAACGCCACCATTTTAAAAATTGCCCACCAATTGTGTTTGTCATCGATACCTCTGCAATGTCCACCAACTTTCCCATCAGTCACTGACGTACTTTGTGTTTAGTGCTAATTAACTTGCTGCTCGTGGAGGTGAACATGATACCTTTCCTGAGCAGAGAGCAGGCCTCTGGCCACAAGTGCTGCATCAGCACACAAGGACTCCTACCACTCCTACCCCTGTGCCCATAGTGCCTGCTGTGCATCAGAGGCATTAGGGGGTTCAGTATCTTGCCATTACGTTTGAACTTGAGCACGGATTGAACCTCTGACCTGATTAGGAGACAACCTCACCCTCTCCTCTCTACAAGGCTTCAGGCCTCGCTAGCAGATTTCAAATGTGTGTATATCTCGGCATGCAAACACAGCCTGTCCATGATCTGAGGTCAGGACCTGCTCGGGCCCAAAAAGGACGAGGACAAATGACAAGGCCAGTGTCGTCAAGGATCTTGAGAGAAGTGACACAGGTGAAACATCAGTCCAAACACAGGTTTCAGGATAAGTGCCTCAGAGCACATCTATTATGACACAGAGGCTCGCACTTCATAATGGTTAAATAAGTGCTTCGATTTTTATAGTGCTGCGCCTTTTACTGGCCATTGTAGCAGATAATGTTTCTCACACTGCAGTCTGGAAACAGCACACGAGGCAGATTCAGGGATGACCAATGAAATGTAAATGTGGATTCAGCACACAAGACAACAAAATCTACAAAGTAAAACAACCCTCACTAATTTGACTCTCACTTCAAGAGCAGCATGGCCCCCGTAATCATTTGAGTTGTTTTTCATGTGAAAGTGTGAAAGTGTTGATCAAACAAGGCTCAGCTTTTGGATTAAATAAAAGTTTAAAAGGAATGCAATAATTAGTAGCAAGCCACCAAGTTATACAGCTGCCCATTTGTCTGGATTTGTATGGATTTGCTGACAGGGAGACGGTTGATTTTCAAGAATGACTCACACCACTTCAGCTTCACTTTTCCCAGAGGACAACAGAGCAGTTTCCATTATTTATCTATTAAACTTGTGTCGCTGTAAATCCTGCGGCCTCTGCTTCAATGTCCGATTGTTCAGGTAACAGCCGGCTGTACATGTGATGGAGACATCAGCTGTGGGCTGTCACTGAGATAATTCAGTGGATCCTGCTTCTATCCCCACTCCTACGCACACATCCCACACAGTTATCAGACACTATGAATAATCTATTCACAGCACTCCACCAGTGTGATAAGATGTCGGAGAGGCCTGCCAGTTAATGATACACTTGTGATTCTGTGCTGAAAGAATGCATATAAAAAGAAAAAAAAAAAAAAAAGCAAACAGTCGCCATTTCTTCATCTGAAGTTTGTTGTTTTGCATCCACGAACACATCCCGTATATTTCCTTACTACTAGAGCATCCATTTTGTGTGTGTTTGACACTCAGGAGATGTGTACTGATGCTCAGCGTCAACATGATTTACATACAGCAGAGTCACTGAAGCCTCTCAACAAACTTCCCATCGGAGCTGACACTGTTTGTGTGAGGTGAACTCTACCTACACAATCCTGGACCGGCGACGGGAACAAACATGGCTGTGGGTTATGCAGCTCTTTCTGTGGGCTGACTCCAGGGAAATGTTTTCGTGCTATCCAGAGAAGAGTCTTTGTTTTCATTTTGCAGTTTGTTGGGAGATGCCGAAACAAAATGGGCTTTATTTCATTTGCAATTAGTTAATTATCATGGGGAGTTTAAATCCATTTTAAAAGCAGCAATAAGATATCATCATCATGGTAAACAACAAATTTACAGCTCGTTCAAATGCTGCTAAAATATTTCAGCCCTTCAGTGTTCGACTTTTTAAACTTTGTTTTTTGTTTTTTTTTTTTATGAGCAGTGAAATTAGAAACTTCTGAAAGGCTTCTACCTCACCTACAACATTCCCTATCAGCCAATTTACAGCTGCACACTACTGTGATTTCCACATTGTCAATTCTCAGCTTTCAATTTACCAAACCAGGAACCACTTAGTCATCAAGCTTGAAGCAACTAATGTCTTTAATGAGTTGAGTTTTCAGCTTTGTAAGCATTAGAGGTACAAAGCAGGCTTCATACAGATTAATGGAAATAATGTTGCTTTGAAATGCCTCTGTCGCCTTCCATTTTTCGGTTAAAGCATCCTGAAATGGAGATGCAAGTTTTCTGAAATACAAAATGTTTGTGTTTTCTCCCCCCCTCCTCCTGATAGGAATAAAGCTACAGTTAAATAGACCAGCATGCACTCAGGGAGAGTGCAATTTTTTTTTGCAGTCAAATAGTTTTTCCCTTTCGTGTCCAAGAATCGAACAAACAATGGGGAGATTAAACAGCTTGTACACCATCTAAAGCTTCAGAAAGCATTTTGTTTTCACGGCCTGCACAGCCAAAAGCTTCCCTTCTTTCCTTCGACAAATTCCAGAAACAAAAGTGAGGAATGTTCAAATGTTACAGTTTTGAATTAGTCAAATGTAAATTCAAAAGGCACTTTTTTTTTGGAGGGCAAAGTCTCATAGCATCAGTCCTGCTCCTGTTTTTTCCAAAACAGCTCAACTCTTTGTATTCGTGTTTACAAAGTTGGAACGAAAAAGAAACGTTAAGTGCTATGTCTGTGGCACAAGAGTAATTTCTCTCGGCAAGCAGTTTCCTGGAGGACATCCTCACGTCCCTGTATTAACGTCAACTCAATCAATACTTTCCATTTAGAAAATGAATAGATTTACGTAATTAAACCTCCAAGGTCCACTCGGTACGACTCAGTGATTTACCTCAATGGTTAAACGGCTCACTGATATCTCTTGTAATTTTGTGTACTGCTGCGTGGAACTGAAACTGACATTGGAACCTGCAAATTAAATGCTGCAAGAATGTTTTGGGGGGTGGGGGCGGGGTGGGGGGGGTGGTGAAGTCTGTCTGTTCCGCATCGTTTTCCTTCTCACAAAAATGGAGTTAATATTAGCCAAGCAGCGTTCTACGAAGACTGCATGAACAGAAACGGCTGTTATATTGAAATCACTGAAACATGTGTGTCATGTTTCAATCTGCAAAAACATTATGAGCTCCAAAAGCAGCTGAGAAGATTGTGATTTTAAAAAAAAAATAAATAAATAAATAAATAAGTGAAGAGAGCGTGAATAGCTTTGCAGCGACTGACAAATGATATACAATTCCAGTAACAAGATTGCATGTTTAGTTTCTTTGCCTGAGCATCAAAAGAGGGGAACAGCAGCAGGGTTTGAGAGGAGTAACCGCCGCGCCAGTGGCAGCTGTGGTTGGCGTACAGACAATGATATGATCATACAGACATCATCTTGTCTGTCACAAAATAAAGGCAATATATTTTCTTTCAGCTTCGCAGTGTTGCATCACACTTAATTCTTCCTCTCCATCTTACGTGGCACCTGCAGCTCATGCTTTCCTCCCAATTGCTCTCCTCTTTTCAACCACACTGGGTGTCTAAATGCAGCAATTAGCCAAAGTCATTTACATCCCCAGACTCTATATCAGGGAGGTATTTTCTCATCTGTGTTTCTCAGTTGCATTTTATAAAATAGGTGTCAGATAAATCAAGGAAGCGTATTTAAGCACAATTGAATAGGCCACATTAAAGGTCCCCGATGCCATAATTAATGTTTTTGTCCCATTTGATGTGTTAAAAAAAGAAAAGTGGTGCAGGCCCGTTTTCATCACCCCCTCAGAGAGACATCACAGAGTGGTGGGACCAACGCTAATTCTGACGTGTTGAAGCTGAAGCTGCCAGACATTTAGCTTTGACGTTCCTGCGAATCCCATCAGGAAATCGTGGAGATACGACGGGCAACAACTTTGTGACGTTGCTGTAGATTCTCGTACCAGCCAGGAAGACATTTTCCTGCCCAGAGGACATCGTGCTTACTCAACTTAGTGGTAAATTACAACAAAAAAAAAAAAAAAAGAAATGATTGAAGTGAAATTTCATCCCAAAACAAAATGCCACATCATCAGTGGCTCCCTGTTGTCACACCTGGGTTTGAGATTGATCTCAATGGGAACAAAGATGTTTCACATTTCATAAAAAAAATAAAAAAAAGACTTAAGTTTGTAAAATTCTTGTTTTTTTTCCAAAAATAAAGGCAACACTATATTGCACATCCTGCCAATCCAATTTCCAGCAGTCAGTTTCCAAAGATTAGACCCAACACTCAAGCTCCATGTGCTACATTGCGTGTAGCGTGGACAGATCAGTACCTCGTCTTTCATGTTTCTACAGACCTACTTGGGGCATTCACAGTGTCTGTCTCACCGTTTCAGGGTGTTTCATCGTGCAGAGTGCCTTACACGCTGTGGATATATTGTCCGGCTCTCAGTAATAGCGTGGCCCAGCTAGACACTACATCAAGACAATGATCTAAAATACGGCGCGGCGCCTGTGCCCTTGCTGGAATATTTCAAAAATATTCTCTTACTGAAAAACTCATTGCCCTGACTAACTGCTGCATGTCACCCTCACTAAAAGTGTGGCACCGATACTGGCAGCTGAGGAATGAGATGAGAGAAGCTGGGACGTCCAGATTTCACATTTCATAAACAAGTTTCATGGAGCCCTGGCGCACCATCATCCGGCTCAGAAACATCAGCTACGGATGAAACTGTGTATTTTAAAACTTTTAAAATGATCTGTTAAAACATTTAATGGCACAAAACAAAAGCATAATATAACTCAGAAATGAAACACTATAAAATGGTTTATATGATGGATAAATCATAGATTTTTGGGGGGTTAGTAATGGATTTAGCACTTATGGAGTATTTGTAGCTTTTCTCAGTTTCATATCATTGAAACTGAAATATTTTTGGGTTTTCCACCGCAAGACTTATTTAAAACTTCAAGACTTTGCCTTGGGGTGAGGTGGAAAAAAATGCTTAACACATTAATCAGTAACAATAATATTCATGAGCCAACACATATTTTAACAAACCAGACCAAAAAGACAATCACTGTGAAAAAACTAGACTAAACTCAGGCAGCTGCTGACAGAGATTATATTATACTTCACTGTTGCTACCACGTCCTAATTTTCGTTATCATAAAAAAGTCAATTAATCACAGAAAATTTTTGAATCCCATTTGTAATGAGTAACTTGAAATTGCATTTTCATCTCCAGGTAAAACATCTGGGCTGCTGTATGATGTAGAAAAACAAAAATAGCACTGACTAAATTACCATTGAGAAATTAAAACTAATGCGTAGCTAATCATAATAATTACAACAATAAAAAGGTCAAAATAAATTATTAATTTCAATGATATGACAGCATTTTCTAAGTAGCAGCTCTGATTACACATTTCAAATCACTGGAAGCTAAACGCATCATTACATTCGTGCATTTTTCTAAAACATAATGATAAAAAAGAAACTCTGCTCACGATTAAAAGTTTGGTTCGGCATGTACACATTAAGACAACGTCTTGGAGAAACACAGTTTGGTCCAACCGTCATTACCTCCAGCTGGAGGCCAATGTCACTGTAAATTGGAGCCTTTTTTGGGCATTTGGTAAAAAGGACTAATGCTGTCATTCCTCTTCAGCCTCTTCCAGTTAGCTCGCCTCACTGGCTGTTCAATGGTTATATAACACGAGTTCTTCATTCATTTCCTTACAAGGTTTTGTTTTCAAGCTTATCTCAGAATTTAAAGCTTTGGATACTTTTTTTTTTAATTTTCTCAGGTTAAACGAATATGCAAATGGCCCTGTGTAAAACCTTTCTTGTTAAATCAGTTATTAAATTCTTCACACTTCAAAAATATTAAGTGGTCGCCGTCCGAGAGGCCTGACACTGGGGACTGCTTCGAACCACAACATGAAGGAACTACTCGGCCAGCAGCATTAAGAAATGAAGGGGCCGTTTATCTTCCAAAGGACATGTGTTGTTTGAATTTCCAAATTTGAGGACAAAGCAGAGCAAAGTGCTGCAGGACACACTGTTTTGAAAAGCTCATTAATTGTGAGGCAATTATGGAAACTGATTCTCCAGGCTGTTCCGTTTTCTGCAGCTGCAGTGAATACTGTACTTATATATATATAGCTTTTGGCTGTTTTAGTGATAGCTTCTTCAATCTAGTTAAAAAAAAAAAAAAGACACCCAGGGCCCAAAGAAAATGATCATATAAGTTTGTTGGTTGCTTGCCCATTCTTCAGGTACAAAATATATCTAACAGCAAACCAGAAAAAAATAAGAAAGCACACAACAATTGTGTGTCGAACAGAGCACTATGATAATGCGGTTGTTATCATTTTCAATTTTTATATTCATGTTCATATTTTCTCAAGCAAGTTTTCCAAATTGTTCCCCCACAAACCAACTTAAAAAACAAAGGAAAACACTAAATGTTTGCCGCCTTTGTGTGATATTCTGCCTCAGGCTGACTGCTAAGACTCTCTCTGGTCCATTTTCAGGAGGTGATACAAACATGGAAGAGGGTTTAAAGTTGTTTGGGGTCACATTTTTGAGACACACTGGTGTTCTTCACAGCAGCAAATGGAGCAATTTTGGGAGATCTCACGCTGATCCAACAGCAGCTGATGAAAGCGTAAAGACAGCGCCACTCAGCACTGAAGAAACCAGAGCTGGCCAGAAAATTGTTTGAAATACTGGAACAGAAAATTATGTATGGAAATTGTAAGCGTCCTGCAGTAAAAGTGAGTGTGGAGGATGTGTCAGACAGTATCACAGTATCACAGAGGGTGGAAGATATTATCTAATACAGACCCACTCTCACTATTTATACCTACATCTATCAGACACACCACAAGCTGTACAACATACCAAGACTCAGCCATGAATACTGTGAAACATCAACCCCCTATGGAAAACTACTACACGCACATCCAGATCACAAAATATCATTAAATCTACAAACATCAGATTCAGGGTATGAAATGTGGACATCGTGAGACAGCAGAAGCCACTGCTATCATTCTGTTAACAAAAAATAAATAAATAAATCGAAAAAATCCTTCAATTTCCTCAACACACGGCAGAAATGCGAAACATCTTCAAAGGCGTTGCTTAGTTTAAATGCTAAGATTTGAAAATAATGAGCCGATAATGAAAATAAGATGTCAAAAATGCCAAATAAAATAAAGAACATTCCAATGTAAGAGGAAAATACATTTCCATCCACAGTTTCTTCGCGGTTTGAGATGCAAAATTGAATAGTGTGGTGTTTTTCATGAGCTAAAAAGGGCAAATTCCGTTACTTTCCATAATGTCATCATTATTTCCAGGGACGTCGACAAATGTCTTCTTTTGTCAAGTAACCAAACCAAACACAACTATATTGAGTAACAAAACCTCCCATTTGAGAAGCTGAAAGCGGAGAGTTTTTATTTCAACTGTGCGCTAAGAAGAATCAATCATTACTGTAGTTGTTGATGAGTTTTCTGTCAAGCTAATTGATGAACTGAACTAAACAGTCGGTGCAGTTCTTCTCGGGTCACGAGACAGACAACAACAAAACTGACAAAAGCAGAGCAGCAGGAATTATGTGCAATTTGGCAACGCGGATAAAACCTCAATTTCACTGCTCACACCATGGAAGCATCATAATTCACGTACCACAACACGGGCAAAAGAGAACAAGGTAGTGCAACACAATGAGTATTCCACAATTATCATAAAACAGCAGAAAATGGCAAAAATATATAAATGGAAGTGATCAGTGAAAGTCTAATCCAACTGCAGCGAAGTTGTCTCAGGTTAAAAATAAAACACATTCAGTCTTCATTTCTCGGGCCAAACCCAGGCATAAAGCCACAGGGTAAAACATTAAAAATGCAAATAAAAACCTGAATTGTTAACTTGCTTTTAGCTGAAGGTTATCGTTAACAGCAGATTCATGGACTTACCTTGTTGGAAGCAAAGCGTTGGCGTCCTCAGGATTTGCAGGAGAAGGGGGTTAGCTCGTCAGGAAGAGTCTGGCTTTTCCCTTTGGCCTTTCAGGAAATTCAGTCAGCTTGGACACACAAACTGACTCAGGCCTTCGATTAATCCACGCTGAAGAAAGTAACAGGTCTTCACATGAGGCAGACATCCACTTCATAATCCCTCCATTTGAATCGGTCACACCAAGTATACTTTATTTATCCCATGAGGATAAATAAAGCATCTTCTCTCTTCTGCCTGTCTGCCACAACAGACTGACCCCAGCAACCCTTCTTGTACTTTTTCAAGTTAAAAGCTTTCACAATTCTCAAAATTGATTAAAATATGAAAATGTCTCATGTGGTCTTGTTACTGCATGCACGTATTATTTGGAAGTTACAGCATGTCGTTTTAGCTCCGCAACAATAAATAAATAAATAAATAAATAAATAAATAAGATTTGTTTGTAGAGGCCAGATCATGAAGGCACATAGTAACTTCCTCTCTGCCGTCTAAGCCCGAATATAAAAGCTTTCTCAGGCTCTTCTGTCGCCTCACTGGGCTTTTTCTCTTCACAAAGAAACTTTCCAGAGACTTTCCTGTTTTAATCATTTCGCTCGTTTGCGGGTTTAAATGTTGCGGTAACGTATCACGTGACCGAGTCAAGCGTCAAGTGCGAGTCATAGGCGGATGTACCGGAGAGAATCCGGTCATTTTTCAAAGTAAAGCACAGTTCAGATTCAGATATGTTTTATCTGCCTCGACTGGTTGGGTTGAGGCGGGGGGGGCAGAGAGAGAAGCAGAGGCAGTGAGAGCGAGCATGAAGGAGAGGAGGGACGGACAACAACTGGAGGAGAGAAGATGCCGTGGAAAATACAAAGAAAACATACAGTGATGTGCACCAGTTAAGATTAGCACTAGGGGGAGAAGAAGAGGTTACAACAGGAAGTGAGTAGTAGTGTGATAACAAAAGGTTACTGAGCAGGAACACGGAGCAGAGATGATTCAGCAGCTGTAGGACGGGGACAGGAGGGACAAAACACAGACTACAGGAAGAGACAAAGTTAGAGACATGGAATGATGTAATGTACATTCATGGGAAGGAGAGATAGAGAGAGAGAGAGAGAGAGAGAGAGGTGCAGGCCTACAGCAACTAAAAGAAAAACTGTAGTCTTTGTCACAAAGGATGGTTTTAAGACTGATCTTGAAAGCTGCGACAGAGTCGTCCTCCCCTCGGGCCGATACTGGGAGTTGTTTCCACAGAAGAGGAGGCTGACAGCTGAAAGATCTGCCTCCTGATTTACTCTGGGAGACTCTGGGAACCACAAATACCTCCATCCAGAGAGCGAAGTGACCTCCTGGGACAATAAGGAACTATGAGCTCTCTGAGTTATGACGGAGCTTTGTCATAAGACCAAAGCTGTCAGATAAATATCATGGAGGGAAAAGTTCAATATTTTTGCCCTAACTGTAACAGATTAAACTTATAAATTTAAGCTTTTGCTCAATAAGATGCTCAAGGGGAGTGCCATTGTATCTAAATTTCACTTCAGAACAGTATTTCCACGATTACTTGGTTACTTTCAGCCGCTGACGGTCTTCAGGTTTTTAATACAGCGCTGCAGTCACTGCCTCTGTGATCGACTAAGAAACCAAATCCTTGTTTTTTATTTGCTCCCACCGCCAAAAAAAGGAAATAAATAAATCAGCAGGAATTGTGTATTCGGGAACATGACATGGGCCAACAGCATCTTTGCAATTAAATGTAATCTATTTAAGGCTTAATCTGCAGTTTGCAGTTACACAACTTGTATCAATTCGTGGGAGAAATATTCAAATAACATGAAGCGAAGCAACGGAAGCATCAGGAAGTAATAACTAAATACATGGAGTTTTTAGTTTAAATGAAACACAGACTGTTATGGCAGTTGTAATACAGATAAATGACTGTTTCATGAAGTAGACATTCAAGCTTTGTTTGATGTACAGCTCAAACTTGGGCCTTATTGCACATTTTAATGAGAATCTCCCCGCCCCCCTCAGTTTAAGCTCAGCCAGAAGATGCCAGCTTTCCCTCTTTCATATGAGTTTTAATTGCTCTTTGTTTACTCCATTTTCAGCGGGTTTTTCATATTTAACGAGTCACCATTGGCTTTAAATCAACTGTCACATTTACTGGTTTGCCCTCGTTTGTGAACTTAAAAAAAAAAAGTATTTCATGAAACAAATAAATTTGAAACCGTGCTGCCCCTCCACTAACTTGTGAGGCAGTCTAATCATCCTGAAATAACTGTTAACGGGCTGCATATTAGCTGCAATGGGGTTTCATTCTGTATCCTTATAATTATTGCAGAAATCTGCCTGTGACTAAACGTTTCACGACGACAGCACAGATATTTGTGAGGGCAGAGCATTTTGTTTTGCTTCTTGCATAAATAAAGTATATCTCTAAGGAAATCAGATTTTGCCGCGCAACATTAATGTCATAATTTTTCGTCCTAACGACCTCTTTGGAAAAGCAACAGCTCAAAAGGCACACTCCTCCAATTATTATAATCAGAAATAATGTGGCCGTGACCCTCACTGCACATGGCAGGTACTCAAATCTGTCTGTACCTCCTCCACCTATGAACCTCAATGATGACATAAAGAAGGAAGATTATTCCTATTTTCTGAACTTAAACATAATGAGACTGTTGCCGCGCAGTGAGTTACAGGTTTCATCATGTTAATGAGCGATCTCTGAATCCAAACAGACTCAACTCAACTCAACGGATGATGGTTGATGATGACGCCTTTACTGCTGCGACCCTTGTCGCCGATGAAGGCCTGAGGTGATCACACTGAAACAGCAGATTATCCATTTCGTGAAGCAGAGCATTCAGCGTGCAGTCTCAAACGCCTGGCAAACACAACGCGGACAACATTTCTGTTAGTTTGTTGGTTAGCTTGAAACACCTTTTCATTAAATGGCGAAAGTCCAAGATTCTTGGAAAGTCCAAGTCCAAGATTCCTCATAAAACATTTCATAACTGACTCAAGAGTAAGTACAATGTGCTTCTCCTGCGGAAGAAATGGGACATTTTTGCTGATTTCTAATGTTTTTATATCCTAATTTTTATTTTTAGACTTCTGTCTCCAAATTTCTTTTCAGTTTCAATAGGTGGAACAAATTTGCAATATTTTTTTTTTTCCCCTCGAATAGTGTGAACATCCATAATTTTGCTGGCAGCACAACAAGAGTCCAAAAGCAGACTTGACATCACTTTGTCAAGCTGATACGGTGAACAATGGCTGACTCACATACTTCTGTTCACCTGGAAAACAATATTCATTCTGTCTGAGGCCTGATTTTGCTCTCTGCTGAGGAAATATTGGGCATTTTTTTCGGCTGCTAAATGCTGCACTATTATATATATTATGTATTCCTGTGCTGCTTGGGCCTTCAGCGTATGTTTTGTTTTGGGTTAGGTGGATGCTGGGACCAAAGATTAGGCTTACAAAGAACCAAAATAGAACAGTTTAACGCCAGTATCCAATAAATTTGTCAAGAGATTCACAGGATTCATACGTGATTGCAGCACTTCCCCTTCAAGTGCTTCTTGGAACATTTGTTCATTTAAAAAAATGTAATAGAGATAATATGGATGGATAAAATACTGCAAAAACACAGTCAACGATTGCACTGTAACTGTCTTTAAGGGTCTGATGCAGATAGAACCAACTTGTAGAAGTTTTAAACATGCCATTAAACACAACACTCGCAAAACTCCAGTCAGTGTTGCTGCCAAAGGTAAATGGGAAACGAGCCTGACCACTGACCCGAATTAGTTGTTGCCTGCGGCTGTGCCACAGGAAAAGGACAATGTGTAGAAAGTTCACCATTCTGTACTTTGAAGAATGAATGTCATTCAACTAGTTTCTCGCCCTCCTCAGATGGATGATAGTTGAATTGGAATAAGCTGAAATGGGATTTCCCCTGGCGATTGGTAAAAGTATTCCTCATTCTTATTCTGATTCTGTAAGGAGAGCCTGAAAAGACTTGGGCAGTCTGGAGCGGCAGGACTGATGGATGTAGAGCAGGAGACTGAGCCCAGATTGAGATCATGAAATTTAAAGGTTACATCTGATTCAAGTGAAAATGAAATATGTCCCATTTTATGTTTAAATTCTCAAAGAGCACTCTGTGCCAGAATCATGCGTCTAGAAGATCTCTCAATAACATTTATGAAATGTTTAAAACGGTTCGTCCACCATATTGATGACATATCAGAAAAGATATCAGTAAATTCTACTATAGCAAAGATGATTTTTACAGTTTCAAACACTGATACTTGGGTGCAGCCTTCTTGGAAGGTTGAGAAATGTAATTAAGGTGATACACGAAATTGCTCAACCGGAGCAGATTAGTTTTTGTCTCCCCCGATTTAAGAACTGCCTCCTGTTGATAGGTTGCTCATCCATCGGTACTGTTATTGCACATCCAGTGTGATGATGGGGAATAAGCTAATTTTGATTTTGTCATGGATAATGCAACCTGATTATCTGATCCTGAATCTCAACCAAACATCTACAAAAGTATCCACATAAATCATCCCTGACATGGCATTTAAAAATAAATAGACATTCAAAATCACGAGCAAGAGCTCACACAGTGTCTTGGCTGCGCGCTGACTCAGCTCGGCACCCACAGATCCACGCAGATCACCAGATATATCTTTTATTTTTACTCTACTTCTATCAATGTCCACAATTACACTGATTAATAGTGGCATTTCATTTCATTTTTGCTTCAGAGCTCCAAGTTGTCTACTGTGCAGCAAGGTGAACGCGCAAACGATAAAATGCAGATCGCAAAACAAGACGGACAGCAGGCACTGTGTGTGCGTTTCGGTTTGTGTGTCAAAGTGACCGCCCGAGTGGGCCGTTAGAGTCGCTGTGATGAGAGACAACTTTCAGCGGCGTGACTCACATATTTGGATGAACACGCAGAATCAGGTTATGATTGAACGCTGATACGCCGCTGGCTCTTGGACAGGTTCACAGCATCACGAAAACACGGACTTTTACCAAAAATAGTCTAATCTGCCATTTCTGACTTGTAAAACTTGCTGGAGTCCAACAGAGGAAGGAGCAAGTACTTTCTGTACTTTCACTTCTCTTTGCCGTTTCTAACAGATAACCAGAAATATTCAGTTGCTCTCCTGCTGAGCCGATGCGGTTAATTTTCTATTGATTTCTACTGATACGACCCCCATTTGATGTCATTGTTACAACTATCAACGTGTGGTTTAAATTATGGAACAGGTGTGGATGACATATGTGAAGACAGCGCTGATTTTCTCTTTCCACCTGCTCCCTGCGTGGACTTTGTCACACATACCTGCCTCATTACTTCGGGCCACTGGAGGCCGGTGTCGCTGGATTGTTAACACGTCATTTGGGGCATTAGCTGAAAAGAACGAGGTCGTCTTACGGTCGCTGTCGCTCAACACAATCTACGGTGTCTGACATTTATGTATCATAGTGGAGACTTCAAGGTTGGTGTTTGGGCAGCACTGCTGATCTCAGACTCTGGGGACAAGGAGGGTCAGGACTCAGAAACCATCCAACCACTTGTCATTGGAGAATGTGCGAATGTAGGAGGTCATCAGAGAACCTGTTTTTCTCTTCGGGGCCCCGAACATTTGCATGGTTTGCCTCCCATGATGACGCCTCTGATAGGCCACCATGATCGCCCACAGTCGTGGGTCGCAGACTGAAATATATTACATAATAGTTAAATAGTTCAATGTTAAATAACCATTGAGATGCCGTAACGGTATGAAATTTTGTTGAAGTGGGAGCATCACACAGCTTTTGGAGTTGCCTCTTTATGAAACTAAATTGTTTCCTGCAATACTGTAATGGTTTAGCAAAACAGCAGTGTAAAAAAGGGCCTGTTGTTTGTTGTTTCTTTCCACTGAGTCATGACTCATGCTGGCAACTGCCCAGCAAGGAAACCTAGGTGTGTACTGGTGTGTGTGTGTGTGTGTGTGTGTCAGGTTCAGTCACACAGTCCAGGTGAGTAAATGTACAACAAAAACATTGTGGAGGAAAGGTCGACTTGCCAGCTGTCACTTCTTGCACACAAACATAATATTTTGACTTTTTACTTCCAATTTCCACATTGATTTTGTTTTAGTTTTTGACTTGTTTTGTTTCTCGTTGGTGTTTTTCTGCTTCTATTGACTATCTCTTCCTGAAGTGAATGTGAAGCAAATGTGGCATTATTGACTGAAAAGTCCCATTTCTGCACACAGCAGTGGAGCAATTGTGTTATCACCATGATTGCAAGCCATATAAACTTTCACTGTTGAGCAATAAAGCTTTAAATTAATCAGAGAAATCGTGTTGTTGTGCTCGCTATCAGTGGCCCAGGCTGCAATGTTTCATTAACACATGACGAACCAACGCTTGCTGCTTTCCAGGAGACAGCCGCTGTTTGGAAACAGCTTGTCCACATCCTGAATGAGGGATTGAATGAGGCTTTGGCTGAGTTATCAACAATGTGACATAAGTGAAGGCTTGCAGGCCCGGAGTAGTCTGGCCTTCTCATTCGCTGCTCGGTTGGCAGTGTCTGATGAAAGGAAATGAGTAGAAACAATTGCATAAACAAACAGATGGGCTGAAGTTGTGCTACTGTCCAAGATCCTATTACTGAACACAAAAGCCTGTTTAGTTTGCATGTTGGGTTTCTCGCACTATGAAGAATTCATGGGCTCGTTTCCTGCAGGATAATGTAGTGTGTAAGAGTAATGATAATTATTAGCATTGTTAAGCATTCTTATTTCAAAAATGCAAAAATCTTTTGGCAACATGTTCATTTATAATATTACAAATTAAGCGTGATTTATCAAATCAAATAATAAATAGAAAGAGACTGGAAAACATTGGCACATTCCACAGTGGTTGGATTAGTGAGCAGTACCGAACAGTAGACTAGACCACAAAGACACACAAAACAGCCACAAAGGGTCTTGCCCCGAGGCAGGAGAGATGAGGAGCCTTTGACTGTATTTGCTGGATTTTAAACAAATGGCACATTATGATCTACTTTTTTTTACTGAACCAAGCTTCAAACCGAAGAAAAGCGTCTGCCCATATTCAATTTTACAACATTAAGCATTTAACAGGAATTTAGAATAAAAAATAAATAAATAAAAAACCAGACTGGCTAACACCATAGTAATGGTCTGTACCAAACTGAAAGAGACACCAAACGGCCAAAAAAGAGATGAGAATGAAAAAAAAAAAAAAAAAGACGCATAACAACCGCCAAAGGAGTGTTTCGTCAGTGTAGGAGGGGTTGGGGGGCCTTTTACACGTCTCTGTCAAGGGGCCTATTGTCTCTTTATCCACCCACGCAAGTATCTACTGGATTTCAACCAAATATCACTTTATTCTCTGTCACACATTGATGAAAAAGGGAGCAGTTCCAAAACGCACGCCATTAAGTACCTCGGCATTATATTTTGTCCAGCTGTAATAATGCTCTGATCTGAAATGGCTCAGTAACTAGAGAGGCTGTCAAAAGCTAAAATATATGCCTCTTATTTATGGCACATCAATAATATGGAATATCTGTCTGCAACTTGCTCCTTTGATTAACTCACTTCATTCGGATCTACTCTCGTGGGTTTGTTTCAGCACCCAACTTCAATCGATGCCCACTCTGTTTGTTAAACAGTCACATGGTCCTGAGTTGTATTTTTAGCACCAGCAACATAATCATTTATTGAATCGCAGCGCTGATTCCAGATTATGTGGTAAATTCCTTATGTGTGCTATAAAATGGAAGAACAGCAGCGTCAGGCGTACGGCGTTCAGGCAGCCGGTGTTCACCATTATGAGAATTATCTTTCTGACTTTACATTTTCAGCATTCCCCAACCAAAGGGCAGTATCAGTGTCCCTTTGTTCAGTAATTCAAAGGTTTACCATTGAGTCTCAGTTCCCATTTTTAAGCTCATATTCTGTTAGAATCTCACGATTGTGGCCTTTCTATTCAACTTACGAGCCACATGTCAACGCAACAGAGACGAGATGAAGCTGAACAATTACTTTAGTGAGCCTTCTTCATTAAAAAGAAAATCCACCCTCATTCAGAACCGAGACGCGTAATTCCCAGGACTTTCAGACCGAGCTCGCTTCATAATGATCCAATTCTTCCATTCGAATGTGGAGCACTTTTCTTTCATATACAGCTGAAACAACAGAGTCCCAAATCTCTCGAGGATGGTAAAGCCTGAGTAACGACAGTGATTGTCAGCTACAGTTAGTGTGATAGATGGAATCAGCCAAAGATCACCATGAGCTCGGTTGTGGCTGATAATTTCGTATATATATCATAGTATTGACCTCTAAATCTGAAGCTAGATTTTGAAAAAGGGGGCTTATATAAATGTCAGTGTGAGGATAGATTAGTCCCCATATTGCATTAAAGACTCATGCAGCAGCAGTGAGTTTGGGTTAAACATCTAAGTTCTGGTCTCCAGCAGTGAGCCGTCATCTCCGTCGGGGGAAACTGATGATAGACCCACACCGTTCATCGATCCGGTCAAACAAATGCAGAGCCTCTCTCGGAGGAGCTTCAAATTTTTGCGTCATTAGTCTTTCTATTTTTTGTTGTTGTTGTTTTCGTTTTATGCACACATCTCCTGTTGAGAAAAAAAAAGACACTTGTTCCACATGAGCAGCAACAAAATGCAGCAAATACTTTTATTCCCTACATTGTTTTGTTCTGGTTTATTTGTCTTGGTTTGTTTGTTTCTTTGTTGTTGATTTGACAACAACAGCTTGCCAGAACAACCTTTTGGAATTAGCCGGTTTGGGATCTGATCTTCATCTAACTGTAAACAAACACAGTGTCCCTAAGATGATATCACACAAACAGTTACAGTTGTTTTCTGTTTTTTGTCTTTGTTGAAATCCGCCATTAAGCATTCACAAAGCTGGAATGAATGAGTCATCCTTTGGATTTCCTGCTTCTTTGGACTGATTTTTGAAAAAAAATCCTCTGTCAAGTCAAAAAGTCTGCATATGAAATCAAAGATTGGCTAAAATACACAGCTACAGTTTTATTTCTAACAAGACTACCAGCTCTTTGAGAGCAATAGTACTCCAAAATGCTGCACCTCAGCTGACAGGAAGGATGCTAACATACTGTTCATCAGGTATTTAAATGCTAACATGTTCTGCCATTACTGGGACGACAATAAAAATATCTTTTTGTTTTTTCATAGTTTGGGGAATAATGACTTTTGAGGCATTTGATTGTTTTAATGGGAAGATTTTTGAACAAATGAGTGAAAACTAACTGCTGAGATATTTCAACAGAAACCAGAGTGGGGGCCCCACCAGCTGACAGAAAGAATAGTCTTAAGGTTGAGTTCAAATTGCGCAGGTTGATTAAAGTATTATTATTCATTGTATCAAATGGCAAAGTGGCTGAACTAAGAAATAGTTAATCAAGACTATAATTCAGGTAGACTTATGCATCACGTGAAATTACAGCAATGTCACAACAGATCACTTGTGTGAATAATAAATCAGAGCAGCTGTAATGGTCAGTATGAAGAATAGTCAGTCCCTACACCTGCTGCATAAATCAGTGAAATAAAGGGCCGGGAAAGTTTAACAAGAGAGTTCATTTATCGTGTCTCAAGTCGAAGTGAAATCATTTACGCCAGGAACTGCGATACTGGAATTTGAGCCCGCTCCTATTCTGCATGTTTGCCCAAATGACGAGAAGGATTTCTAGTCACACTGCAACTTTGAAACGCTGATCACAAACAAGGCATGTGAAGTGATGTGAGCGTGCTGCTTATAAACCTTCTCCTGTCGAGTTCAGCTGTGCAAGATTTCAAACTTTGCAGCGCTGACCTTCATCTAGCCAAAGTTGTTTTCCAAAATGAAATTCAGGTTTTTTTGGTTTTTTGGGTTTTTTTTTTAAAGTCCTGGTCAAAAAATTGTACCACAGTTTGAGGAAATGTGAAATATTTGCATCTGAATGCATATAAATGTTACATATTAATGTTATTTGTCACTTATGCAAATACATGAGGATCTCAGATGGATTCTATTAAAGGATGTCCTGCTGTTGTGCATGTGTGAGTCTCAAATTATCTAGATGACAAACCCAAGGAAACAAAAGACAAGGACGGAGTGACCTGCGAAATTATCGTCATCATTTCATTTTGGCAGCCTTGACACTGATAATTTTTCACCGTTAGGATTCATTAGTGTTAGTTTAAGACGTTATCGAGGAGATAATCTGGCACATAAAAACGTTGGTGGTGAGTTTGTCACACAGGACTCATAACAGAGGTTGTTACAGAAACTGCGCTGAGAGAATCCCGAGACTTTCACACAGATTCTTCTTAATGCTTTTACATGGTGCTGAAATGACAATTAGGAATATTCATTCATTCACCTGCTGCCACTTCTTCATGTGCGGGTCACGGTGGGTGCTGGAGCCAATCCCGGCTCACACTGGGTTCACCCTGTGACGGGTCACCAGCCCGTCACAGGGCCAACACACAGAGACAGACAGAGACCAACAACCACACACACTCACACCCAATTTAGAGTCACCATGATGTCTGTGGACTGTGGGAGGAAACCCACACAGACACGGGGAGAACATGCAAACTCCACACAAAAGGCCCCAGGCTGAGTACCTTCCTGTTGTGAGGCAACAACACAAAGCACTATGTCGCCGTGCTGCCCCACAGTTATTTATATATATAAATACCGATATCAATTTTGGACTGAAAATAAAACCTGCTTGGGTGAAAAATGTTTAGAAGTCCACGCTTGTATAATGTTTGTAAAGAGACATTGAAGTGCCCTAAAAAAAAAAAAAAAGTGAAGAATAGCAAACCCTTTAAAATAAAATGAAAAATTCAGATTTTGTTGACACTTTCTCAACAAAACACATCGCTCCATTCACCCAGCACTTTCTCTGCTGCATCTCTGCTGATAGCTCAAAGCAACCTCGTCGTAAATTACATGAGCTCGGCCCGAAACCAGGAACGGAAATAAATAAATAAGAAGAGATGTCCTGTATCACCTGAAGCCAACAGGCATGAATACAGTTTGACTCTTTAGTCTTCAGCTTTGATGATTCGTCGCTAGAATTGAGAAGAGAAGGAAAAGTCTCCGAATTAACAACGTGTTCGGATCATCTCAGTCAAAATTAAGATCTTAATTCAACCACGCCCCACGTGGATTCGAACATTCAACTGCTCTGATAAGCTTCGCTTTCCTCCCTCAGTCTACCCAGCAACCTTTGCTAAGCACAATAAGACGACAACGATGCCCTTGGGAGCAGAGACACACAACAACAACAACAACAACAACAACAACTACATACCCAAAATACCAGAGTTGTTTTTCAGGCAACGTGTTCTCTTTGTGCTGCAGTTTTTTGTTTTGAGGGGGGTTTTGTTTTTGTTTTTGTTTTTTTTTTTTTGTTTTTTTGCTCTTTCCTTCCTCTTTTACCTCAAAAAACCAAAGGCCCACGGGGAGAGAGGTTCATTCGTTTAACAGCAGACCAAAGGAAATGGGTGATGGAGCAATTTTGAGACTAAATCAGAACAACAAAATTGCAAACAAAGGGGTCTGCTCATCCTGCAGAGGGGCATAGGAGCCCTGTCACAGCAGAGAAGTTTGCAAAAAAGACCGTGCCACGCCCTTCACATGTCTGAGAACAAAATACGCAGCAACAAAAGGCTGTTTTCATAAAATAAAAGTACAGTGGCACACAGATGCAGCCGCCATATGGCGAGGCAGTGGGAATGGGCTGTGACTGTGCAGAAGGCCGGGTACAGATATAGACAGTTAATGGGACTCAGGTGCTGCTTGTTCTCTCATCAGGCCGCCCTCACCTCTCTCCGCCTCCTGACCGTAAACCTGACTCGGCTCTGCTTTCCACACGCATCCATCTTTTATTGCACTTCTTTTCTCCTTTTTCTCACTTTTCTGTCAGTGCGGATGTACGTTTTTTTCCGTAGCTGTAAAATATACAGTTATGATGAATGTCTCTTATGCAGTTCACTTCCAAGCCTTGTTAAAGGTTCCTGTGGCAATTACACAAAACAAGACACATCCAGTAGCATCCGCTGTACACATCTTATATTTTGCTTGAATCCCAGTTGACTTTCTTCCCTGCAGATTGTAGTATACACTGCATTGATTTTTTTTTTTTTTTACAATGGTGCAAAGAGACAAACAAGAAACATGGAAAAATAAGTGAATGAAACTTAAACAATATGAATGATTTAAGCTTTTTTTTATATGAGTGATATGTTTTTCATGATTTATTCTATTTCACCACTAATATCGACAATCTGTACCGTCATCACACTGAAAAGTCCTACACTGTCTTCTGAAATTGTCTGAATATTTACAATCACAGCTTGAATCGACCAAAGCTATAAACCGGTAACAAGAATCGTTCAAGCCCCTTGCATAACAATGAGTGCATGTTTTTCCTCTACATTCATCAACCTCCCGCTGCTCCCCGCTCTGAGAGAATGTTAGATGCCTTGCCAAAAGTGTTGTCTTCCTCTCCTGCTGGTAGAATGACAACTCCCCCAATAGGTGAAGTTTTGCACCTTCCAGGAATAAGGCAAGGCAACCGTAACAACCAGCAGAGCGCTGTGGGAGCTGGAAGACACTTCGCCCCATACTTCTCCTATTCTGATTGAGAAAAACAAAAACCCAGCGCCCCGCCCCTGGTCGTACAACCTGCTCTCCTTACAGCGTTGACGTGAACCCAAGGGGCAGCCACTGTACAACCGTGTCAAGTCCTGCCTACAGCATCTTTAGAATGATTAATGACCGAGCATACTCATAAACTCCCCCGCTTCCTCTCCCGCCTTCTAAGTAATCCAGTGGGGGTTCCAGCCTTTTACCTGAGATGCTAAATGTGTGAATTTTACTTTAAAGTCTGGGATTTGATGAACGCAGCCTAATTTGTAAAATTACAGACTTGCAGACTTGCAGTCTGCGTGTGTGTGTGTAATTTGGCAAAATCAGCTAAAACATTTTTAAAGTCAAATTAGAGTATTCATTACAAAAAATATTTGCTCATAATATTACTAACAAAGTACATCATTTCATAGATCTTTTTCAAAACATTGCTTGAAAACGTTATTGGTGAATGCAAAGTCCTCTATCGTATGTGCAAACAGTTACATAGAGTAAGATGTCAGACAATTAGCCCTTGCACCATCTGTCTTATGCCCAGTCTTCATTCCCAGTTGCGTGTGTAGTTTTATATTCACCAGCCAGTAGATCAGCGCCGGGATTCCCGCAAGATAGCTCCCCACCTGTCCCTTGACAAGTTAATTAAACTGAAAAGAAAACAAAAATCTAATTAAAACTTGGGTTCAAAGTGCTTTCCACATTTAAATGGAGAAATATTGTATGGATGAAGTTGCACTGCCGCCTCTGAAACAATGATTATTCACTACTGGGCTCTGCAGAAGTTTTGCCTGCTTTGTTCACTTTGAACTGTACAAATCTCATCTGGTAAAGTCTAAAAGAGCAATACTCCACAAGAATAAAACACAAATGCCCATCCTGAATGGTGTTGTCGATTTTCACGGTGGACGGCGGCGCGGGTTAGGTTCATGATTTCAATTTACTCACTGCCTTTTGTCTTTTTTTTTTTTTTGTTCAACACAAATGCAACTTGGATTTCCCCTGCAGTTTTATTTAACAAGCTATAAATCATTCGGACCCACGTAGGTGTGTGATACCTGCTGCTCCTTCGCTGGCGGCACACAAGCCTCTGTCTGTCCGGGATGCACGGGAACGCCAGGAAATGCTGCAACCACAAAACTTGGAAACAGTAGCAGGAGGACGTTGTGTGCCTTGAAAACAACATGGAACGACTTAAAGGCTGTAGCTGTGGGAGAAGACAGACGATGCAGAAGACGGTTTGTTGCATGGAAGTCTGGGATTGTAGGTCCAGGCCACAAAGTCATTTCATCACCACGCTCTGTCCAAAGATACTGAGGTTTCATTCATAAGAATAACGTTTAATATTTCCAGATAAAGTGAGATAAACAGACACAGAATCTGCGGTTTTAGCAACCGTAATAAACAATAAAGCTTTGTTTTGTTTCTGAAACTGGCTTTATTTTATCTTAAGTAAGTAAGTTTGATATTTAATCCACAGTGAGGGAGACGAGGCACAACATCTTTAATCTAGACCTGTTTGGCCTCATCTGGGGTTTTACCTGACCCATGTCTACTCTGCAGAGAACTCTGGCAGGTTCAGTACCTTCCTAATGGAGGCTGATTACTTCAGAGAGCACCTCTAACATGCAGATCTCACTTTATCAATGTGTCATAAATAATACATCGGGCCTCCAGCATTGCAAGCATTCCTTGTTTTTTAATTAGAATTTAAACTTTTCTCATTTCCCCATCACATGGAAGATAAACTTAGCATGAGGCCAAAAGGTTTTTTCCCTGTTGATTCAACACTATTGTAGACTCTTTAAAATCACTTATCACTTCATATTTATTTATTTATTTTTTTTTTTAAATCAAATCCCTGGTGTGTGATCAAACATTTCCTCATCTCACAGCGGGAGATCGCAAAGATGCCAATAATGCTTTTCACAGTGGCTATTTTTTCTCATTTATGGCCTCAATCCTGAGCCACCCCCCACCTGGTCTGCACAACTGGTTGCTGCAAACAAGGATCAGAATAAGTACCAGACTGTCTCTCAGCGTCCATCACTTACATAAAAATGTTTGTGTGCCACAGCCCCAGACGGATAAAGTGACATGGGAACGATGTTGATGACCTCAAAAAACTGTGGTGATGAATGCTTGTGGCAATAAACTGAAATTTGCTCATTTTTACTGAAGCAACGCATACTGTGTGGGAAGTGAAGTCACGTGACTTTGGGGATAAAGGGAACCTGGTTTGTTAAACGGAGATCTCACAGCGAGTCGAGTTATTCGTTTAATCCAATATATTTATATAAGATAAAACATTCTACTGCTAAGCAGGAAATCTAAACCCCTCGGTCTGTTCTCAAGTGATTATGTATCTAAAATGAGGATGCACTGATGCTGTGATTTTGATGGAAGCGGTCATTACTTTAAGATAAATGGCAGACGTATGTCCATGTATGCTCAAAAAGCTGAAATAGTTTCAAATGGATCCTGCTGATTGTAATCTGATGCAAGTGTGGAAAACTACATTGTTACTTTGGGGATGGGACACCATACAATAATCCAAGGATAGTTCCAATAGTTATCCTTCTGCCATAGAAAAATTTGAACAATATTTATAAACATGCAGCTTTTTCCCCCTAAAGTTAAAAAAAAAGGACAAACCATCGTGCTATAACAACAAATGAGAGTATTAAGCTATAAAATATGTAGTTGAAAATCTCGATGGAGCTGTTAGGCGCTACAACAGCTACTGTGGGTTATGGGCCTGAGTGAGATAAGTCATCTCAAAGTAATTTCAGAGATATAGCTGCTATAGCCTGATGAGCGTAAATCTTTAAAGTTTCACGATGATGAGAACTGCCAGCCAGTCAGTGCTTCCGGAGTAGGTTTTTCAGCACTATTACTTCATCATCTGCACTTGGTAGCTCTGAATGTCAAGGGTTCAATAAAAAAAAAAAAAAGAGTGATGAAGTCAATGAAATTTACTATTTAATACATCAAAGAAGGCATGGAACTGACCTTTTAACGGAAAACATCTACACAAGCCTGTTCCCGTTGAGTTTTCTGAGGTGTGTCCTGTTTTCTGATGCTTTCTTGTTTTTACTGGCCTAATACTTTTTGGCACAAACGTTTCAAATGACCAAACCGTACATCTTTGATTTCAATGTCAACCAAGTGTTCTTCTGTAAATCTGTTCACAGATGTTTCTTTTCCTTTGTGTTGCCTCATTGCTCACATCATTCAGTTTTTATTCAGTTTTCTTTTCAGGCTTATAAATCTTTTACAAGTGCACTTTCTTTTTTTTTTTTAACTTGTGAAACCTGGTGCTCAAAGTTCCTACACAGTGTGTGACACCGAAGTTCTGTCGCCTTCGCTGCGCCGCCGATCTGAATGATGGATGACAGTGCCCAAATGGTTTGGAGTTTATAAAGTGATATTTAGAAATAATCCAGACCTTTGTAAATCTGTAAAATAAATCTGCCTTAGAATTTAAAGTTTGTGAAAAAAAAAAAAAAAGACTTAGAAGATTCACTGTATTTCTCTCCATTCAGAAACTGTAAACCTATCA
The DNA here is from genome assembly GCF_900963305.1 of Echeneis naucrates. Taxonomy (NCBI): domain Eukaryota; kingdom Metazoa; phylum Chordata; class Actinopteri; order Carangiformes; family Echeneidae; genus Echeneis; species Echeneis naucrates. The sequence continues at coordinate 5,103,585 of NC_042518.1, forward strand.
TGTATAATTAAGTTCATCATGGGGAACATGTTACCTGGAGATCCAAGCATTAGATGTGTTTGACGTGTTTGTAAAGCCCTATAAGTTTCTTTTTGGTCTTCAAAGGTTAGCATTTTAGCAAAGCATTTTTATTCATGAGATTACTCGATTTACTCGTTTAAAGAGATTCTTTGGTGCCATTGGTTCAAGCCTTTCCTAGAGAGTGAGTTGGACTATATTTCTACTTCTCAGTGGAAGAAGAAAAGTGTTTGGGTGCCGTTTAAAAGCGACAGAAAACAGGACAGCATGGTTTTTCTGTGTGGGCTTAAACCCTTTGCTCATGCTTGACAGAAGCTTGAGCTTTGGTTTAAAAAAAAAAAAAAAAAAATACAATAAAGGATAAAACAACCCTCTAACATGAAAGCCTGACAAATGTCTTCTTACCTGGAGGGAATCCACAGTAACAATAAGATCAGCATGAAAACATGAGCTTTTGGTTTCCATCTGCGGCCATTTTCCTTTCCTCTCGCTAAATGTCAGTGGATGCAGGGATACAAAATGCTTTCTTTGTGCCTGCTGTTTTGTTTTTCACCCGTCTCTTTAACCCTCCTCTCAAAACCTTTCCTTCACCCCATTTGCAGTAATGGTCCTGACATTTTTCCACAGGACTGACGCATCCTCAAAAAAAAAAAAAAAAAAGCAAAAAAGAGGGAAGATCAAGAGGAGATAGTTTTATTTTTCACCGACGTGCGTTCTTTAGTATGATACCGCCAGAGGAAAAGAAGCAGTGCTGTAGCTGCAATATCATGTTTGGACAGGCATGAATATTTGAATTGCATTCTTCATTTTTAAACTCTGACATTTTCTGTTTTTCTGACAGACAGTTGTTTTGATGATACCTTTCCAAAAACATTGGCATCATCAAGTGAGGGCGGCACCGTTAAAGGCGTCACACAGTCCTGAGATTTCAGATTAATTTTTCTGTGAAGATGGTATGAAATTATCATTATAATAGTAGTCATTACTTTGTGTCAGTGAATGCCTGCTTGGCTCAGTCTGCGAACATTCAGGGACAGACCCGAGAAATGATGAATGTTGTCAGACGAGCAATTCATTTTGGCAACTCAGGTCAGCCAAGGCAATGAATAGCATGATGGTTAGAAATGATATTACCATTTCTTTAATTTCCTGTCAATTTGAGACCTTCACTGCGTAATATTTGAGAGACTGTTTGTTTTCATTATTTAGACAGAGTGGGATTTAAAATGGAAACGTTCCACCTTCTCCAAAAAGCAAAATTAGACAGTTTTGTTGCTTCTCATAAACATCGTTTGCTGCTTTGCCTCTGAATGTGGGGACATTTTCTGAATCTCTTTGTGGCGTAGCAGATATCAAAGGTTGGGTCTTTGACACCAGAGCACACAGGCAGAATTAAGGGAAACAATGACTCATGATCATTCATAATTTGAAGAAATCACCCTGCCAAAAATTTCCAGTTCATACGTTATTAAGGTCACATTAAGTGGCAGCAGATTAAACTCATTTTCATCCATCAATCCACGTCTTGATGTGACACAAACCAGATGTTGTTAATCAAAACTATATAACCTGCTTTATGATGGATATTTGTGTCAGCTGGATTTCCTAAACAGCATTGGATTATTAATGTGCAGTTCAAAGAGGTCTCGGTGCAGCTGAGCTGTTTTCAAAATTCAGATTATTAGAAAAGCTATTAGGTAAAAAGCTAACCCTAACCCTAACCCTATTAGGGTCTGTGGCTCTCTTTTTTTCACCCCTGTCTTAATTTACTAATATTTACAACTGAACCTGCAGCTGGCCAGAGAAGAATTAATTAACCTGAGAATGTTTCATCATTCATCCTGAGCATGAGTGCTCGGGACCAATGGAATTTACATAAATCCCACAGTGATTTTGGAGTAATTTAAATCCAAATAGCCAAGAGCAGAATAATCAACAAGTGATGAGAAGTAAAATTGGTCATCTGTTCACATCTTTCACTGTCGGCTTCATCAACAGCCATGGCTGCTCCCATTCATCCAAACAATCATCTTTAGAGGTCAGTCACTTTTCTGTGCAGTTAATCGCGCAAAGAGTCTCGAATGATTCAGTTCGCACTGTTACTCATTGCTTCCGAGACAGAGAGGCCAAATAACAGCCTTATTAATTCATTCATGTGATCATCTCTTCCTTCACAGCAGCAAATGCAAATTCAGGCTTGATTGGGCTTCTGACTGTCATTTTGCGAAATGATCGGAGTTTAAAAATCAATTGGATTTAATTAGATTTTAATAACTATGCTAATTAAACAGTAAATTGAAGGGGTTTATTTTCATTAAAAAAAATGCAGATTTTCTAGTTAAAGGGCGGTGTACTCAGGTGGAAAGAATGAAAAAAGCCAAAAACAACAGCAAGAACAAAATAGAGATATTTTTCAGAATCACAACCCTGGAATTTAGACTTGAACATTTGATTGAATTTGCATTTAATCAGGCGTGTTATTATTCAATGAATAACAGGGGCATCAGATGTGCAGAATAGGGGAAGTTATTACAGAGGTCCCTCAAGAAGCAAGAAATTCAAGTTAGTACCTTTTCGAAAGCTCTAACACGCACAGTGAATCATTGTGAGCCACAAGATAACCACAGTTTCTATCTAAAACTACACTGGAGCCCCTGTGTGCAGGTGGGCTGTCGGGGGGGGTTGATGGTTGATAACTTCCAGTCATTTGTGTTCCCCACAAAATTAGAGGTTCCCAAATTAGAAAATAACACAGCAGTAGTGGTAATTTCAGGGAAAATCGTCATTCATAAGTTTAAAACAGCAAGATTGTGCATAGCTAATTAATGGCTGTGCTTAGCTTGCAGATAAATGAAACCGCGTTACCTTCCCTTCATATTCTCATGTTGATGTGAGACAGAGCAAGCGCTTAAAAGGGATGTTATATATAACTTAAGCAGTTATTTGCAGTGGTTTAAACGTTTAAACCGAGCGCTTGCATTAAAAATTGAGGATGAACAGGACTTGAGGGAAATCTGAGTTTAGCTGTTGTTGATTACCAAACAGTCCACAGTTCATCATTTTCAGATTCACTTTCCTCATCCTAAAAGATATCACCGTTGATCACAGTCTTTTTGCTGGAGAAACAAAGACGACACTAAATATAAAAATATTGAAAAACAGATACAACATTTTACTTTAACATGCATTGCGAGCCACACAGCATGTTGCTGAGAAAGGCTCTTTTAGTGGAGTTGCAGAGCATTTCCTCCTTCTGAATTGGAACTTTGGCTCTTCACATCACAAACACAAACATCCATTATGGAAACTATGTTTGACAACAATCCCTCTCAGAGAAAACCTCTAGTAAAGAGCACAACAGATTTGATCAGAGTAATGATTTCATTCAGAGGGGTCAGTGCTGACTAGCCTAACAGCCATTAAGAATATCTTTTGTGTTTGTTTGTTATTCATCTGTTTGCACATAGAGGGCACCCTGGTGGCCTCGGGGTTGAGGTGCTGACCATTAACTGCACTATCTCTGGTCTGGTCAGGGTCTTTTGTTGCAAGTCACTCTCCATCTCTGTCTACTGCTGGCTATAATAAAGCCGTAAAATGCACAAGAAAGCAACAAAGAAAAACAGACAGTTATCTGTTCATGCATGAAAGCTGATATATTAAAGAGGAGAACTGGGCCCACGGAGACCACACAGGCACAAAGCCCAAATTTTCATGCTACGCTCCCGATGACCAAATTAACTGGGCTCTGCGTACGATTATATAAATCACACTGTGGACAGTGTTATGTCTGTCATGTATCGGCAAGATCTGTGCTGTGAATCTCTCCACAGATTTCAGTGGCACCAAATGCACGACTGGCATCTTTTATAATGTTGCTTCCTTTATTTCATTACTCATGGTTCCAAACTCAGATCAGAACAAAATGGCAGAAACAGAAAAAATAAATAGCATGTTAAAGAAGAATCTTAAAATCTGTCGTCTATCGCTCTAGAGACATTTCTTCAGGAAATGGCCACCTCTTCCCTGACTGAGAGCAGAGCCCGACAACCCTCGCAGCATGCCAAGCTTCAGTGTCATTCCACTCCCCATTAGTCATGCTGTATGTGACTCTTATGTATTAAGTTTTCCCTTCATAAGCGCTGAATGGGAGAATGATTACACGTTTCTACATGACTGGCGGTGCAAATTATTAGCATAAGCAGCACTGGTAAATGACTTTCTGTAACAAAGCAAATAGCAAACTGAGTGTGTAAAACAAACGCTGTTGGGGCAAACAATAACTTCAGAGAAAACACAGGATTGGGCTCTTGAGGAATATCGCATTGATAATTTTTGCATAGGTTTTCATTTTACTGATTCACTGATGCTATTGTGTTAAGTTTGCTCTGATGAAAATCAGCACTGACAGCATGAGATCTGTCTTCGCCTGAAGCTGTGAGGCTCACTGATGCCTCAACAGTGCCACCTTTTGATCAAAAGGTATGAAGAATGAACTACTTCATATTCAGTCTGATGAAAAACACATTGGGGCACTTTTGTGAATTTCAACAAAGCACATTTAAAGATACCAAACAGGAAAATAATAGACATCTGCCATCATTTCACTGGTTTTCTGTACAGTCTTGCAAGGAAATATCTCTCAGAAGAATCTTTCCTGCTGGCATGCGGCTTTAAAGTCCTAACGCTACCGAAGACCCTCAAGAGCTCCTCCTGGAGTTTCTGAACGTAGATCCCGTCCCAGTATTTACAAAGCAGAGAGCCCCCCGGCTGTAAAATCCTCTCAGCCAAGTCTAACAGAGACAAGCACATCAGGATCAGTTTCTCATGGTCCATCTCTCGGAAACCGCTGGCGTTTGGCGCCATGTCACTCAGGATGACGCAAGCTTGGCTGTTGGGCAGCAGCTCAAGCAGCTTGGCGTGCGTTACGGGGTCGGTGACATCATGACTGGACAGGAAGTGGGCACCCTCCAGGGGACGTATGTTCAGCAGATCAATGCCAACAACGGTACCACATGGCAACTCTGGATCTTGGGTGAAAGAAAACATTTCCACTGTCATTTTAAAGCACATTTTTCTGAAAAAATGCTACTTTATACCCAAGATGATTTCAGTTTGGCTCTAGTATCAGGCCGAGGGGGGATGGACTCTGTCGCAGCTTTCAAGACCCTTCCTTTGTGACAAAGACTACAGTTAAAATTTAAGGTTTAATTACTCTTTTTCTTTTAGTTGCTGTAGGCCTAAACCTCTCTCTCTCTCTCTCTCTCTCTATCTCTCCTTCCCATGAATGTATATTACATTATTCCATGTCTCTAACTTTGTCTCTTCCTGTAGTCTGTGTTTTGTCCCTCCTGTCCCCGTCCTACAGCCGCTGAATCATCTCTGCTCCGTGTTCCTGCACAGTAACCTTTTGTTATCATCACACACTACTACTCACTTCCTGTTGTAACCTCTTCTTCTCCCCCTGCTGCTAATCTTAACTGGTGCACATCACTGTATGTTTTCTTTGTATTTTCCACGGCATCTTCTCTCCTCCAGTTGTTGTCCGTCCCTCCTCTCCTTCAAGCTCGCTCTCACTGCCTCTGGTTCTCTCTCTGCACCCCCCTGAGCCCAGTTCTGAAGTTTTTCCTTGCTCCTGCAGGGATTTGTTATGATTTGATATAAATAAATCTGAATTGATATGATTTGATTGTACAAAGCTGACTACAGCTACTAGTGACACTGATTATTTTTATTTGTTTATCTGCCAATTGTGTGAAGGTTTGTCAATTAGTTTTTCAGTCCATAATTGACAGAAAACCTTAATTAAAAAAAAAAACAAAAACAAAAATAATCACAGGTAAATGCAAATGTCTTAAGAGTAAAAGGTAACAATAAAGTTTATTTGAGCACATTATTAAAACAATATTTATAGATACAAAAACATTAAAAGTGGATCTTCACAAAGAAGACCATGTAAACTAATAAACCAAGAGCTTAATGAATGAAGGACAGCACCAAGAAGCAAAATAACGCCTTCAGCTGAAGAATTTGAAAAAGTGGGTTGCCAGATCTGACACATACCCTCTTTCACAACGCCCCGCCTCTCTTCTCACCTGTCCCCGCTGAGTTGACTCTCTGGACGGCCACCTGGCTCCAGGCTCCGGGGGCAGCCCCGCAGTCCACCACGGCGTCCCCGGGCCGTAGGACGCGGAACTTGTCATCAATCTCCAGCAGCTTGAAGGCGCTTCTGCAGCGGAAGCTGAGGAGGTGGGACGCTTTGACGTACGGGTCTCTGAGCTGCCGGGTCACCCAGCGCTGCTCCGCCGCAGATTTACCTCTCAGCTTCTTCAGGAGAGTCGCAGAGGAGTGAAAAGTCCTCCGCAGCGACACACGCCACATTGTTTACACCGTGCCGGGGTCACACACACCGCAAGCCTGCTGCGCCTGCGCGGAAGAGCAAGACTCCGTCGGTAATAGTCTCCGTACTGCAACACACACAACGACGACAACAGTTCCTACGTGAGATTGCCGTCTTTAATACCGTTATCGTCTTTTAAATTGACTTTTTTATCGAAGAGAATATAATTCAGAGAATATGGATCTTCAGATTTCATCCCCAAAGTATTATAATATCATGTAGTATATGTTTACATGTGCTTAAACAGTTTAGCAGTTTGTTGTACTGCTACTGTTACTGTTGTACTGTTCAATTTTCTAATCTAGAAAACACAAAAAATTGTGTTATTGTATTTTACACCGTTTAAATATAATTTGGAATAGACTATTATTTTCTGGTCAGGGTTGTGGGGTGAGTTCAGCGGTTTGGACGGACTCACCTGTCGGCACTTTTAAACCGTGGCGGTGTCCTACAGACGAGCGTATTTCAGGGTGACACGCCGAGCTTAGCTCTTACACTCGAGCGTCCCCGCCAAAATCACTGCCCCGGAGTCATTGAGACCAACCCCACGCGCCGCCGACGTATCAGCGTGGGCGCGCGCGCGGGAAATTTTGCGGCACGGAGTCGTCCGTTCGACTTCTCTCCGGTGTTTGTTTCTGCACTTTGGAGCAACAATCACAACAAGTCGTCCAGCGCTGCGATCAGGTCAGGTAAGGATGTGAACGCGCAGCTGTTGGTGTGGTCTCAGGTTGTGTTTTCATTGTGTTTGTTTGTGTCCCGTTATGACATGTGGACCCCCCCCCCCCCCAACACACACACCAGCTGTGAGCAGGCATGCTGCAGCCCAAACTGTTGACTCTGGTCCTGGTGGTCCAGCCGGGGAGGGTGCTGCTGGGGATGAAGAAACGTGGATTCGGGGTCGGGAAGTGGAACGGCTTTGGGGGCAAAGTCCAACCTGGAGAAACCATCGAAGAAGCTGCAAGGAGGTAGATGAGGTGGATGATCAGGTGTTTCATAAAATGTGAGGGGTTGTTAGCAGAAGAGGATTAGATATGAAATATGAGTAAAACAAATATTTAGCAAGGAGATTGTTTGCTTGTTTGTTTGTTTTTGCAGACATATTGGGGGGAAAAAAACATCACAATTCAGAAAATATTACAATTAATAATAGCTTTGTTGCAGACAGGTCCAGATAAAACAAGACACTGCATAGAATAAATTACATACATTAAATAAGGCATTAGAAAAATATAAATCAGTTTTCTACTAAGAGACAGCTGGACCAATGTCTACGCAGCTGTCCTCAACCTTGATAAGCTCGAGTCACGAAGTTGCCAAATAAATGTATAAATGCAGTTTTGTTTTCCAGATAATCCAGACTCTCACATTACAGGATCTTCTGCATTTTCTATGTCATATGTCATTGTAAATTAAACATGGGTATTTTTGCTCAAACAAAACAAGAAGTTACTTTAAGTTCAGCTAAATGTTTTTGGGGAATTTTCAAGTTTCAACATTCGTGGAAAACAGTAGCAAAAAAAAGTTCTGGCTTTAAATGATTCGTTTCATCTGGATTTTAAAATGTCAACATAAACACAACACGAAATGTTTAAAATGTCAACAAAAACACAGAAAGTTTGGCTTTCCATTTTCAGCTCTTTCACCAGGTGTATTCCATCATCGAGCCACATCAGCACCACTTAAAACATGACTTGCAACGTATATCCATTGAATTGTGTCACACCATTGTAATGCCTTTATTACTAAAAACAACATAATCCAAGGTGTGTTTGTGCATTTGAAGTCCTACTCATTCTCTATTTTATGTCACAACAGTGGTGGTGATCGCATTAAGTGGAAAGGTTTTGTTCATGTTCATCAAAGTTTTTCAGCTTGGTAGAATTTTGAGTGTGGACAGTGTGCAATCCATCATCAGCAGGAAGTTTTCTCCAAAAGCTAGAGGAAGGAAGCCCTGAAGGCAATCGGGCCCATTCTTGAGCTGTTTTCTCTCAGGAAAGTCCTAGTTTTATGATTTAAGGGAAGTTGGTTGAAAAACACCACTTTGCTTTCAGTTGCTGGCTACTGTGCCGACAGATTGTTTTTAAATCAATGTGCATTTCATTGTGACGCTGCAGTTTGTTTTATTTTTATTTTTTTAAACCAAAAAAAGTCGAACTGAAAAGATCATCTGCGCTGTATTTTTTGCAGCTGCCAGCCACATCTTGCTGTCTTCATCAGTGATTGTAGCTGAGTCACTAGAAAAATGTTTTCCTTCTCTTTGGGTGTGCCAAACAAATAGATACTCTGGGAAACACTGGCATCATCATTTTACTGCTTCCTTCAACTGTTTGAGTGTGTGTGTGTGTGTGTGTGTGAGGAGGGCCATGAGCCTATTTCTGAAATACAAGGATCAAACATTTATTTTATGTTTTCATTTTCAGAGAGCTGCAGGAAGAAAGTGGCCTCACAGTGGATGCTCTCGAGAAGGTCGGAAATATCAAGTTTGAGTTTGTCGGAGAAACACAGCTACTTGACGTCCATGTTTTTAGAGCTGATGATTATCACGGGGACCCAACAGAGTCTGAAGGTATGATTTCCACTGTGGCATGTTGAGCTGTTTCATTCCTGTATTATATCTTACTCACCAAACAGGACAAAATCAATTGTAACAACTTTTCTTTATATATATATATATATATATATATATATATATATGTGTGTGTGTGTAACACAACTATAGGCTCAAAATAAACAGAAAGATTTCCTCAGTCACATTTTACAAAGCTGGACTCACAACAGCACCATATTTTAATGTGGATAACCACTCGAACACTTATAACCGCTGTCTTCAAGCGTGTTCTCAGTAGAGAAAAAAAAATGACATAGCTGTAGATAGAGAGAGAAAAAGCCCCTCAGTAGAACAAACACAGCAGCGATCTTTGTTTCTTTAGAATCTTGTCAAAGTCAGCTGGGTGAAGTTTACAGACAGCAAAGAGAAAACCACAACCTGCAGAGGAGTCAGAAAATCAGCCATTAGCCAGCGAGACCAAAGGGTTACACCAGTCTAACAGCCAGTGGGAGAAGAAGAATAAAAGGCTTTTGTTAGCAGTCTAATAGCGTATGAGATTTGATTCAATTTGCTAAGTTTGAGAAATAAGAAAACACACTTTTTTCATTTATCCTTAACTTGCAAGTGCAGGAAGAGCCCCACAAGACAAGAAAATAAGCCTTTTAGTCAGGAAATTGTGTGCTGAATGCTGTTTTAGGGCATTACCTACAAGCCCATTTTTCCTGTTCTGTATATTAAGAAGGTAATTGGTCAGTTTATTGATTGGCTCTTGCTGCACCGGCTGTGGAGAAATACCCTCCGACCACAACTATTGTATCGGAGACGGAGGTCAAAAATTCACATCCTCATTCTGTGCAACAGTTAATTATGAACTGAAGTCAAAATCCCCCTCCACCACAGGAAAGAGGAAGTTTTGCATTTAAATAAAAAAAAAAAAATCACTTGGATTTGTCTCACTTCGACTGTTGAAGCCTCACATTATTCTCAGATGACCATTACACACAACTTGTAGATTAGAAAAGATTTTTGTCTTTAGAGGTAAAAAAAAAGATTTCTTCAATATACATATGAACATGGGAGCATTGTTTGAGGGAAGAATACAGAAAAGACCAATCTTAATTTTAACTGAGTGACTGTCTTTCATTTTCAGTTTTAAAACACATTCACATACACGATCTGATATATGATTAGATAAAGCAGGAATATAAAATTTATTCTATCTGTGCTGCCATAATAATAAAGCCTGTCATCTACTTATGACTGATGAACTGAAGTCTCAATGCAACTCAAGTCATAATTTCCATCATTCACTGGACTGACTTTGTGGCTGATCACAGATTCATAAGTGCCAGAGAAAAAATGAGTGTTAAGCTCAACGAATCTTGATAGTCTTGATCGTAACAAGACAGATGATGTGTCACTCTCGCAAGGCTGACTATTATTTATTCTCTCTATGCTCTTCTAGAAATGAGGCCTCAGTGGTTCACATGTGATCAAATCCCTTTCAGTGAAATGTGGGCTGACGACATCCTCTGGTTCCCTTTGATGCTCCAGAAGAAGAAATTTGTCGGGTATTTTAAATTTAAAGGTCACGATGTGATCCTGAGCCACAAACTGGAAGAGGTGGAGGAGCTCTGAGCTTACCTGGCTGTGGGTATCGACTGGGCTCTAAAAGAAAAGAAACATCAGCCTAAAAATGTGAACATTGATTCTCAAAGATATCTGACGGTTCCATGTTTTCGTCCGGTTTCATTTGTGGGAAGAGATCAGAAGATTCTGAGGACTTAAAAAGCCTGCGTTCGTGGCACATTGTTTCTGTGTCTGATTTCGTTGGAAATATTCCCAGTTAAATTGTTTTAAGCATCACACATTTACAAAAGAAAAGAAAATAAATAAAAAGCAAAGCAGCTGTGTGCTGAACTTTTTTTTTTTTAGCTCTATTGTTTTATTTGTCAGGATAACTGATTTTACACAATTCAGCATTTTCTTCCTTCAGTAAAATATTGACATTATTTACAGTTATTGCATTGGATTGCCAAAACAAACGTGTTTCATACAGCATTACAGTTTTTTCATAAAATTACTATCATGTATGTGAATATTGACATTTTCACACAATCTGTTTGGTGTATCCAATAAAAGCTGGTTTTGACGAAGACTAGCTGGTGGCAGTTTGTGAGGTAACTTATAAAATGTTAAGATGGTCCTTTCGTGCTTCATTCTTAGAAAAACATACAATGTTCAGAATACATAAAGGTGCAGACAGACGTGGAAGATGTCTGATCATAAATGGAAGGAGTTCCACAACATCCACACTATTTATCTTCCTGCCCACATTCATACAAACTTAACTTGATATCTGCCACTGTTAAGAAGTCTTTTGGTAAGGAGTGATATGGCTAAAGACGCTCTGATGAAATTACAAATACACTGTGTTAATCATTAAAAATTCCAGGAATTTAATTGTGTAAATGTGCATTCATTTATAATTGATAATATCTTTGGTAGTAAATCAGTAGCTTATAGTGTTATTACTGACATGCCAAAAGTGCTGCAGGCCATCATTCTATCAGCACAGCTCAAAAGCCCGCCTTTCGTAGCATCTGATCATTTTAGCTCAAGGTTTTTGAAAGAAATTAGCTTATAAAATAAAAAGGGAGACTTGCAAACAAAGCAAAGATGTTTCTCTACATAGAAATCCATATGAAATAGCACACCTGTCCATAAAAAAATATAATGCATGCTCCTACACATCTATATAAACTAAAATCTGTATCAAAAAATACACTGGTCTGAAGTTATTCACTAAGTAGTTTGTGAGATTTAAAATAATCTCATCCTTGAATAAAGTCGAACTTTCTCTCTTTTATTTTTAGTGTGTTGAGTCGGTGGAACGTGCTTTATCACGAGCTGGAATGCATGAGAATACTGTCATCCTCCTTGTGTCCCTTGTAAAATACCAGACATTTTTGTTTCGATGTTGGCAGTTCTAAAAATCTATTTGATATTATACTTGGACATTGTTTCCTCATAACGAAGAGTATAAAATGACTCATGACCAACACTGTCCAGTTATTGGTGAAATGGTTGATGATCAAACCCGTTCTTCAAGATGCTGTACAAAGAAAAATAAGCGTATTGTGCTGTTTTGTTTTTTCCTTTTTGCTTTAGCTCACAGAGCAATTTATTTTCCAGTTTATAATCTTCATTAGTCAGCGTTTCTCCTTTGCAGCTCCCTTAGGTCTTAGATGGAGGTTTTCAACCCATTATTCCCACCAAAGAGACATCCAAGCTTGGGCTGCAGTTCATTCCACACCTCTCCCATCTGGAAAAGGAAAAAACAGTCATATTTTCTCATTTAAAAACAAATATAATACACTGCATCTACATTTTTTTTTTTACACTTACTACTTTTATAAAGGAGTAAATTTATCTTCAGGGGCTCTGAGTTTAACAGAAAACCTTGGCCTATCTGACTTTGGGTGGGGGAAAAAAAAAAAAAAAAAAAAAATCTGATGTCTAACCAAAGAAGTATACGCTGTGCACTTTACTTGATTTTATCACGGGCAAAAGGTATGTGGGACATTCACTTTTAATATGAAATGTAAGCCAACTGAAATCTTAGATGAGAAGATTATCCAGTCAGTGATACCATCCATCATTATTAGTTCTTTTGTTGGACTTTAAAAGCCAATTTAAAGCTGATTTGGCTCTCCTGGAGCGAGCAGTGCTGTGTCGATACAGAGGACGGTCTTAAAGAAGAATTCTTTCCAGACGTTGCAGCCTCACCTCTCTGTGTCCTTGGACCTGGGAGTTAACAAAAGCCCCGAGAATGTGGGATGTGATTGGAAGGTAGGTGAAGATAAGCTGTGTCTCTTGATGAAGGCAGAACAGGGAGAAGTAGTTACGCAGCTCCATGGTCTGGATGGCGTTTTCTTGCTGTTAGCAGTGAAAACACAGAGTGAAAAACATAATGTGACATTGCAGCCACTTATCAAGCGATGATAATCAGAGATTTAAAAAAAAAACAAAACAAAACAAAACGATGATAAAACCTTTAACAATTTATTTCCATGGAAATGATTAGCAGTTGTGTTCACTACCATTGTAGATGAATGAACTTGAAAACTTGGTACAAACATTTATTTTCCCCTTTTGATCATTTGAGATTATTTATGCTGATATTTTAACTTTTTCATTTAGGATCATCACTAAACCATCCAGCCCCTTAATGACACGTTTTCTGCTAAATCTGTGACATTCGCATCAACCGTTTGTGCTAACAAGTAATTATTATCATGTCAACTCTAAATTAAAGTGCACCTAGTAAACATTATGTGTACCAGCATGTTATGATTTTTAATAGTGAGCATGTTGTTCACATATTTAAGTTACTGTGCAAATCTCCTTAAGCAGACTTTGTCTTGAGGCTTAAAGCTCTAATTTGGTGACTTTTTGTTTATATATAGGAAATGTTTTATTTATTTTCACTATCGAGACCTGCATCATCTGTATGAATGCATTATATGAAAACCTGGGGCGGTATGCATAATGGAGGGATAGTTGCTGTGGCAACTATCGCTATGCATGAACTAAGGGCTTTATGGGCAGTGGATTTGTAATAAATACACTCCAGCCAATGTAATATTTTATAAAGCAGTAAATGAGTAGAAACAAAAGCGAGGAGGCCAACTGAGAGACTAAGAATGTGGCAAGAAGTGCGACTGAAAGAGGCTGATCACCTGAACAATTCGCGATTCAAGCTGCTCCACAGATGCCTGCTCTTTTGGCTGAACCGTGGCACTCATCATCTGCCTCTTCATCACACTGTACTTGTGCAGAGCTCTCTGGTGCTCGTGCAGCACCCCCTTCTCGTGGCGCTCACAGAGATCCTAGAGAAAAACACAGTGACAGTCACATAACAGCCCTTCTTATTTTTCACAAAAGGGCAAAATTGGAACATACACTGACACAAAAAAGCATAGTAGACACGATAAAAGCCACTGAATCGGCCCACTTGTTGCCTCGATGAAATGGAGCGAGCCACCCACTTACCAATTATAAACTCCGACACCAAGTGTGATAGATTTTGTTGGGTTGAAACTGACAGTTACACAAGATCTGTGGTATAGTTATTAACTGAATCAGAATTTACTGTCAGTGTACAGCTCCAATATCCAATAACAACTGTATTATATAAAGTAAGTGTCAGTGACAACTTACAAGCTTTAATGAATTCGTCTATCACAGAAGGTTGGTGATGAATTATTTAAAAAAAAAAAAAACAAAAAAAACAAACCAACTTACTCTGTATGACTGCAACAAATCCAGGAAAAGATTGAGTTTTTCCACAACATCATCCTCTTCCCGTCTGCCCTGAAGACATCAGCAAAACAACGTTTATTAGCTGGTGCCGAGCGCAGAAGAGCGCAGGTGGTGTGGGTGAAGGACTGAGGGCTTTACCTGCTGTGCAGCTTTGTCAGACAGCACAGCAAACTCCACCGACAAACTCTTCAGTGACTGGCGCAGTGTCCCCCAGGTGCTTTGTGGGGAGGCCAAGGCGGGTAGAGATGAACCATCTGAGCCCAGTGCACTGCAGAGGACAGCGTTATTACTGGGACAGAAAGTAATATTGTAGTGCCTTAGCTGCCAAATGCATTTTGAGTATACAACCATGAAGAAAGACAACACAGAATTTTGAATCATATTAAGCTCGTTTGTTTTCTCAGTCCATAACCTCTGGTTACGAGAAAAAGGCCTTAACCTCATACCCATAGTAATAAAGTACCTGAGCTCTCGGCCAAACATGAGGAGATCAGTTGCATTCTCCTTAGACCGCTCTGCCATTTTTTCAGCTCTGTCCCGCAACTTTTGGAAACTGTTGTGGATATTTCTAATCAGCTCTCTGCTTGTTGAGAACTGAGCCTGGATGTCAGAGGGGAGATATTCCTGTGGAAAAGACCCAACATCACACATAAATGGAGGTTATTCTTTTCGGGGGTAACCATGCAGGGACCTCCATTGATTGTTTCCACAATCTGTGACAAACCTTTGCCTGTGTTGCAATTCTGTTGGTCATGAACTCATCACCCGTTTTCTTGTAAGTGTCACGCAGTTTAATCTGAACATCCTGTTTGGGAAGAGGGGTGAGGAGTGTGCGAGAAGAAAAAAAAAAAAAAAAAAAAAAGTACAGGATGCCCCTCAGTATCAGTCACCAGTAGGATAAATACTTATTGTTCCACAGCCAGCAGCACAAAAACCAGACAGCAAGTTCAAGAAACTACCCACAGAGCCACTGAAGGTGAGGAAGGTCTTAACCAGCTCGTCCTCTGAGAAGATGGGATGCCGTGCCACCAAATTAATGAATCTGGCAAGAGCACGTCTCCTCCCCTCAATAAACTCCCGCTCTGAGATGGAGGTTAGCACTGTGGACAGACACCAGAGAAAACAAACAACAATAATAAATAAATAAATAAATAAATAAATCAGGTAATTAGTATAATTGCAGTCTGACCAGAGGTGTCAACGTATAAAATAGGTCTGATTCACGGTATGTCTATTAGCTACACATATATATATATATAAAAACATATGTGAGTGTGTGTGTTATATGCAACTTGTGTTTGATCGAGACCAACTCTTTCTTATTCACTGCTGCGAATGATATGCCACCGCTGTGTGTGTCCCATTTGACTGCCACTGTCCAATGTGATACTCTGGCCTGTCAGTGTCATGTGTGGACTGTGAGTGATGTAACATCACTTTGGCTAATTGCTGTCACTCCCGTTCAACTGTGATATGGTGCGATAAAAGTGTATGTTATTTGCTGTTCCGCTGCCTTATCACTCTCCACTGGTTTATAGTGGCTCTTTAATTGACAATAGCTGCTGAGTTGTGTGCTATTTCCATGTCAGCTCATCACTTCTCAATCTTTTTCAAGTTGTCTCATTTCTTTGTGATACACTGTTACATAAAAAAATATCTGTGAGAGCCACCTTAAGGTTGACTTGTATAGCGTAGCATCCCTTGAAAAATATAAATGTTTAAGGAAAACTTAAGCAGATTTTAAAGTTTGCCAACAGGTCCTTCCTCACAGAAGCTGGTGGTATAAAACACCCAAAGAAATCAGATGATGGTTGAGTTGCATTTTCACTTATGAAGGCATCAGGTTTCATTTTGACAAGGATGAAAAATACATATTTGCTTTTCAGTTTTTTTGGGCTTTTTTTTTTTTTTTTTTTTCCATCGTAAGTCTGACATTGTTATGGGACTTCATTCCTAAAATCAGTGAAGCATTCTTTCAATTTCCCCCAAGTAAACTGTCGTCAAAATCATACTGACGTCCTCAAAAATCCTCGGTTCTCATAACTGAAAAACTGAACTAACATCAACAACTAGATGAGGCGATACATGTCAATCAGCACCACGAGGGGGGGGGAAAAAAAAGTGAGAAGAACTGGTGGGATGGCCCATTTTCATGTGAGAACTGAAACAGGCTCATTTCATGCATCACTGGATTTCTTGTCTCTATCAGGCAGTAACTTTGATGAACAAAAATGTCTGTTTGAAACTATTGAAATTGACAATGCAGCTGAGCTTCCAGTCAAGCATATCGAGCTCAATAGAAATGGTCTGTAATTAAACCGTTGAAAAATTATGATGTAAAATATGCGAAACAAAGAAATAAGCATCGGTAACGGCCCAGATGTTCGAGAATTTAGACATACCTCCCTTCAGCATCCTTTTAGGTGGCAGTGCCGGCACCACTCTGTAGGAAAACCTCTGTAGCAAAACCTCATGGAAGACGTCAAAGTCACTATAGCGTCTGTAAACTGATACTTTATAACGCTGAAAATCAAAAATCAAAGAAAGAAAATGTAAAAGTTGGTAGTGGTCGACTTTAAAATGATCAGCATCGTCAAAGAAAGGGTGGGACATTATTCTGATATAATTACTTATATATTGTATCTATCATGGGATGCCTTGCCTGGCTGGTGATCTGGTACTCCACATGTTTGAGGAACAGGCCCTTCTTCTCAGGTATGAGCTCCACTTGGACTGTGTCTATGACCAGCAGTTTGTCCAACGTCTGGGACACCACCAGGACATCCTCCTGAGCTGGCTGCATCCTCAGTATGCTCAGGTCCTTCGTCTCCCCGAGCTGAGGTTTGGGTAACTCTGTCAAGCAGAGAATCAGAATTAACTTCAAATAATTGTGTTTTTTTTTTTGTGATTAAATCAGTGCAAACAGTGAGAAATTTCAAACCCAACGGGCAGGAATGCTGTCGTTAAAACCACTTCTCTCCAGACAACAGATTGCTACGTGTCTGACCCTATTCGTATTTGGCCAGTACTGCATTGTGCATGCGTGCTCTGTGATTCAGCCCTTCCTGTGCATTCCAAAGGGAGTCATGAGCTGAATGTAATGTACTGCGACAAATGCAGAAAACTTGTTCCAGCACAGCTGAAGAAGTGGCATGCAGCAATCAGCAATACTGGCCACACCTGAAATGACAGTGTGGGCTTTAAATAATCACAGAAGGTGGGGAATGGATCTAAGTCAAGCTGGCGTAATGGCTACCTCTATGAAAACCAAAAATTGCCCTTCCTATCATCTTCCCACTCAGGACTACTGAAAGAATGCAACTCTTAAACATTGGCTTCGCCTTCTCTTCCAAAATAAAACAACTTAAGCTGAATAAAAGAAAATGCAAGCGTTGCTATGGGGCGGAAAACTGCTCCTATATGTTAGCTCGATAAAGCCGAAAGTCCCTCTGTTCTTTTACAACTGTCACAACAGGCCAATAAAACAAGCTATAACTTAAATGTGAACTAAAATATAGCTGAGGTTTCTTTTGGATGCCTTGAATAATCATCAAGCTACTCATTAAGCAAAACCTTTACTGCACTGCTGTCACTGTCACCTACCTTGTATGCAATTCTCCAAGAGTTTGGGGCTTGGCTGCTTTCCTTGCTGAGCAAGAGCAATCAAGGCCAGCGCTTTATAGAAGGACAGCTTGCTCAGGAATCCATCCGTGAAGTCAACATGCTCAGCAATCTGCGAAGAACAAAGACAATACGACCTAAAGGTCACCATTTTTCAGTCCGAGATCTAAATTCAACAGTGGTTTGGATTCCCATGGCAAAAAAACAACGACAACAACAAAACAAAAGAGAAAAAAAAAAAAAAAAAAGCTCACAAGACACAAAAGTGATGGCATGCTGGATTATTGGGGGAAGGGAAATTCTACTGAATGATGAAATCTATCTGAATTATAGAAAATGTAACACATACTATCATCTCAGAGGAATTTCATAACTGGAACCTTTATCCCAAAAATAAAGGAAAAAAAAAAAGGCACTGCCGTTTATTTAAATCTTTTGTCTTTGACTGGCCACACAAGGCTTTTGCCACACAGCTTCCTGCTGATAAGACGTTACACCTGCATCTTCTTTATCTTAAATTGCCTTCCGGGGACTCACAAAACACATCTTATCAGAATCAAACTGATATTTGAGCGGAGAGCCCACATACACGCATGTTTAATGTATCCATTCAGTTCCAGCAGCACAAATCTAAGGCTTTTTAATTCACAAATCTGTAATTATTTCATATTCATTCATGAATGAATATGAAATTTTGCACGTAATGCCCATAATAAGCTCCAGATTGATAGGCTACACCTTCTCATATGTTAAATTGTGGTAAATGACCAATATATAAAAGCTATATTGGGCAAATTATGTGCCTCAAAATCACTCCAACTATAATTACAGAGCAGACCTCCTGTGAATTGTTACAAGGGGCTGCCTGCTGCAGTGTCTTGGTGATTGCTCCCCCAAAAGTTAAGTGTGAACCCCTCACCTGGCCTAAAACAGCCTTGGGGAGATCGGTCCTTTGGAGCAACCGCTGAAAAACTTCAACCTGCACCCTCTCATCTGTCCTACAGCAGACGGCTTCATATACTTCCCTGTAATAGGCAGGAACTGAGCCTAAAAGAGGAACAACACCTGCATGGCGTCAAAATCCACCCAAAAAGGACAAATATCAGAGTTTACATCTGTGGCAGCCTGAGCTGGGTTCATGGTGATGATATCACTTTAATAGAGCTAAGTTTTTATTTTTTATTTTTCATCATCCCAACAAAGATTACACTGTTGGCCAAAAACATTATCTTTCAGAGACACGGAAAGGTTTAAAGCTGACATGAACAGAATTATCTGATCAAATTTACATAACAATCTCTTGTTATTTCAGTATAGGCCTAATAAAGTACTGCTGAGTTCAGGACTGAAGAGACCAGCTGACAGTTTTCACGTGGCAACGAAAAAAAAAAAGAGCATAAAAACTTTTCATAAACCTTTTCCCCCGACGTCGTGTAAAAAATAAAAAATAAATAAAAAAATAGGGACATACACTTCTAATGTTCATCATCGAGTGTTAAGAAAACATCATAAGGTCATTTTAAATTGCTAACCAGTCGTGAGATGGTAGAAACTTCACTGACGATCGCAATGTGCCCAAAAGGTTTCTGATCGCCTGGTTCCCAAACGCGACTTGAGAGAACCAAAAAAAAAACAAAAACAAAAAAGAAACCACAATCTTAAAAACATCTGTTGCAGCATATGTGATCATGACACGGCCAACAAAACGAACAAAACACTGAAGTAACACGAGAAGTGGCGTTAAAAGAGACTGTGGGAAGATTTCGCACTGTACCTTCATTGATCTCTCCTGCCATGGTTCAGAGTGTCATGTGAGCACAAGAGCACCTCCATGTGATTTCCTGAAGAAAAGGAAAAACAAGTAACTTATTTCTTAAAGTTGTAGTGAGCACCGGTTAAAGTGCAAGTCTGCGGACGACACACTCACAGGCACTGGAGAAGAAACGCTGCTGTCATTGTGTGTGATTGCAACTGAACATTTTCTAGTTTTTAGGTGGGGTTTTTTTTGTTTTTTTTTTTAATCCCAGCAGCTCTAAAAATTAAATACGGGGATCACTCAATAATCTGAGCAATATTTAGTGTTGTTTTAGACTTGATTTAATTCCTGGTTTCACTCGCGCAGGTTAATTTCATCTGATTTTCTGTTCCTCCTCTTTCGCCGTACTCGCGTGTATAAATAGTGCCGCCTTCAATGACTCCTCGTAATTTAAAACAGCTGTGTTACCTTCAGGTTCCTTTTTTTTTTTATTTGAAATTAAGACACACTATAGACTGAGCAAAAGCATTATCCTTTTAGAGTTTGTTGCTTCCTTTAATTGTATGTCAAATATCAGAAATATCGACATTTATAATAATGGAACTTTCGCCTGATCACAAAATTAGTTAGATATTTTGTTTTAAAACGTTTTATTTAGAATAATAGATTATGCATTAGTGATGTGTCATTCGTGAGCGATTCGTTGGTTTGGAACAAATCTTTTGTATGAGTCGGGAGTTACAAGTCATGTCAGAGAGTGATTCCTCCTCTTTTCCCCTGGTCCTTCCTTCACGAACAGGTCTTTCTGTCGTGTATTCTCTGTGTGGGAATGATAAATTCCTTGAAGACTTAAAAGTATGTGTCTTCAGGTCCTGAGTCTCTCATGCACTTGTCTCATGGCCACTAGTCTTTAGGGGGGTCCGGTCTCAGGTCTGGGGTCTAGTCTGTGAAGGGGTCCTGTCTAGTCCCTCTGGGGTCCTTTTCCATGCTGTAACCCATTTCATCACTCTAAGGACAATTTCAGAGTCATCAATTAGCCTATACATGTTCAGGCCGGGAACCAAACCCGTGACCTTCTTATTGTGGGGGCGACATCGCCAACCACTATGCCACCATGCTGCTCGAGTTACATTTACATTGAGTCATCAATTAACCTAGAAATGTTTGGCTGGTCGAACCCACAAAACTTCTTATTGTCATTATTCTTATTGTGCAACGTCACTAACCACTACGCCTCCATGCTGCTCAAGACAAGCTGCAGAAAACTGGTAGATCAGCAACCTCCATCTGTATTCTTCATCTACATCCCAGCTCATATACAGGTGCAATTTTATATTATTTCAATATTATAGGTATGATAGATATGTGTTTTTTATTTATCCTGAGGGAAATTCACTTACATGCATCACTCACACAACAGACAGTAACATACAGAGACATGCTGCTTCATCTTTACACTGCAATGTGCTTTACTGCAAACACGACAGACACACAGCTCGTTTTTGTAGAGATTAGATGATGAATGGTTTACAAACACAAAATAGGCTCAGCAATGGGGAACTATATTGAAATGTATGTCGATACTTGTGGCATATGAGATATAAAACAGCTGGTTAATATCCACATAGCTCCACTTTAGGAGATCAGGTTGATTTTTTTTTGCTTGATATCCAGCAGGATTCAGTCACAAAACATAATGTATGGACACATTTTTAATGTTTGGACCGTCAGTAGCCGGACAGCAGCCTCTGGGTGGCGGTGTCGGCCTGTTTTGTTTAGTTTTTTTTTTTTTTTTTTGTGCCGGGGAGCCGCTGCTGTGTGCGGGCAGGGCCGGGCGGCTCTCCAGCTGGGTTAGTGCCTCGATCAGCCGCCGTCCCGGCTCCAGTCTCCCGGCGCTTCAATGGGAACTGGATGGAGGTTTAACTCGGAAGGGGTGCAAAAGAGTTCAAGACACGAAACGGGGGAATCAACCAACTGATTAAAAAAAACAACAACAACAACAACAGCAAAGAGGGACAAAAGCAGGATGTAAAGCGAAGAACCGTAGAGCAGGATGTCCAGAGGAACTTGGCAGACTTCTTCTTCTTCTTCGACTCTCAGCGGACTGAACTAACCAACGGCTAAACCAGCTAACGTTAGCCGAGTTAACGCTAGCTACACTACGGGTACATTTAACCAAAGCGGATTTAGATTTTATTTGTTTATTTTATTTTAGATTTAAACGAATCTCGGCACTTGGTGGTTTGTTGTTTCCGAGTGTTATTATTATTATTATTATTATTATTATTATTACTATTAGTATTGTAAAAGGAATCCCTTTTAGCGACTCAACTCAAGTTGACAGATTAACAAGCTAACTAGGTTGGCTAACCCCGTGTCAACTATATTTTTGCGTGTGTGCGCGCCCGCGCACGTGAAGTTGTGTAGCATTAACTGAAAATAGTAAATAATAGAGCAAAGCACACGAAGCTTTGTAATTGTGTATTCGGTGCATAATGAAATATGTTTGATTGGCAGAGAGAAAACAACAGCTGAACTTTAACAGGCTTGTCAGTGACGTATGCTAGCTGCTGATGCTGGTGAGCTATAACGCTCGTTTTTCTTTGTTTCCATCCCGGATTTAGACAAACTGCACGAAGAGGACTCCCCTGCCTGTTTCCAGTTTTAAGCATCCTTGCCTGTTCCTCCTCTGAGCGCAAACGCGTTGACTTTTTCCACATCATGGCAGCGGTGGTTAGCTACTCTCCTCCATGGTGGGTGAACCTGCTGCACAGACTCCCCCATTTCAACCTCAATTTCGAGCAAACTAGCAGTGACTTCCAACCAGAGGACTGGACATATCAACAGGTAAATCCACCGCCCTGATTCATTTGATTCCCACTGGGATCACCCTAAAAGTTGGCGTTGACAGTCAGCCCGTGCATTCAGATTGTGGTGTTTAGAAATAATACTTGTTTCAGGCTCAGATTGATTGTTTCAGTGTCCACCTTCATGGGGATGGTGTGGATAAGTTTGATCAGTGGCAGATGATCCGTTTCCACCTGTGCTTTCTTGTCACATTTTGTCCCATGTCACCATCTGTGTGTGGCTGTTTTATCCACGTCTTGACCTTTTTCCAGACACAAGCCACCTGGCATTGTATAGTGTGTGTGCCAAGCCACACAAGTTGTCCTCAGTGACCCTAAACAAAATTTTCTCAAATATCAAGTTCAGTGCTGCAGATATGCCGGTATTTTTCTGTACCACAAGAGTGGCTTAATTCTCAAGTGCTTTGCAATAAAGACCCTTAACTACTGAGATTAAAGAGGTTAAACTCATAGCAAGGGTCCAGAAGGTGTCACAGCCTGGTGTACAGCAAAGATGGGGGAAGGGAAGACCAGCCTGACATTTGTTCAGTTGGTTAATATTAATGAGAATCTTTTTTTCTTTCTATAAGGTCAAGTGATATTTGATTTTATTTTAGCGCATGTCTGTCATCGCCCCCCCCCCTTTGGGTGGTCTGCATTAGAGAGACTTTTTGGTTTTATGTCCAACAAAAAAATCCCTTACCATCTGTGACCACTCTGTGATCAGAAGTTGGTTAGTACCTAAATTCTGTGGAAACAGCTGATTCAACTGTTCAATTAACATAATCCTTTGTGTGTCTGGTAAGGGGGGGAGGTTTTTTTTTTTTTTTTTGCTTGTCATAGGAATATTAAGAGCTAAATGTACCATTGTTTTTGGTCATAAATCCAGGGTCTTTACTTCATTTATTAATGGATTTTCGCTATGTGATTCTCCTTTTGAAAATGTGTTATAAAATCTTCTATGGTGTTGAGGTTCTTAGAAGGGCTCAGAGAGACATGGCAATGAGAGTGTTGCTAGTTTCAGGAAGTACTGGCAGAGGCGATGACAATAGATAAGATTTACACAGAATTGGAAATGGGTGAAGCTTTAGTGGTGACATGGCACAACAGTTTTCCTCCCTTTTCTCTGAATGTGTGATTCAGAAAGTTCAGAATGTACTGCAGTTCCTGAAAATACGGAAGCCACGCTCCATATGTGCATTTGTCCTCAGTTGCGCTCATCATTTCTTGAAAATGACCACAATTCATGTGGTTTAAAAAAAAAACAACCTTGTTCCACTTTGTCCAGTTTACATGGATGCTAGATGAGTCTTCACTTGAACCACGAATTAGTGGGAAGGAGGTTTATTTCAGACAAAATTAACATTTTTAAGGGAGCCTTTTGTTTACCTGAGGTGGCATTGGAGCCCACATGCTGCGGAAAAAAACACAATTGTACAACCTTACTGTTGTTATGCTGCAGCTCTCTGAGGTATGATTGTGAGCCTTTCCTGGAGAAATATAGGACAAGTTCAGTGACTGGATAATGACTGCAGCTGTGCTTGTGTGACGCCCAGCATGAACAGTGAAAAGCTGGACATAAACAACATCAGTGTTAAAATGAGACTACTCAGAGGAAGCTAAATGGATTGGATCAAACCATAATGCACATTTAATTGAATGCACACAACTAATTTGACCCTTAAAGCACATTGATATAGTTCCTTTCACACATTTATCTCATGAAGAACAGCATAAAAGTGATTATCATTAGACCAGCTTGCTAAACCATAATTATTAACCCACTGTGATGACAGGCTGTTAATTATAGCCAACGCATTGCTCTCAGCCAGGCTTCAGGGAAAGGTTTGAGCTGTCCAGATGGCTGAACTGTTAGTGGTGCTCACTCATGGAGTACGTCACTATGTTGCACAGGTCATATGGAAGCAATGCATCAAAAGCAGCACGTACTAGCTACATAGTCATTTACTACTGGATTCCTGTTGGACTCACTGAATCCAGTTTGGCTGCAGCATACAGCAGCGGAATCACCCACTGGCATTTGTGACAGATTAGCAAGTCTGTCTAGTATGTATCACAGTTAACACTAAACTGGGCAAACTTAACGCTTTTGCCTGTGATTGTTCACGACACCGAGTTCCCTCATTGGCATGAACAGGTCCAGCCATAACGCAATGTGGGTGTAGCTGTCGCTCTGATGCTTCATTGATGAAACTGAAAAAAATTAGATTGTTTTTTTCCCCCCCTTCAAAACAGTGGTAGGATGGAAATTTGCACTGGCACTGAATCCTCAAGAGTAAACACTGGGCACAGGGGCCCACTGTCTGACCTACATAGGAAGTCCTGTTGTTGCCTCAGATGTGTAACTATTGCTGTATCATACTGTGCTGCCAGCTTTAAAGTTTTGCTCGTGAAGAGCGACGAGGACAGTGGTAATAGATCGTAGATAATGCCATAATAAGCATTTTCCTTTAGAACTGTCCAGGGAGTATTTATCTTTTCTCTTTTTTTCTCTCTTTCTTTCTTTGTTTTTTGTTCACACGCGTTTTGTAATTCTATCTCTCTTCAAATGAACCCTTTCATTGAGGCTTTTGTCAGTTGTCTCTAGGAGATCAAGTCCACAATTAGCTTTCCACTTTTTGGTCTTAAATGAACAGACTGTTCTGTACCTCATCAAACTCAAAAGCTGCCTACTCATTTATTTATTTTTTTTTTCTTTTCAAATGACAGGACAAGATCCTAGAAATCTTATTTCGAAGATGTTTTCTCCTAATTATAGTGTGAAGATACATGTACACAAAACCCACCTTCAGTTTTTAATTTAGGACATGGGAAAGATGATAAGCTCCTTTTGATGTACAGAGTTTATTATTAAAGCTTGTGATGGAGACAAATCAACAACAGTTTATATAGAGAAGAAAAGAAAGGAAAAACATTAAGGCAGAGTATTTGGCACTCAGTTCTTCAGATGTTTTTCTGCGGGGAAACTTTGGTAGGCCACTATCTCCACTGTTATTGACATGAAAGCGATGTCAGTAGTGAACTTTCCATAACCACACCCTTCTGTCCATCAGTCCATCCTGTTATTAGGAGGTGTGGCGCTCGCCTGTCTGGCCCTGGACCTCCTATTTCTGCTCTTCTACTCCATCTGTCTGTGCTGCCGCCGAAACAAAAACATAGAACAACCCAACGCTGACTGCTGTTGCACAGCCTGGTGCGTGATCATAGCAACACTTGTTTGCAGGTGAGTATACACATGAGTGGCAGGAATGCTAGAGAATGATCATGCTTTAAGCCACCTGCCATGTTTTTAACAGCAACAAAAGGTTTACAGTGCATACTGTGCATTTTATGCCAATGAAATTCCCCAGTTCTGTTGTCGATGCGACCTAAGTTGCATTCACACACCAAAAGTCAAAGACACAGGAAGAAAGCAAGACATCAGGCTGACAATTGTAGATGAATTTTTAAATCATGTAGTCAGCACTAAAACCAGAGAGACAATAATCAGCTCTCTGCGTCCTCAGGACACAAAAAACCCCCACAACAATAGGTCTGAACTTCTTTCATTCTCCTCATTATTTTCACATGAAATAAAAAGATCAAGAGTTTCACAACATAAAGTAGTCCCAGGTCAAATTAAATCTGCTACATGCTCATGTATTTCTGGTTGGAGCAGGCACAAACCACACAGGTTAGAAATGTACATAAATGCTATGGGATTGTTTATTTCCATTCATGTATAGGCATTCACAATTCTATATACACTGGCTTCAAAGGTTTATTTTTTTTTAAGAGCAATAGTGTGAGAACTGTACCCTTTTTTTTTTCTACTCTTCAACACTACATTTGTTTCCTGTCTTCCTCCCTCTGTCGAGCCACTGGAGAGCCATCACGGTTGATTCAGAGTAGCACAAAGGGCTTGGGGACCTGATGAGTACAAGAACTGCATCATAATCACTGTATCAGTTTGTGCTTGTACCCACACACAGATGTTTTAGTGAGAGCAAGTAAAACCAAGTCAGAGATATTTTTTTGTTTTGGTTCTTTGACAGGAGGTTCTTCACTGTCTACATCATTGCACAAAGCACTGAGCCTCTTTTGAGAATATGGATTGTCTTAAGGGTCTTCTCTCTTTTTTTTTTTTTTTGCGCAACACACTTTCCACAGGTGCACTTTGCAGCAGGGAGGTTAGTTTTATTTTTACTTTGACACTGCTCCCATTCACCCTTTCTCTCGCAGTATGTACAAAGTGTGAGAGGAAGAGATGAGCAACCTTCCAGGAAAAGGGAAAACCCACTGATGGCAGGCTGAAGCCTGTTACACTTGGCTTTGAATTATTCGCTTATCATCCCACTCGATAAAATCCACTCTGGCATTGGATTGAGGTTAACAAGAAGACCAGCAGCTGCGACACGGGAAGAGATATCTTTAGATAGACTGCTTTTTGTTTCTGAAATGGAGAGAACGTACACAGAAATAAATGTGGGACTAGCTTTAACTCTTTACAATGCATCAAGGTTAACTTGTACTTCCTGCAGATGTACCTGTAGAAACTACTGCCTTTGCTGGTACTAGAACAGTTTTATTTTTGTTTGTTTTTTTTCTCCCCTGCAACCTGAGGTCTGTTTCTGTAAATGAGAGCTGATCTCCTGCCTCAGTACAGCCTTTGTCAGCCCTAGTGTGGGGTTTGGAGCATAGCTGGTCCATTCCTCTGTGTTTCCATGGTTCTGTATGGAGTCTTTCTGCTGGAAGCTGAAAGGAGCCTGTTGACTGTGGTCTGAGCCGACAGGGTTAATGTGGAGTTCACACGCCTCTCCCACTGCCTCGCTGTCCCCCTTCGCCCGCTCTCTTCTCTGTCTCCTCTCTGTCTTTTTTAGCTAATCCCTCCTCCTCACCATCCTGTCTCCCCTCCCTTCCTTTTGTCTCCCCTCAGTGCTGGCATTGCTGTCGGTTTCTATGGGAACGGCGAGACTTGTGATGGAGTGAATCGTCTGACATATTCCTTGCGCCATGCAAACCGCACAATTACAGGGGTTCAGAAGCTGGTAAGACTGAAAGTGCAAATCATACCAACATATTTAATAATTAATCAACCTCCTGCCATGCACAGTCCTCTGATTCTCTGGCAGTAGAGCTGTGTAGTGAATCCTTGTTTGCCCCTTTAATGATTTTAGGTATATGACAGTACATCCTCATTGAACCAGACTGTAGATGACAATCTGCAACAGCTTGAGGGTCAATATGCGCGGCAAGCTGACTACCTATCCATAGTCCAAAAGCTTGAAGGCCAGCTGGATGAGCTGGTCAGACAGATGGTGGAGATTCCCTTCTGGGACAACACTAGCATCTCCTTGGAAGAGCTGGCTGTCACGATTGAACTATATGACTGGTACAGGTAGGTTTAATAAATAAAAGAACTAAAGGAAAACTTAAATTTGGCTCCTCTATGGTGCAACAGAGAGTAGAAGCAGCTGCATTGGCAGACATAACAACATTGCATCCATCCAAATACCATGACTATGTAGCCACACACTCCTTCAGTAATTGTCAGACTGTCACTCATCTGTGAATTCACATGTTTTTGAAAGGTTGAAAGCGAGTCAGTATTTTCCTTGGTGAGACAGTGTTGTCTGAGAACACTGTTGGACATGTCTGCAACCAAGCATGAGTGAATCCATAGTATAAAGAAGGTGTGAGCACAGACATCTGACTTGGGCAGAAATTTAAACCTTCATTGAGGCTTTCCAGAAACAGTGTTGTGACTCTGCCCACATTAATGCCTAAAAGGTTTAAGTATGGAAGTGGCCCACTGTGTGTTTATGGTATTATAGAGGTGTATGACATCATCCAAATCAAATGTATTTAAAGTCTTATCTCAATGGTAATTGTTTCATACTTCTCGCAGGAAAAACTTTTTTTTTTTTCATCCTTAATTTGCAAGAAGAAATTATTCTTATTGCTTCTAAGATTAAGTTCAACTGAAATGGCTTGCTGTGCAGCTCTCAGCCATTTGGTGTTAATGGCATTTGTCCTCACAGGTGGCTGGGCTACATAGGGCTGCTACTGTTCGATGTCCTCATCTGCCTTCTGGTGCTGTTCGGCCTCATTCGCAACTCCAAGGGTACACTTATAGGGTGAGTCTCATCATGAGATCATGGCCGCAGGAACACTTAAGGGAAAATGATTCTACTCCGGGAAATTGTTTTAGCCCTTGTCACGCTGTGAGCAGCAATTAATGTGCATGAATCCCCCGAATCATCAGAGCCTCCTTGTCAGTACAGATTAGTCAGTAATTTGTATTCAAAACACTAAAATATCAGTCCAATCACAATTAATTTAGCCCCCCCCTTGATAGCTGAAGGTTTTTCATGATTCCTGTGATACTCTGTGATGCACATAACTCCAAAGGTTTGCCCTTTACTGCCCTATACTGGATACACACTCTTTTGTAATAAACACAGTCAAAATTAATAAATACACCAATGAGAAGAAAAATGGGAGCATGCAATAAAGCTACAACTGCACTAACTTTATTTTCAGAAATGGTTATATATTCATATGTTCCTCAGTAGTATTTTCTTAGTATTTTTTTCCCCCAAATCGTGTCCTATGGTTTTCCAACATATCAGTATTCAGCTGCATTTTCTTAAATAGTTAATCGTTAATCACTTGTCTCAGTCTGTTGATTGGCCCTCGAAGGTCTTGTCCTGTAATCTTTTGTTTTCTCCTTTGGATTAACAATTATTTTTGTTAATGATTGTCAGAAAACTCACAATACCACCACAGTATCCCAAAGCCTGAGTCTTCAAATGCCATTTTTTAAAATTATTTTGTTATTTTACCAACACTTCAAACCCAAAAGATACCAAGTCTACGAAAGGAATAAAGGAATCCAGAATATCTGCATATTGTACAACCTTGAACCACAACACCTTGACATTTTTTTTCTTTGAATTGTCTTGAAACATTTTATCACTTGACCAAAGTTGCAGATTAATTTCCCATTAATCGACAAACTGATTACAGAACTATCACAGTATGACTTCACATTTGATTAAACAAAGTCTCTGAGAATTTGGAGATGAAAATGGTATTTTACTTAGGAAGGATGACTGATGTAATGTTGTATGTAATGTGATAATGTAAAACATCACAGCAAACAGTTGATACATACTGAAAGGCTGATGAATCATCTTAAACACATTTCCTTGTATTTTGTATTTGATTGTAGATGTATGTATGAATGACACTGCAGGTTAAAGACACTTACCCTCCATCTCCTCCTCTTGGTCTCCCCAGGGTGTGCTTGTTTGGTGTAGTTGCTCTAGTTATCAGCTGGGCCTCCCTGGGGCTGGAGTTGGCCGTCTCTGCGGTGAGTGTCTCCATCAGAGCATGATCCTGTTTTCCAGGTAGAGCTGCACAGTTCATGGTGTGTAATTGGATAACACGATTTTTATGTGCAGTCAGTGACTACAGAATTTTGCCTTGGAGGGGAATTTAGTTTCATTTAATGGGTTGAAGGGTTCAAATATTTATAAAATGTGTGCTGAAATAAAGTGGTGATCCTAAAAATATCAACACCAAGGCACTACATAAACAGGCAGTGAACTATATCTTAAATAAAAATGTTGTTTTCTTGAAACTCCAACATTCATGCTAATAATATCCAAGTATAGATTTCACAAATTATTGTATGAGGCAATGCTGCAAAATACTTCGGTTTTATCATTTTCTTTACTCAGCATTTTTCAAAAATCCTTTAGTCTGATGATGGTGATTAAGACCGCTGATCACAAGCAAAACAACTGGGATTAGCTCAGTAACCACCGTATGGCAGCCCTTGTTCTCAGAGGGCCAAAGCAGCTAATTTGGTGTGCCACACAGAAGAAAAGAATTACTTGATTCCAAACCACAGCACACATTGTTGTTTTAAGGACTTAATTCGAAAACCGTTATTCCCCAGGGGGACGAGAAATGCCGACGAATATGAATGCTTGTGCAAATAAAACATTTGTGTGGAGGATTTCCTCCCATGCAGATGAATCAAACTTCACACCTAAATCTGCTTTATTTAGTTTGTGTGATTGCTCACAGCCTGTGGCATTCTGTTTTTAATACTGTGATCAATTACGCGCACGTTACATCAAAGATGATGCATCTGCTGTCGTGTTTGTGACGCCGTTTAATTTCATTGTTGGAAACATGAAGTGAAAATATAACTGTAAGCATGTCTTTGTTTTCTAGACCTCCAGTGATTTCTGTGTTGCTCCTGACACATATGTCACAAAAGTAGCAGACCAGTATGGAGTCATCAATAAAGGTATGAATCACATATACCACGTAGTAATCTCACTAAAGGTTTTAAAGACATGGTTTTCGTATTCCCTCCCCATTTCTAAAATGATGATTATTAGTCATCTCTAATGTTGAAGACATGTTATTGTGCAGGAGTGAGAGGACATTGTTTTGAAGAGAGGGGGCCTGGTCTTGTTCATGGCACATAAAGGGCTTCTAAATTTACTAGCACATCTGCAGCAGGGTCAAGAGAGCAATGGGCTGCCAATTTAAGCCATACAAAAGTCTCTCTGTCGCGCCTCATGTTAGTAATTGCTCAATCTGTCCCATGATGGGATGCGTGTAAGAGGGAAAATTATGCTTTGGATTTCTCTTTGTGTGTGTGTGTGTGTGTGTGTGTGTGTGTGTGGAGTGGAGTGTATGAGGGGAGATAAGGACAGTGGAGAAGAGGATCAGGGACATTATATTTCCTGCCTAAGGAAGCCAAATTAGAAGGTGGAGCTTACTCTTTGAATGCACAATTCAAGCTTTAAGGCAGAAGTCAAGACATCAGCTGTAAATCTTGCACTGTATGGTTGATCTGATCTTCTGTCATTCTGCTGCCATGAAGCTGTGTTTTCCCCCAGGGCAGATTCATGCAGTATGGCGATTTTCAATTCTATTTTTTCCCTGAAACATTTGTTACGTATTCAGCCATTCAAATACATCTTTATGAATGAATATTACCTATAATAAAGAATAACAAATACATGTTAATAAGCCTATAATAACCGTTAAAATATAATATTTATAGAATATTTTTCAATTGATTCTTGTATATTTTTCCTTCTCAGCTTTCATCTATGTGAAATTGCACCAGACGAAGCCCTTGATAGCATAAAGCTTGTTAATACTTCAGTGGATTTATTACTTCCTGCCCCTGGATAGCTATTATATTTGCTTGAGCATGCATCATTTCAACAAACCTAACTGTGATTTTTCATCCCACTGCTTTCTCCTCCTTGTGTAAGACACTTGGGTGAAATCCAAGCAGCGAATTAGAGTTCATCTCTCATACTTCTCTGGTATTCTACTGTTTCCATTTTTGAAACACTTTACAAAGAAATGCTGCCATTACAAACAAAAGCTGCATCTGATATATTATATAGATTTTATTTTTCAAGACAAGGCCTTGAAAATGAAAAGTTGAGCAATTATTCAGAGGTCGGTCTCTCCCTGCAACATTTGTTTATTCAGTTTGGTTGATAATTTGGCAGCCAGCAGTTTCTCTTGCTCTGAAAACTTAGGACAACAAAGTACTCCAAAAGCATTTTATGTGAAGCTCTGCCGACTGGAAACAGATTTGTTTTGACTCCCTAACCCTGCCAAAAATTTTAACCTGCTGGGATAATATGTTGCCAAATCTCTGTCCAATAAGCAGACTTCCATGTGACTGAAGCAATGGCTCGCTATTAATCAGTGTGATCGTAAAATAGAATAATCTCTGTGTCCTGTCCACGGCACACTAGCTGAAGTTTCGTCACTGAGTCCATAGCAGAACAAATTCCTTATTCACTGCTATATGGAACAGAGGCAAGAGAAGAAATACAACTGGCACCAAATGGCACAAAAAGTAGCCCTGGCCCAACGATGAGGAATCAATTTTTTCATCCATTACCGAAAGTTAGACTCCAGGAAATCTGCCCTTCCTGATATTTGCATGTGTGGGTGTATGCATGAGAACTGCATCGACAGACGCTTGCTTGATATGCTTAAAAAAAAAAAAAAAAAACACCGGAAATTCTCATATCATGCTAAGCTTGTGTGGGAAAGAAGCTCCTGACACAGCAGTGTGTGTGTGTTTGTGTGCGTGCACCGTGTGTTTTGGTTGGTGTTCCCACAGCTTGTGTTGGTGGATGTTTCTGTTGCTTTTTAGTCACATTTTCATTTCTCATCTACTCCTACTCTCTGCTGTGTGTTAAAAGAAATAATTGAATAATTGAAGTGGGTAGCAATCGCATGAGAGAGTCCAAAACTTTGCTTTGGTTTATGTTGTATTTGTGAGGA
Organism: Echeneis naucrates; assembly: GCF_900963305.1. Taxonomy (NCBI): domain Eukaryota; kingdom Metazoa; phylum Chordata; class Actinopteri; order Carangiformes; family Echeneidae; genus Echeneis; species Echeneis naucrates. The sequence continues at coordinate 5,136,440 of NC_042518.1, forward strand.
TCCTGAGATGATGTCTGTTCTTTGTGGTGTTTCTCAGGAGGCTCTGTGCAGTAAGAAGGGTTGTATTAAACCTCTCACTGGCTGTGTGTTGTGTTGTTGATGAAGTTTTGCTCTGTAAAGTGAAAAAGATATTAATTCATTCATATGTGTATGCGAACTTGATTGTCTTGGAACGTTTTGCCTCAGAATTCAGGATTAGCTCAGTGGGTGTACAGTTACAGAAGCGATCAAGCTTGAACAGGGCAGCAGGGATCATGACAAGACAGATGTAGAAAGTAAAATAAAATGTCAGTTGGCTTCCTTCCTAGAAGAGAAGAGTAGAACCTGAAGCAGTAAACTGTTCAGTGTTAAATTAGAAGCTCCTGAATTAAATGGCACAAGTTATTACCTGAATCTACAGCTTGCCTTGGTTTTACAGAACTTTTATAGTGAGTTTCAGCTCATTGCTTAGCTCTCCGCATAAAACTTTTGCTGTTTTGAATCACTCACTGCACAGTCGTGTTTATTTCAACCTAAGTAGGAAGCTGTTTTCAGGGTAGAAGTCTAAAAACCCCCGTACACAACCTTCCCACCACCAAACTGCCGGAAGGTACAAACTAACTGCGAGCTGCGATGTTTCCCTCAGGCTTTGGTAGACACCAAAAACACGACTTGTAGAGTGTGATGCGGGGATGTCATGTGTGTCTGCCAGCAACAGGAAAGAGGAAGCAAAAATGTCTGTGTTCTGGAAATTTTAGTAGGATCTGGGAACGAGGCACTAGGAACTTAAGCTGCAAATATTCTTGTAGTTTTTGTGATTTTCTTTTCACAGTGAAGATAGTGTCAAGATTATTCGTTAATGTAAATAATTGTTATTTTGAACCTTGTATCATGGTTTTGTTGACATAGTCTTGTTCCTGCTGTTGTTTTTACCCACAGAAATCTTGCAGTACTACATAAGTTGCAGTTCGGAACAAACCAACCCCTTCCAACAGGTTTGTTCACTTTTCTACAATACTGTTTGGCTAATTGCTTGGATCAAAATAATGCACAGACATATCAAACATATCAAACATATCCACTGCCTGTTGTTTGACCTTGTTCCTGGTAAGAATTCAAGTGGGCACAATGAGTCACTCCCACAGCCCCAGAGGACTTTTTCCCATGCAGTAGTACAATACTCCTTTTCTACCAGTAGGAAAAATGATGCGGAGCAGCTTTTCCTGCATGTCTCTGGACTGATAGCATGTTCCAACTTCAGAGTATTTGTGTCAGACTTTAGGGATGTTATAGATAGTAGAAAGTCACTTTCACTAGGAATCCGTAGTTTGCTTTTATGTACTACTTGCATTTTATCTCTCAAGCCACATGAATAAATCAAAACTTTTGAGTGCTGCTGAAGTCCAAGCTTTTATTGGTAGTATAACTATATAGAAAAAGACGCTGTATATAAAATCTTTAAATGCACATCTATAAACTGCCAGCAGGGCTTTCACAAGACGTCTAATTGACTACAAAAGGAGACAGCTTATGGTTCTCAGTAATGATTCAAAATAAAGAGACTGTTGGGATGTACTGTGCTGCTACAGTATTTATGCTTCTTTTCAGAAGCTTTCCGGGAGCCACAAAGCCTTAGTGGAGATGCAGGATGATGTGTCTGAACTTCTTCGCTCTGCCACCGGAGAGTATAAGCAAACTAAGGTACCTTTCCAGCCCTCTTCTCCAATCAATGTGCCCTTTACTAGAAATGGCAAATTACAGGGTGTCAGTAACCCCTCTCCCACCCCTGCGCCACAAGCCTTCCATTCTTGTACCATTTGTGATGACAGAATATCCCAGTGAATGGAACTAAACAACTAGGCCGCAGAGAAGTGAAGCGCACCTGTCCACATAAAGATCTGCTGACGGCCCACCTGGGATGTGCATTATGTCCATTTGGCTGCATTAGGCTTTCACTGCGCCTTGTCAATACAACACTGGCATTGTCCACCGCTGGTTCTTACACTATGTTGACAGAGGCACAAATGAGAGCTGACATTGGGAATAGAGAGGGGGGCATATTTCACCACACATACCCGCACAGAGAAATGTGCTGATGTTGCAGAAACACTTCTATCAGGTAATCTGACGTATTTTCGGCTGAAACTGTGATGAGAATGGGAGAAACAGCAAATCGTACATAAAAATCTGCGGTTTCAGCTGGAACCACTGTGCCCTGTTGCATATTGATGAGGTACGCATCCCTGAAAAATTTGCATAGAATAGATAAGGGTTGAAATTTTGTCTCTTTCCTTTTTGCAGGAAAATTACCTTATTCTTGACTGTTTCAATCACTGACAGACAGTGATTTAAATTTTCTACCGTTAGACATTGAGAATTTCTGAATTTTATCATGTGAAGATGCCAAAGTTGGATTTTTCACCTCTTTCATTTTCAGGGAAGCTTGGAGGTGATCCAGGGGATACTGAACACCACAGAGATCAGCCTGCATCAGCTCACTGCGCTGGTAGACTGTCGTAGCCTGCACATGGTGAGCAGAGAGGAGAAGGCTTACAAGAAAAGACTGTAGGGTCCCACCATGTCTGATTAAAGTGGATCCAAGGATTGATATGTTGTGACATCTTCATAGAGGAGCCAAGCTATTACAAAATAGCCCTTCCTTTGTGCTAGTGCTGCTGACTACACCTGTCACTGCAGATAACATTTGCCTTCCTGTGTCCAAGTCCTCGTCCAATTGATGCTAGCAGTGAACCATTTATGAAGCTGGGCTGAATGATGAGTACTTGGCTCTTACTCAGCTTTGGAGGACTTTGCCTCAGAGGTTTCCAAGTTCTACGTGCACATGTGCAAGTGGAGCTCTTTTGTTGGTCCCTTTACTAACCCCCTTTTATCATGCCAAAGCTTATTATTTCAAAAAGAAGTGTCTTCAGTAGAAGATGAAATGTTTTTCTGCAGCACAGTGCATATAAAATGAAGATTTGCAGTCTCAATATTGTGGAGAGTAGAGCTTATTTCCCATCCAAGGTAGAACTGCACTGTATTCCTTGTAGTTTGCCAGCAGTGAGCTCATTGGTTTGACCTAATTTAAATCAGAACTCAATGCAGATGCATTTTAAAGACTCTTGAATCCACATGGTGAAATTTAGAAACAGAAACTCCAGCTTTTTGCTACTTCTACATGCTTTGTGTTGCTCTTTCTTTCATATGTTTGTCAGATGTTTGCATGCAGACACTGTTAATACGCTTTTGATACATCCCACAGTGAAATCTGTGCCTCTTCTTGTTGCAGGACTACGTCCAGGCCATGACAGGTCTGTGCTACGATGGACTGGAAGGCCTCATCTACCTGGTGTTCTTCTCATTTGTCACCGCTCTCATGTTTACCTCCATTGTTTGCAGTGTGCCTCACACCTGGTTGGGCAAGAGGTAAGGCAGCCAGTGCTCTCCCACAAATGCATACCCTTCAACTAACAACTACATAGGAACCTGCATGAAAGCTTTTAAGCTGACATTGTGTACGACACTGTATACGGAGAAATAATTCACGAGGGTAACCCTATCAATTAATTATGGTTTTGGAGCATTTCCTTTTAACGCTTTTTGTTTTAACATGGCATGGGAATGAAGCAGACGAAGCAATTCATAAAGAGATGGGAAAACATCAATATATTTGTGTAATATTTTTATGTTGTGCTTACCAATGGGACAAGATAGATTTCTTCCTGTTATCCCCACTAATTGTCCCAGCCTAAATCTATCACCACTACTGCCTGGGCTGCTGTCATCTGAAGCAGCAGAGGGGAGCAATCAGAATGATTTCTCACTCCTCTCTGTACCAGATAAGGTTTGGAGAAGGCTACAAGGAAAGTGTTTTCCCAGGCACAGCTGTCAGTTCAGCTGCAACGCATAATTAACTGATCCTTCCTTACCGTTGGGGGGCATGTTGATCAGGTTGATCTCAGCTTGAGCTTCCTGTTATAAAGTGAAGCTTTACCAGCTTCCAATCTGTTTTTCTCAGTGGTTGCTGCTAAGCTTGCGCTGTTGTACAATCATAATGAAACATTCAACCTTCTTCCTCTTATCCCATCTGGAATTACAGTTTCAAATGTTAACTTATTCATGTTTATGTATTGAACATTGGGAATTTTATGGTTTTATTAGTACTTGTGACTTTTTTTTTCTTAAACATATTTCATTGAAAATGTGTTGTAAACTGCTCTTAATGTAATTCTATGATCTCATGGATTAGAGATGCAGGAAATGCACTGTTCCTCCCATGACCACTAGAGGCAGTCAGGCTCCATCGTCATTCAGCCCATTATGTTCTTTTTTTATTGTTATTGGACAGTCTGAAAAGTCTGCAACAGAAATCTGCTGTCCTCATTTGACAGTAAGTAGATGCATTTATTGGGCTGTTGCAGTATTAAGAGGAAAAGACTTTTCATTTTCCTGTAGAAATGGAAAACATGAGTCCATTCTTTCAGCCTTTGTTCAGACTCATCAAGGTCAGTGGAAAACTGCCTCGGCTGAGTGCTCATTTAGTTTTTTTTTTTTTGTTTGTTTGTTTGTTTGTTTGGTTGGTTTTTTTTTTTCTCCTTCAGGCGGTGATGAAACTGAATCAAAACGTGACTAAGAATAAACGTGACCACGTGGCATTTTTGTGCTCCTTTGTTATCATGCTTTAGTTTGGACAGGGGTTCCCTCTGGTGGTGATGTTACAGTGTTGTGTTGTTATTTGCAGGAGTGATGAGGACAGTGAGGATGAGTCTCTGAGTCCCGGAGGAAGGCAAAACCACGATAACCTGTACCGGGTACACATGCCCAGTCTGTATAGCTGCGGCAGCAGCTACGGCAGCGAGACCTCCATCCCTGCTGCCGCCCACACTGTCAGCAATGCACCTGTTACAGAGTACATGTATGTTACCTCTTTGAATTTGAGTTGAAAGCAGGACAAAATGAAAGACAGAAGCAGCAGTTAATTTATTTTCACACCACATGCTATGTTCAATACAGGGAGGCTGATATGAGATACTTCTTGTTCTCCGGAGTCAGATTATGCAACCCCAGATAGAGGCTGGCTTCTTTTACAGAAAGCCAAGGCCAGTAGATGCAGCTGTTGCTCGCCAGTTGTGATGCCGGTGAAACCCAAAGCCCTCTGTCATGAGTGAAGGGAAAGTGAGGGAGGGGGATCCCCCCTGTGTCTTAGTTGGAGAGTTTCATATATGAAGTGTACTGTTTCACATCTGGAAACCAATGTAGAGGGATTTGCTCTCTACTTGTGTGCTTGTGTTTGATCCCACTGTGTTAAATTCAACAGGGCTCAGAACGCCAACTTCCAGAACTCTCGCTGTGAAAACACACCTCTGATCGGACGAGAGTCCCCTCCCCCCTCGGTAAGTGTCACGTTGCCTGTAAAAACATAAGTGCTGTAAAAGCAACTCTGGGTCATTTGGCATCCATTTTTTGGAAATTGGCTGTCTTCTGTTTTGGATGTGTGAAATACTCTCAGAACTATGGAACCAGAGGAAGAAAACTCAGGAACTAAAGCAGAAACTTTGTAAAAATTAAAGATTAGGAAAATGAAATTACATCAGAGTCATCATGTTGAGCTTTGTCTTGTTTTTATTATTACTTATTACATAAGTCAGATGTTTGAGTTGAAATCGAATGATTAATTCTAAACACAAAGCATCTCTCTCCAGCAGACAATCCCCTGAATGTTAGATGGCTGTGTAATTGTGCCTGTGGAGGCTTTGGTTTCCTTAGAACTAGGCTTTACATTGACAGTGAAGCCTAGTTTTGTTTTAATGTCAGTGAACATCAAGAAGTTAGACACTAACGTCTATACAACCTGAGTCATCTGCAGTCTGTTTGACCATTCAGGGATGGACCGCTCTGGAATAGCACTTAGTTCTTAAGTTTTTTTCCAAAGGTTCTTGGTTTCCTGTGAAAGTTCAGCTGGTGGAAAGAAGGTAGAACCCGAGTCTTTACTGTGTTTATTTCTACTTCCATAAGAAAATCATGCATTTTACCTTTTCATTCATGTAAAAACGTGGTTTTAAGAATATGCCACAGTCTATTGGGCATTTAGGTAACCTGTATATAAAGATTCTTCATACATAACTCTAATAAACATAGTCTCACTTCATCTCTCCCAGAACTGACTGCTGAGACTCACGCATATTTATAGAAGAGGGGTGTAAAACAAGAATACATTTCCCCACAAGGATCTGTGAAGTGTTAAACTGCCGTAGGAAATGATGTACGCCATTAACACAATCTCCACATTGTCTATCACGCACTCTGATGACATTTTGGCCATAAAGACCTCATCAGATAAACATCATGTGCACATTTCATGGCAGCAGACTTTGCCTCAGGAAACAGAGCTCAGTATCACATCTGGTTTTGTGTTGTGCATTGCCCAAATCTTCTGTTACTCTTCCTGTTTTTGGTTTTTCTTTGTGATCCAAAATGTCATCAACAGAGTGAGTTGAAATGATGGCCAGTGTGCAGAATTCTTCACAATTAAGGAGACTTAATTGTGCCAGTACTTTTCTGGAAAGTTCAGACAGTTTTCAGATGTTGATACAATGTTAGAGAATGTATTAATAGCCCCCCCCCCAGTTATAGCCTCCTGCCCCCTACCACCACCTGGCCTGAACCTCAACCAGACATCCTGCCCTCCCTGGTGTCTGTGTGTCTGCTTGGACCTAGACGCTGCTTTATGTCACTTCTCTATACTCTCTTCTTGTCGTTCTGTTGTTGTTTTTCTGCAAATCCATCCAGTTGTATTTGACTGCCGCGGACAGTAACAGCGGTCACTGCTGGCAGTTAAAGCCTTCGGAGAGTTCAAGATCGTTTTGGTAACCTCATCTGCTAAGATAACAGGTACAAAACATGCCTGCCTCCTCCCCCTGCTGGCCTGTTCCTCCTGTGTAGCACCACCCAAACTCCCAGCTATAGTCACCCTCTATTCAGGTTCCCCCACAGGCTGTTGGACACCTTACCCTTAACCACCTCCCCCCACCCCCACCCGACCCTTTCTGTCCTGACTCCAGTCCCACATGGTGTCTCACCTAATGTTTGTTTCCTGTGGTCCTGGGCTGCATGATCTCCTGCACCCCCCTGAACCACAGATGCACTGGGAGGAACACATGAGGCTGTAACTCTGCCCTGAGGCTCACTGTGATCTGACTGAAGGACTCAGATCATCAGATTATTAAACCGTTTCACTGATCATTTGGAGCTGCTCTGACTCTCTGGGGTTTGAAAGGGAATTCACACATTGAAATACGACACACTTGTATTTTAAAATAGTTAAAGATTCAGTCATTGATTGTGTAATATGGAGAACTGTTATTGGTGTTGAATGTAAACAATTATAAGTTGGAGGTATTCTTTTTTTTTTTTTTTTTGCTGTTGTTACTGTTGTTGTCTTTAAGGGCAGGCACAGTGTATCTTAGTGTGATGTTCAGGTAATTTTTTCCACCTTTCCCTTTGATACCTAAGGTAAGTCATTGTTTTTTGTTTTTTTTTTGCAAAGCACACATTTTCCATCATCCACAGGCTGTACAAAGAGCTCTGAAGGGTGATCACAACACAATATCACTTAGTTTAAAGTTTAAAAGTCCACTGAGTTTGAAATGCAGCCTTTTTGTCCTTGTTCTGCCTAAATTAAAAAAAAAATAAAATGCATGGTTGCATCCTATATGTACATGAATGCCCAGCCCTGCCAATGTGCACGAAGGTTAACAGTAGAGCGTGAAATAATTTCCGCTAGATTGGGTGTCTTTTTATCCAGTTCCTCGTGCTCTGATGTCCTTGTCCTCTTGAGCTGGTGCGGTGATGTTCTCTCTCTGTATCTGAATCATTTTGTTCCCTTTTAGTTTCCAGTAGTTTGAAAGGTAATCTATGTGGAATTCTCTCTGATCTGTTGACTGAACCGTGTTTTGTAGTGCTCTGTTGTGGATGTCAAATCTGTATATTTTCTACATTGCTTCACAGCAGCTTTTGATGTTTTATTTACCAAAAGGCTTTTCTTTTTACTCCAGACAGCTCTGAGCACTCTCATCTTTTTGCTATACATCGCGTACGTGTTTTCAAAAGCTGTAAAACCTTTCTGTTTCAAATCAAATCCTACATGGAGTTTTTCTTGTATGTTGTAAGACAGCAGTGTTTTTTACTCTTTGAGGTGACTTCTGTCTCATTTTGAGCTGTAAAGAGTGAAATGGTGATTTACATGTTCTTCTGTCTCATTATTTTTTCTTTCTCTTTCACAGTACACCTCCAGCATGCGGGCAAAGTACCTGGCCAACAGCCGACCAGATCCCAACACCCCTCCAGAGAACTAGTCGACACTGGACTCGTCCTGTCTGCAGCACTGACATCTCTAAAGTCACATTCAATCACTCCTCCCCCATAAATCCCTCGTTCCCTCACTTGTTCCACCTCCCGCCTCCTCGCTCCAACATGAACTGTTTGACTCGACATGAAACACAAAACCGAACAAGCTTTTTGCTGGTTGGTTGAAGCAAAACTTGAGGACATCAATTAAATCGCATCTCGTGAATCTCAAGCAGATATTTTCTTCTGGTGCTTGGAGTTTATCTGCAGTCTGATGTGTTGGAGCCTGGACTTAGTCTTTTTATTTCCTTTCCACATAAACTCACTGTATACTGTCCCCTCTAACAAGGCATTGCAGTGTTGAGGACTCTGGAAGTGCTCATCGGCTAACACTGATTATTACTGGTTGTTGTTTTGTTTTGTGTCGTACTCTACGGTGACCTCTCCTAATGTCTCACTCATAAACATGGGAGGAATCAACCATTTTCTTCTCACCTGAGGAGTAAATGTTTCTATACCGTTCTGGTATAGATTTATATCACAGCACAGCATTTCAGTTGCTCAGGATTTCGCTCCCCTCGTGGAACTTGGAACGCAAATCTGATATTTGCATCATTCTCCTGTTATTGTCAACATACCATATATCGCATGCGCACATTGGCTTATTTTTGTATTTTGTGTTAAATCTGACGTCTGGGAGCAGTTCTCCTGCAGCGTTGCACGTCATACAGGTCTGAAATTGAAATCTTTTTTTTTGTGTGTGTATGTATGTGTGTCTTTTTGGGACATTTTTATTTCCTGTGGCATTTTTATTAAAAATCCATTTTTGAGCCACTTTTCCACAGCAGTGACTGTAACCTGTGAAGCTGTGAACTTCACTCTCTCAGAGGATTTAATAAGGAGACAGACAAGCTGGGATGATGACGTTCATCCAAAAAAAAAAAGAAAGAAAGGAAAAAGGAGGAAAAGTTTTATACTACTGGAATTAACTTTTTTTTTTTTTTTTTAAGCAGCCCTTTGAAGACGATGGTGAATCACTGGAATACAAAGGAGTATGATATGATGTGATGTCTTCTGCAACAATACTCCGGAGTTTTTAAAGATAATTTACAGTGTCCTCAACTCGCCAGACTGCTCGTAATTCTCTTTATGTTTCAGCAAAGTTGTAAAGCTTCATCTCCCTTCGCCGAAATGGGAACTTGTACGCATTCGCCCTGGAGTCTGTCCAGCATCTTTCTTGACCAAATGCAGCAGTTCAGAGTTGGATGCCGCTCACCGGTTATCCCAACAGGAATTCAGGCACAGGTTAATGTGGAAAAAGTAGACATCACTGTTTCTCAGAGTTTCCCAGAGAAACATAATGCTTTGGCAATGCAGTGTCTGACAAATGTGTTTTAGCATTTATAACAGTTGAAGATAGTGATGAGTGGATCCTGTGAAGGGACTCTGATAACTCTGCTCTCTGTAAACTGGAAATTATTCCTGTTGAATCGTGACCATCCTTCACATGTGGACTCAGATGTTGCTTGCTTCTCTTAGATATCCTTAGATGTGCAAGAGGTGATGTTTTTTTGTTGTTGTTGTTTGCTTGTTTTTTGTTTATTTCTTTTAAGACTGCCAACAAGTTATGCACACCTCTTCTACTATACGAGTATCTTTTTAAATGTCTTTACTTTCGGGCCTGTTTGTAAAGTTGACAGCTCCTGGTCGTCTCTGAGATCAGATGAGATTTCTACGCTCTGTAAGACATCACACTGAGGCAATCTTTTCTCTGTTTTTTCTTCTGTGTTTGTTACACAGAGCTGTTGTACAGATTGTAAACATTTACAAAATGAAGAAAAAGGAAAAAAAAGCTGAAATTGTCATTTTTAGTTTCTTAAATATCTTATTTCACTTCTTTTTTTTTTTTTTTCTATTTGATTTGGCTATAGGTGGTTTTTATTTCTATTTAGAATTTGTAGCACGCAAAATGTGTTGCTTCATTAATGTGAATATGGTAAAGATAAGTTTCTTTTTTTTCTGGGAAAAAAAATCATTGTAGATTTACTTTTTGTGGCTCTTTTTTTTTTTTTTTTTTTTGGTACATCATTTTCCAATCGCTAAAAAGTGTACATGTAAAACCTGTGGTTATATGGAGCTTGAATGCTGTGTTTTAAAATTAAACAAACCTTAACTGTAGAGCTCCTGCTCACTGGATTTCTGTTGTCATCCTGACCAGGAACAGACACTAGGTAGCAGCAAAACTTCACTGTGGTCGGCCCCGATCACCACAGAGCAGCTCTTTATCAGTACTTAATGATATTCAGTGTGGTGTGCATGTGAAATAAGATTTTTCAGGTTGGCCACTGTGAAGGCAGCAGAGGAAGTTCATCTTCTAAATTGTTTGAAGTCTGAGATGAGCAGCACAGAAATTCAGTTTTTTCTATTTTATTTATTTTTTAATTAATTTTTTTGGTTGTTTACAGACGCAGGAGAGCCTGACGTTCTTCCACAAAGACATTTTGGTCTGAAATAGCCGGAAGTTTTATTTTATGTTGGCCAAGAACAGTTTTAAAGTGACGATAAATATGAATTACCAGCAGATTTACGGCTTCAATATAAAGGTAAAAGGTAAATATGAGACTTTGTCCAATATCTGAGTTTATCTCGTACCAAGTGGTGTTTCTTTGCAGAGAGTTCCTGGTTGTGCTGTGACAGACCTCTGGCATGACGTGCAGAGCACTCTGAATGGAGCAGAAAGGCAGTTTTGTGTTTCTGACCTCTCTGGGTTGACAGCAGGCAGGAGGTCAGTGTCAGCACCGGCCCACCAGTCTGGTTTTATCAGCTTCCTTCATACCATCCGCCAGCTGCTGGTGGCCCAAACACTGATTTCTCATGTTGGGGCTGGAATAGGACATGAAAAAACAGAGGACAGGATCTTTTGGGCTTTAACTTTTCTGTATCTTCACATATTTGGGCCAAATCAAAATCTTTTTTATTATTTGGTCTCAAAATGTTCCACTTTCTATTTTTTGGTTAAAAACTATAAACTCATATTAAAATATGTCAATTTTTGACAGTATATTCATAAATTTTTTTGGATTCCAAAAGATGAATCTGGAGGTTACATCATCTCCTTGGCTCCCTGCTGTTTATTGTGGGAGCTGAACTAAACAAACAAAGCATGACGTAGGCTGAGGGGTTTCTTTTTTTTTTTTTTTTTAAACAATCCGTCTTACTCAAAGGCCCAGAGATGCAAATGAAATTTCACACGGTCGCACTGTTGAGGAAATTGAATTACCCTGCTTGTTGCTGGACTGGAGGAATGCATTACTAATGCTTTGAGGTGAGGCGCTGAGTGACAGGTGGGGGGGGGGGTGCCTGTACCCACCACCACCACCCCACCCCCACCCCCCCTCATCTTCCCACCACAAGGACACTTCCTGGGTCTGGCTGGGCCCTCCGCCAGGTGGTCAGACCACGGCTCTCCTCAATGCCAGGCAGCTGCACCACGTCCAGGAGACACGCCAGACTTCCAATTAAAAATGCGAATGTCTTATCAGCCTGGATCGGACGGCAGCAGCATCTCAAACATTCTTACAGAGATTGATTCATACTTTTTTTTTTAATCTAAATGCATTTCTGCTATTCGGCACCCGGAATAATGTAGCATAACGTAACCCCAGAGGTTTTGTATGTTTAAGAAACTAGAAGTCATTCCTAGACAACATTACTGATTTTCCAAAACATATCAAAAATGTTTAGATTGGTCCCCTGCCTGTATGGCTGCTTGGAGTTTCCATTTGTTCTACTATGTTTTTTCAGTACGGACATTGAACAGAGTTTATCTATTGCTCCCATGGCGGGGAGTCTTTTGGGAAATTCTCAGGCACATAACCGATGAGATGAAAGGGATGTCTTGTTTTGTTTCTTTCTATAAAACTTGCTGTGAAATAGTTTTCAGTGATAAATAGCTTAGATGATAAATATGTACTTTTATGTGAAGTAAAAAAAAAAATCACTTTCAATGTTATTCCATTTTATTCATTCAGAGAGAATTTAGTAGTAAAGAGTCTGATTCCTACTGTTCCAAACCTGTGGGGGTTCTTGTCCCTCAAACAAGTCACCAGATATATTTAAGAGGTTGCAAGTTGACTGATAGGAGAAGAAATGAAACGAAATAAAACCCTGACTCCTCCATTTGTTTTCCTCTAAAACTGTAAAGTGCTCCTGTTTCCATACTTCCCACTTTGACCGCTGATCTTTGTCTTGTCATTGCAGGATGGACGAGGCAGAAAAACTGAGGGCGCGAGCACCTTTGTGTCCCGTTTTCTGGAGGGAATTCTGCATCTTTGTGGCTTCCAAGTTAAAGGGAGTCAAGGAAACAGGTTCCCTGGTGTGTCTCCTTTGTGGCCGAGCTCAGAGGGAAGCAGCTGCGTGAGTGCTCATGTTATTCACACCTCAGCTCCTCCTTTGTGCACATCAGCCGGACCAGCCAGAGGGAGCACGTACCCAGCCAAGGGTTCACAGAGCTGTCTAGTTATTCCTCTCCTCACCTTTTAACACCAAACGCACACACACACACACACACACAGCCTCCTGCTCACTGAGATGCATCATGACTTTTCCCAAAGCGCTTCTCTCCTCTCCTCTCCTCTCCCTGTTCTTTGAAAGTTATCTGAAAGTCTTCTGACTTGTGTTTTTTTTTTTTTTCATGACCCAGTGCTTCTCTGCCACCCCGGAGTTTTATCCACATCATCTCAGCTGAACGTGACGGAAATATGAACATCCTTTTCACCGACATTAGACGGAAAGATTCAGAAACACAATCGACATCTGCAGAAGCAATCAGACATAGTCAAAACGCCTGCAAGATTTTATCATCTAAAACTTTTATAGCACTTTAACCGTCAGCATGTTTATCATCTCGTCAGCATAAATTCACTGGGAGGTTATGTGATTTCACCGTGTGCCATCATAAGCATCCCGATTTGAATTGTGCAACTGTGACTCAGTTTTGTTGCTTTAAATGCAAATGACCCTTCTAACAATATGATCAATGTTATGTTACTGTATAAAGGAGCAGCAATTATATGACAGTTAAAATTGCCATAATGAATGTAGAGATATGGTTGAATGACAGTTTTGCTTTTGGTTGGCGTGGTTGGTCACGCCATGAAACTGAATGAGAAACGTTTTGCTTTGTAAAATATTATTAGATCAGTCTCATCGCTCTGGTTTTTGTCAGTGTAGCTGTGTGAGGCAGGTTTACAGATTATAAACATTTACCACCTTCGCTGAAATGAGCCGTTTTTCCTCGAAGGATCAATATAGAGCTGTGACATAATTTTCCTTTTAACAGTTAATAAATGTCAGTTTGACCTTCAGTCTCTGCAGCCTACATAAGGCCGATAATATTACACAAGAGTGTTGCGGCACATAAATGTCTGCTCCTTACGCACACTCGAAAAGTGGAGGTGTGTGGGCGAGTGTAGATTTTAAAATCATTTTTGTGCAGAGTCTCTGAGGATGGAGTTGAATTTGAACGCCTAATGTTAAAATCGCTCATTTCTTGAAGCACATCTTCCAACAAAAAGCTCCTGGCCAGCTCAGAGCAGAAATCCTGGTCCGCCTCCAGATTCCTCAAGTCCTCCACTCAAGAGCTGCTCACTATGAAGTTCAAGTGCTTCTACAGCAGGGATATGTGATACCTGGATTATAGTAAACTCCCACTTGGTCCGCCTTCAGAGCTCACACTGAGCAGGATTAACGTTGTGCCAGTTGCTGTGAGATCTCTCTGTGGGCCGGTGGGACTTGTCCCGCCACTGCTAATCCTGCAGACAATGCAGGCTGTTAATTGGAGACTGACTGATACAGCAAAGGAAAGTCATGAAGGCGGTGTGTGAGCGGCCAGCGTCCCTGTAATCCCCCACACTCTGAGGAATGTCCCTCAGTGGCAGCCATCCACACCTCACCACATCTACCCCGACCCTTCCCCTCCCCTCCATCCTGCCTTTTCCACTTAACGACAGTCAGAGCTGTTGTTTTGGTTTTCGCTCAAACAAACAGAGCGATTTTACAGTGTTGTGAAATTTCACATATTCTGCTCAGAGCGCTGATGGGAGGTGCAAGAACGCACACCCTGTAGTTTGTGTTTCAATCAGCAGGGCACAAACCGTTACAAGAATTACAAAGGTGCTTGCGTTCATTCCACCTTAAGACAGGGCGGAAACAATGTCATTGTTGAGATGCGTGAAGCTTCAGTTTTTAATGTTTCTGCTGTTTCTTGTTAATGCAGACAACTTTTAAACTCATGATATCATGTCACTTGTGGATTCTTTTTGTTTTCAACATTTCCGTACACAGAGGTCATTAAATTAGGAGTAAAACTCATAAATCACGTTGTGATTGTTACTATTTGTGCTCATTAGTCGTGTTAGTTTGTCGTTTTGTGTTTGTTTTGTGTTTTTTTGATGTTTGTTTAATTCACTTTAAACCAAGAGAGGCCAGCTGGGTGGCAGAGACGTCTCTCCCAGCTCTTTTTCTGCTGTTATTCTTTTATTTATCGGTTGTGGGTTTTGGTATTTATACATTAAGAATTCAAAGTTAAACTGTGTCTCATTCAGAGATTAGAGCCATTCATGTGAGCGATCATAAAACTGGTAACAGCTTCCAGCTCAGATTGTTGGGTCATTAAATGAGACAAGACACCCCTTGTCTGTACATTTGGCTTCCGCCCTCGGGGGGATTGAAGAGGAGAAAAAGTTGTCCAGACGAGCTGCATTTCTTCCCAAGTATGACTCAAACTGAGACGAACGCGGTTGATACGGTTGTTTTCTGTTTTGTAAACAGGACATGATGACACTTTTGGATACTGGCTCTCTTATCTGTGGCAGATGATCAGCCACAGAAACAGCCTGCAGTCAGATTTCATAACAGCGCGCAGACTGGCAGGTGGTCTGCAGTTGGATGTTTTCATGTAATCACTCTCATGTTGTCATATCATGCATATGCAAAACGGCTCCAGGAGTTTGAATTTGAAAAGCACAGTTTTGGAGAAATTTCATTTCCTGTCGTGATACCGACTTCTTATCTGAGGACGGGTCGTTAATTTCTTGTGATGTTGAAATGTAGGCTGAAGCTCACCAACACCTTTCATTTGCATGAAAACAGGGATTTAAAATGGGACGGTTTGTGTTTGCTGCATCCAGGACTGTCCCTCTGTGTGCGAGGCTGAAAATTTGGCCTCAGCTTGGGGTGTAAATTGAGATGCTAATGGCGTACGCTAAAAACATGCAGCTTTTTTTTTTTTTTTAATTCTACAGCTGCTGGTATGGGAACAGACATAATTGCAATAGCAAATGGAGCATAGATAAACAATGGGAAACCACCACAGGACAGTAATCACACATAACAACTGCCATTCATTCAAAGTTGCTCACAGATGTGACAGATTGGTGTGTTTGGGGGATTACTGACAAAGAGGGATTACAAATGAGCTGGAGGAAATGAGTTTAGCCAAGTTTAACTCTCGTACTTTACTTTCTCGCCTTGAACTGCTTCACATGAAGACTTCTCTCTGAAATGAAGTTGCCTCTTGGAGCACGAAAACAACGCGCAACGCTGACAATGCACACGTCTCGGCGGTCATGACTCGGAACGTGTGACTGTTTTCAGAGTCTAGCTTTAAAAAGATCAGAGACAGATTAGACCAACACTCGTATGATTTGTTATGTATGTAAAAACCTCTTGTAGGAAAAGATCAAACTGCTCCTGAGCCGATTACTGTTTGCACATTCACAGCTTGCCAATTTAGTAATAGAAGAGTTTTACACTTAAGCCACATGCCCTTTTTTCCCATGGGTGCAGTGCCAGAGGAGGAATCTGTCTCTTCCTCTTGTTAGCAACCCAGGAGAAGCTGATCAGCCATTTGCGTGTTGAATAAATAAGTGAATTTGCTCATCAAGCAGCCGCAGTTCCTCTGTTCTGCACAAATGTGTGATCTGAAAACTTGTGTACAGATTCAATAGAAGTACTTTGTGAGTCAGCGAAGAGAATAAAGCGGGGCCCGGATGACTTATGTCTGTTTGAACATGAGATTTAGAAACATAAAAGACTGGAGTTTTTCCCACTGTACATCTCTGCATGGCAAAGCTGTGATTATGGGTTGTGGCGGGAATGTTTGCGCCAGCTAATTTGTCTCCCATGTGAGGCCTTTGGTGATGGATCTCCAGCTACGGGCCTGTCAGGGTTCAGCCAGCATCCGCCTCAGGAGGCTGATAATGTCTTCTTTTTTTTTAACCACCGACTGCTGATAATTAGAGAAGTTGCAAGCAATCTGTCTTTCTGTGAGTATTTTATTCTCCGAAGACTACGTGAAAATACCCTGGGGGAAGCATTTGTAGAACTAAAAATCACTTCGGAAATCCATATACTCTGGTTTTAGCACGGAATATGACTATTCATCATAATAACCGGGGGGAAGAATTCACATTCTTCGCTTTAACACCATGACGGATTTTTGATTTATTAAAGTGCTCGTGAAAGTTATTTATTTCCTATCACTGATGTTAAATGGAATACATTATTTTCCTCACAGTTTTATGTCCAAGTCAAAATGGAATATAAGTATTTCATAGTTTAAGGAGGAAATATAGTGGTGCATGTGACATGTTTCTGTTACGCTTGGTTTCCTTATGCATTTATATTTTCTAGCTATTCCTTTTCCTGTTTAGCGGAAGCTCGTGTATCCCTAAAAGACCATGGATTGTAAGAGTGCGAAATAAAAACACGACCAATTACCTAAAAGTTTCTCAGTGGTTATGCACTTTTATTCAAAGTTTTAGGTCCCACCGTGGGTCCCATGGTAGGTGAATACCACGATCAGCTCATAATCCCTGAGAAGCCGGAAATGGGACTGAACTGTTCGAAACCCTCCAGATACTGGAGAATAAACACCGCAGTCATTTAGTCGCACAGTTCAAAGCGGCACAAAAATCATGTCTGGGTCATTAAAAGCGTATGTAAACCACAGGAGGGGGGGGGGGTTACATTCTAAACATATACAATAGCTAGTCGTTTAAACAAAAGGCACAGTACACAATACTGTCATCAAGATGTACAGTGAAACCCAATATGGGTGAGAGATGACACAGAGGGAACAAACCCTCCATGTGGAAACACTGACGTTGCTCTTGTTAAGTTTTCTCCTCACAGGCCTCAACAGTAACCAGCCAATATTTTGTAAATAGAGAACATTCATGTTAAACAGTAATAATAATAATAATAATAAAAATGACAACAGAGGCTCAACAGTCTTTTGTGCAAACTATTATAGACTGTGGCCCAGATTATAGATGTTATTAATTTGATACTGTGGTTCAAACTTTTGTTTTTCCCTTTGCCATTTTGTGTTCTCTGCCTCTTTACTGTTGGACCTTTAGAGGGGAGCATCTTCTCAGGAGCAAAAACATCAGCTCATTTCAAACTGAAATGTGCAATTTTCAAACCCCCCCAAAAAAGAATATATATATTTTCATAGCAATTCAAAAGCTGATTGTAACCCCAAAATCAAAATCTCTTCTAGTCACTGTTTTTCCCTGATTGTAACAAATGCAAGGAGTGTTATTAAATACATAATGAATAGATTTTGAGGGGTTATTCTTTTTTTTTTTTTTTTTTGTTAGGCTTGACACAAATCTGAGGAATTTCCATTAAAGGAAGTAAATATTAGGTCAGCTCACCATAAAAATATCAATAAAGGAAAAAAAAGTGCTTTGTCCTGATATGCCTCAGATTTGGTCAACACACGATGCTTTTGGAAATCAGCCTACTGCCAGCTCAGGTTTGTGGGAGAAATAACACTGTTAACTGAAAAGTACATCTTCATATTAGAGCATTTGTCCGGAGTCATCTGAATGAAAAGTAAAAAATAAAATTAAAAAAAGGCCAATTATATGTGATAAGAAACTCTCCAAAAAAAGCCAATAGACTTGAATGGCTTTGCCTTTTTTGAAAGCAAAAACCAAAAAATGTTTCTGTAAAGCTGGCAGAAAGGCTTGGATATATGACAATACATTCTATGAGAATAGCAGATACACTTCCAAGCAACATATACATAACAAAGCTCAACTGATTGCCTGCAAAGCTTAACGCTGAAAGCTACTTCCTGCCGGGAGCCGGAGTCCTTCGCCAGAACATAATGGGATGGGGGGATGGGGGGGTTGTCCTGGCTCCAGACAGGAAGAAATAGTCCCGAGGCGGGCCGCACAGCAGCCCAGTAAAACTATTAAAGACCGCGCACCACTACAGCAGCAGCAGTCACACGGTCTAATACCAAACACTGGTCCCCTTGAGCCTTTCAGATACCGAGGCACAACGGGGACGAGGATGAGAAAGGAGCCGTCGCCCTAAAAGGCAACCTGAGGCGGGCACCACGGGGTGTCTGGATACAGGAGACAGTGCACAGACTTAAACCTGCAGAAAAAAGGAGAACGCAATGTTCAGTTTGGTTTTTGTGAAAAGGTGCTGACACTCAGATTAAACCGGCGGGCGGTCATTAAATACAGACCTGGATGGATCCTCCTCCACAGGAAACACTCCTTTCAGATTGATGATATTACTCTTGTTTTCAAACATCCCATAACTGAGAGTAATCTGCAAGAAGAATTATTATGAGTAACGTATAAAAGATTCATGCTTTGGTCATTCATGCCAGAGGGCGATAAGTCGCTCACCTGCTTATGGATCTCAGACCTCTGAACCTGCTGCAGGTTCTCCAGGTGGGAGTGGAACAGGTTGCTGCGGGTCAGTGGAACGCCGAGGACCGACTCGATGATGTAGCCGATGGTGCAGTCGTCAGGCAGGCGGATTTTCTCCGCCGTGTTCATGAAGTGGCCGCCACTGGAAAGACAAAAGACAAAATCAGCAACGTGAGGATTTCATTTTGAGAAACCAAATAAGTCCTAAAATGTGACTATTGGGGCATTTTCTCTTTTTTAGTTATTTTCATCCTGACTTGCAAAGTAAGTAACAATACAGAGCGTGTGAGTGTGTCTGAATCTCACCTGGCCCACGGGCTCATCTTCAGTGCCAGACCCCGACTCACGCAGAAGCCTGCTCCTCCAGTAGCAAACCAGAAGTTCACTGGTTTCTATAAAGTGGAAACACAAATGTTACACATTATTATCTGAAAAATAAGCTGAAACTACAGCTTTAAAATATCATGCATACCATCTTATTGTCCCCCAGTCTCTCTGTGGCCTCTATGGGCCGGTCCAGACTGGGTTTGCCAATGTACATGTCCTGGGTGTGGGGGTACTGGGACAGGTGCTTCACCAGAGCCCGAACGTTCACGTAGTTGTCATCATCAACATGACAGAACCACCTGAGACGCAAAACCAGATGAGTTATTGCATCCTGACATATTCAGATGTAACAACCACCATTTAGATGAACGTGGAGGAGAAGCGATACTTACTTTTTCCCCGACTCTATGAACTTGTCATATTCCACAGCCATCTTGCAGGACAGAGCTTGTCGGCTGTGAGCTGCAGAGCAGTTGGTGTTGATTGCATGACTCCCTGCACCAACAATGAAAGGATGCACAGTCAGGGGAGGCTCTGCATTTCATTGCCATCTTTCATAGACAGAACACTTCAAGCTGAATTTTTATGGCCTTTAACGTATAATTTAGCTACGCACAAGTTCACAGTTGGTCTTTTGTGTATTTAACAACGTGCATCCCTTTTTTAAGATGGAAATCCCCCACGAGCATTAAACTTACCGATTTTCTTCTTCAGCTCATCGTCTTCTCCGTCTGTGAAGATGTAGGTCTGAGAACAAACAGAGGGACATCACAAATGAGTCGCCGTGGTCTTTAAACCCAACAAATCAAAATCACTTTGTATTGGCTCATCATGTGAAAGCAGTCACAAGATTGAATTCAACAGTGTGTCCAAAGTCCCCTCTTCGTCCCACGAAGCCTGGTGTGATTAGCATCGATCAACATGTCTTTTATGCAGCGGAATACACCCCGAGTTAAACAACCCCCTGCTCTAATAAAGCTCTTTTGTACTGCGTTTCTCTCTCTCCATGGCAACTGTGCAGCCGCCCCGAAGCATCCCAGACATAGAACAAAGGAGGAGGCAGACTGTCCGCCCCCACGCACACCCCATCCGTGTATCCCATCCCCCGGCTGAGCCCCTGCCCTCGGCTGGACCTGCTGCCGAGCTTCAACGTGTTGAATGCGACCAAGACGGTGACACAAATATATATTTTTAAAAAAAATGTTACAGTCAAGCCATGAGATCTGATAAACCACAGTCACAAAAAAAAACTTCTCCTCGCTGCTGCAGGACTGACAGTCAGTCAAACCAGAGCAAACTACGAGGCTGCAGGCGCTTGTTAAATGTAGCAGTTAGTCATAAAAGGATTTAACAACAAAGGACACCTTACAGGAGCACTTTAAAGAGCCGGGGTAAGATTAAACTGCTCTTTGTGACCGCTCACACTGAAGCAGGTGCAAGCCGGTGAATGGTGATGATGAAAAGGCTGCCGGGCCGTGGGCTTTGTAACCGCCAGTGGTCTGTTTACTCTTCACCTCAGGTGAGGCAGCACCTGCCGAACGTCACGCTGCCTTATCTACGCCACGTGTCTCTACACGCCAGGTCGTGCTGCCGTCTCACACCTTCGCCACATCTCTGACGTCCAAACAGGCTTCGCCAGACTGACAGACCACATCTCGCTCGCCCACTTTTCCTTCTTCTGCACAAAGAAAATAAAGCCACTCTAACTGTTCATGGGACTAAACTGAGCAGATGTTGCTTGATGCTAAAGGCATGATCCTGTATTTGTTTAAGGAAGGGGTGGTGGTGGTTCTGCTGGTGATGGGATCAGAGGCTGGCGCTGTTTGCTTTTAAAGCCCTTTGAATAGACGGCCTAATCAGTGAGGCAGCTGCCAGGCCTCTGACAGAAAGGGGGGGGGGGGTGTAGGAGGGAGGAATCTCACTGCTGATTAGTAAAATCGAAAACCGTGTGTGGCCATTCAGCCCCTCTTCACCCTCCAACCCCCCCCCTTCCTCCTTTATCCTGCCTCCTCCTCTTCCTCCCCCCTCTGGGCCACATACACGGCCGGAGCCTCTTGAATAGAACAATGCTGTGAGTTTTCATGCTGGGTAAAGTCTCCACTGGGTAAATTGTAAATATGTTTGCCAGCATTTGCATACAGCTGCAGGAGTTAACTAAAGAGAAAACCTCCCTGGGAAGGGTTTTTTTTTTTCTTAGTCTTTTGTTTCTTAAGTGAAGCTAAGAAGAAGTTACTTTCGCAGAATACTAACTCACACAGAGGGAAAACGTAAAAAGAAAAAAGTAGCAACATGGAGCAGGGATGAGAGGTGTGAAGCCACTGGGTGAGGAGGAGGAGGAGGAGGGGGGGCACTCTTGACCACAGGAAGGCCTGGCACAGCCCCGTCTGAGCTGAACATGGTGCCTGGCTGGCTGTCTCCAGCTCCAGAGGAAGGAAGGGCATCAGGCTCCCCTCCTTCCATCCCCCATCTGGCTCACACATTAAAAGTATTTACTTCGCTTTTTTTTTTTTTTTTAAATCAGGGACACATTTGCAAATCTGGGTGTAGAATGACTTGAGGAGGGACAAAAAAAAAAAAAAAAAACTCTCTGACCACGTACTACTTTATTGCTCCACTGTGTGGCGATTTCATTCATGCAAAGACAGTGCCAAGCGGGTTTCTTTTTTTTTTTTTTTTTTACTTCTGCTTGGTAATGCACTCATTGTTGGGAGCACTGGCCAATCATCGGACTCTTAAAGAGAGGAATGCGTGGCACACTACCATGAAGATGATGGTGCCAGCTGTCCGGGCGCTCGCAGGGGGAATTTAGGCTTTGATAAAATAAATTAATAAATAAATGAATAAAATAAAGAAGAAAAAGCTACTACGTGCCAAGATTGCAAATCAGTTCAGGTAAATGAGGAGGAGGGTTAAAATCCTCTGTGTGTGTAAAATTTAAACTTAAAACTAGTTTTGATTGTGTGAGGCAGGATCCCTTTTTCCTGTTTGACCCCCCCCCCCCACCCCTCTCAGATTGATGCTTCATTGTTCCAGTGTAAAGAATTTAATGATAGAAAACAGTAAAACATAACTGTATATAAAAGCGCCGGTTCATTGTGAAT
Organism: Echeneis naucrates; assembly: GCF_900963305.1. Taxonomy (NCBI): domain Eukaryota; kingdom Metazoa; phylum Chordata; class Actinopteri; order Carangiformes; family Echeneidae; genus Echeneis; species Echeneis naucrates. Next base: position 5,158,932 of record NC_042518.1, read on the forward strand.
TTAGCAACCATTTATCAAGGTGGTGGATTTCCAGAAAATGCTGTTTATGCTCTGAATGGGCTCGGAGATTAACAAGACTCACAGGCACTATTGTGTCAACACAGCTATCACAGAGATAATCTCCCCTCCCTGCTGCTCATGTCAACAGCAGCAGACAGCAGCTCCACCTGCACCGAGAGCAAAAGAAGAAGAGTGTCTGCTAATGTCTTCCTGCGTTTGGATTAATAATAGCTCTTTCTCTTGTGCCTGCAGCTACAAAACTCGACCCAAACTCCGCAGATGCTCATCAGCTGAGCGTGAGAATCCCAACATGAACACAGAGGATGGCCATATGTACACGGTGGGAACTCTCAGCATCATATGGCTGGCATTAAGGCCGTCTTTTGTTTGCCCCCCCCCCTCCTCCGCCTCCTCCCCTCCCCAGACCACCTGGCACCCGTCCTCCAGGAACTCCCTCCTGCATTGTGGTGCTCCCTGTGTCCCTTTTTGTCCACACTGTCACCCGCCAGCTGCCCGCCTGTGAGCCCTGCTGTTAACTCTGTCGGCTGGGTTAACAAACATCATCCAGCACAGTGATTACAACCAATTAGCACAATCAGTTCTCATACAAACAGATGATAAGAGCCAGATTTGAACATGAATCGGGGCTACGCAGGTGATTTCAGTCTCAATGTCTGGGGCAGATTATTGTACATTAAATGCATCTGAGGAAGATGATTTCTCGCCCCAAACATTGATGCTAAAGAGCATGTGACGGTGCCTGGGGCAAATCGAAAGGATTTGTGACCCCCACCCACCCCCACCCTCTCTTCCCAAGGTGTAGGATAAAAAAAAATAATAATAATCACTTTGACCAGCCTCTGTTTTCCACACACTGTAGCCAAGCATCTTGGTTCTCACTGTGCGACTTCCCAGCACAAGCTTTCCTATAGATGTGCCCCTTTGTCCCAGGCATCCTCCTAAAGAAGCCCCCCGTTCTCCCATCCCTCCAGTGAGCTTGACCCAGACTCGGCTCCCACGTTCCCATGGAGAAGAGGCGAGACAAGGGGCTGGGAAAGCTTTTCTTCCCCCTTCAGAAAGACGCTTTGTTAGCGCTGGAAGGGGGACAACGCTGGACTCGGCGCTGTGAAGCATCCATTGCACCGGGTGCATTCACAGGGACACCCAAAAAGAGGAGGAATAATAGAGCGGGGAGAGAGGGGGGCCTGAAAGTGCTCCCTCCGTTCTCAGGGACATCACTCTGAGGAGAATAAAAAGTGACAGAGCCGAGGAAATTCAGCATGGTTTACAGGGACTGTGTCCTCTGCTGACAGGGGGGGGGCAGGGGGGGGGGGGGCAATGCTGCACTGTGGGCAGCCACCTAACAGCCAACAGTATTTGAAAAGACAGGTTGGTTGATGCCATGAATGAATGCTCACCTGTTGCATGTTCCTGGAGATCCATGTGTCCAGGAGCAGGTTCAGCCTGGGCCGGTGGAACTTCTTGGTGGTCTTCACGGCGATGAAGATGTCATCCGGGCTGATGTCTTCGGCCGGAGGCGGCTCGGCGGCGGACGCGGAGGCGCGTAAAGGCTTCTCCGCCTCCCGGCGTCCGCGGCTCAGTTTGGTGAAATACGCGGAGAATCCCGGTCTGACCGCCGGTGCGCTCCCGAGCCGCGCGTCCTCTGCAGCCGGCGACGCGGCGTCCCGGATCGGAGAGCCGGTCCCGGTGGCCCCCGTGCCCGCGTCCTCGGCCACCTTGGCCCGATGATGCTGCACTACGACCAGGAGCAGCATCAGGCAGACGGCCGCCGTGCTGGCTGCAGAGATGGCTGCTTTCTTTGCGTTACTCTTCAGCATGATTTCAACTTAAAAAAAAAAAAAAAGCTAAAAACTATAGAGCGGCCCGACTCTCCAATGCAAAGTCCATATGTTTCTATTTACTTTTCTTTTTTTTTCTCAGTAAAAGACTAGAGGATGAACTAAGGATCCACCTTTGAACATAGCGGAACTGTGTCCGAGTGCGCCGTTTCGAGGGGACATATATAAGCTTCCGTGATGGCCACGCCCCCCAGTGGGAGGTCCTTGAATGCAGCACGCCAATTTAGTGACGCGGGAAAGGGGCGTGGCCGAAGCTTTAGCTTTTTCCTGCTAAAGTTCAGCTCGTCCTCTGATAGTTAAGTCAAAGATTGACCCAAGGGAAACAAAGCTGCAGGTGGAGGAGATGGTGCATCTCCAACAGCACCTGGAGGAAAACTGCCCCACCCCCACAGATCTGCCCTGTCACACTCCCTGTGACACTGTCTTTTTTTTTTTTTTTTTTTTTTTTAAGTCAGCTGGGTGGTGTGAACATGAACGGGGTCTCCACCAAAGAAACAGGCTCTATTGTTCCCCGCTGACCTTGTGGGGACTCCAAAACAGTTGGCCATTCCTCAACACTTGTTATTCAAATTTCTGGCTCTCACAGCCGAGGCCCGTCTGGTGCTGGGACGCAGACCAAAATACATGAGTCCCATTTAGACATTTTAAAACATGCAGCTGCCCGGGGCCCCACCAACACCCACCCACCCAAATTAATGTCCAGCTTTGCTTCGGTGCAAGATCGGAGCCAAGCTTGTCACTTTGGTAGAATATTAATGATATTAGAGGTTTCACACGCAGATCGAAAAACGGGCCCCCAAAGTGAGTGTTTGAAACAAAGATCACATTGAGCTTCACCCAATCATCCTTTATCGTCTGTAATTAACTCCTCCGTCTTTCACTTTCACACCAGAACAGTTTCTTTTCCATTGCAGGTGCTTTATTCGGTTTGATACTGTCGCACACAGGACATGAATTACGTCCCCGCTTTGTTGCTTCTGACCAGGCCCTTTTTTTTTCACCTTTTAAAAAGTGTGCAGAAAGCAAGCATAAGAAACCAGGCGTGGGGAGGGGGGGCTTCATTCTTCTTTGATTAACCGCCTCTTTGGCCTGGATTTAGACACATCACATTTTATAAATGTGTATACTTGTTTGAGTGCTCCATAGAAGGACTTGAAAATGCTGTGTTATCACTTTTACAGTTCATTCGCAGGAAATGTTTAGGTGACTAAATGAACTGCTGAGATTTACGGACACATTTGAGTTAGACTCCCTGGATTATGCAAAGAAAATGGGCATAGAGAGGTACAGTAAGGCGAGGCTCCCCCTCCTCCTATATGGGACTCCTGCATTGTTGTTGTTTCGCCCCTCTGTGTGGTCACTTTGTGTTTTTCTGTCCCTAAACTAAGACCCATCAAGAGATCCGTTTTTCTCTGCAGTTTGAAGAAAACATGTGATCACTGTTGGATGTATTTTCAGTTTTTGTCTTTTCATGATAATGAAAACAATGATAACCGCAGTGAGGGTTATTGTTGACTGCAGCTGTTTAATTGTGAACAGGAGCTGTAATAAAGCACATCTGGAATGAGGCGACACTCTGAGGAGCAGCAGATGAGAGTTAAAAATGGTGCAAAATGACATGAATTTCTTCCATTCGTATGAGCTCCTCGCTCCCCTTTGAGCCGGTTTATTTCATCTTTGTGCTTCCTCTTGGGAAAACAAACCTTATTGTTCCTTTTGAAATCACCCCACTGTTCTGTCTCATCTTTGGTTTGACCCCCCCCCCCTCCCACACACACACACACACACCCTCCCTGAATACCACAGATTAAATCCAGTTTCTTCAGACAAGACCACATCCTCAACAGAGTGCCCACAAACCCACATTTAAACCCCAGCGTGTTTGATTCCCCCCCGGACTGTCCCGGCACGCTGGGGGATCTTAGTGGCTGATGGGGCCTCAGTTGGATGGTAAAATTAAAGGCCTGCTATTTATAGTTCCTGCCGACAATGATTACATACGTCGCACAAGAAATTCAGCAGGTAAAGAATCTTGGGGTGCTCGTATTTCATGAAGACATGAATTGTCCAAAAAGCTGCATTTCTGTTTGCCGTAAAATGCCGTAAAAACTGGAGACACATGTGCACATTCATCTTCGGGCGATGTCAGTTAACTTGATACTCTTTATAGTATATGTAGATCCAAACAGCCAACACAATATGGAAGACGTTAGCTTGAAACCGCATCATTCTTTTCTTTTATGCTTCACTTTGTTGAATATTGCTCGGGACGGTTCAGCTTTTTGAAACTTTTGTTTATTAGTGACTGTTTCAAATATGTGTCTGCTGAATTCCATCTTTTCCTGTTATCTGTAATCTGAGAGGATTTAGATCTCTGTGTGAGGATTTGGATCCCCTGCACAGTAAACTAGAGTGCTGCAGTAATGTGGCTCCATTTAACATTTTAGCCCTTCAAAGCCTATGTTTATGGATTTTCTTTTTTTTTCCTGAAATTTCTAGAGAAACGGTGTAGGATTTCTCAGCATTCATTGTTTGATAGTTAAAACACTCTGGAGCTCGGCGAGGCAGCGATGAGAATATCGACCCCCGAGAGCACGCAGGTTCAACTCGGAAATCCAGATTAAAAATGATACACGTAGTTTTGTGTCCCTTTGTGGTCATTTTGCATCTATTTTCATTTAATTTGTCTTTTCACTGAGTTGTACAGCTTGCTCTCACTTCATGCAGAAGGGCCCTGGCTATGAGGCCAGAATCCACGATGAGCCCCCCACACTCCAGAGATTCCTCTTTTCTTCGCAGTTTTCAGAAAATAAACACAATGGATTGCTGTGGGGTGTTTCATTTCATTATGATAAACAAAACTGTGCCAACCTCAGTAAGGGTCTGAATTTATTACTTTTTAAGTGGGAGACTACGCTGACTCTGAGGAGCCGAGGATGAGAGCTGGGCGATGGGGTCAGAGTTTGGTTGTGTTGATTTTCCCCATCACCGACACACTAAGTCTGATTGAACTACACGCCACTCAGAACTCGACATCCCTTGTCTCTCAGGAAAAACTCTCCAATGACCACAGCTGCTTAAGAAAGAAATGAATAAGACCTTTATTTATTGATTTGCAGAGAGGCAGAGCTCTTATAGGTCTGAGTGGTCACTCTTCAGATGAGATGATGCAAAGAGCCACGCAAACGTTAAGCTTAACTTCAAACAATAGACACAGATATAGTATTTTATGGCATCATGCCAGGGTGGAGGAAGCACTGAGATCCTTTAATAAGTAGAACATTGAAATTTCAAAATAATCTTGTCTCATAATTTTCTCCATTTTCCAGATGTGACAAGAAATGACAATATTTTGTTGTCCGACGAAAACGTTATGATCAGGAATGGCAAAATTTGGTTTCAGATCACGTGAAGGATTCCTCCTTTATAGTATGACTATCCTAAAATTTCCCAAGGCGTTTGTCAGTGGTTGAGCTGGAGCAAGTCAGGACATGTTAACCTCAATACAACCCATAAACCATCTTCTATTTGTGATCATTTGTGAGTCCGTCCAAAATATCAGCCAACGATAGATCAGTTTTCATTTGAAAACCAGAATTATTTCCTCCACACCATCTTGGACTGTACAAGGCTCCTTATTGTTACCAGAAATGAGATATTCACTGGAGAGCCTTCAGGTTTATGTTTCCACTAAGAGCTCAGTAAACTCGTGGGGCAAACGCTGAAGTTGAGGGAACTCTAAAAGCTGTTGACAACAGTGAGTTATTTCCATATTATAATGTGAAGTAAAGACGTAGAGAAGATGGTGGTTATGTGACCAAAACAAACCTCTGAAAAGATCCCTTGTGCTGCAGTAAAAGGCCATTTTCCCAACCAGCCTCTTTTTGTCTGCGGTCTGTAGCTACCTTGCTGCGACGTCCGAAGGGCGGTCCAGCAGACAAAGACGAGACGCTGGTGCAATTGAAGGACTTTTAATTGTTTGTTGCGTCCCCTCATCAGGCTCTTTATCATTTAAATGCATCAAATGTGCGAGCTGTTGCAGAGGCGGTGAGCATAATCTGATTTGTTTTTCTTTGTAGCTGTCACAGGACTTTACACATTAAGAGCTGGTCGTTGACTGATCTCTTCCTTTAGAGGACATATCCATGGCAATGAAGTTTATTCTCAAGTTCTTGGCTAAATAAGCAAACTCTGTGCTGTGAGGAGAGCGAGAGGCAAAAGGCACATCACAGCGTATCCAACGAAAACAGGAAACTCATGGCTGGTGGTTAATGTCCCATTTTAGATTGCCGGCCCCCACTTCTGTAATTGTTCCCCTTTTCACTGTCCTCTCCATAACCAGGCGAACACAAGCCATTCGCATAACTGTTCAGACCTGCTCGTCACCCCCTGCTCCTGGCCTACTTCCACTCTGTCAGCCTAATGTTTCCCAGCACTCTCTCTTTGTGCCGGCTCTTGTTATTGTGGGAGCTTCAAATGACTGACACACTAAATTGGGAGGACTCAAGTCTAGTCGCCTCTTCACAGCCTCACACAACTGTGTGGCTCCTGTCAGAAAAAAACACACACAAAAAAAAAAAAAAAAAAAACCTCAGCCTGAATTATGAATGATTGGCTGAGGGGTGGGGAGTTGCTGGCATGGTTTCCTGTTTGTTGTGTCCGTTGGGGGGCAGCTTTCTGTTGTGGAACATGAAGAGGTGTGGAGATATGATCCGTGTGTATTATGCTGGAAGAATAGGCCTGTGGGATCGGATACTGTGAAAATGACAGAGCAGTCTGATGTGTCAGGCTCTCACGGGACAACAGGCAGAGCGGAGCTGCAGCGAGAGGCTCTGATGGGAAACTGCTGAGGTTACAGGGAGTGTTATGTGGATTGTGTAATTTTTCTTTTTACCCGGAAGGAGTTCCAAGGAAGACTATTTGTGATCCGGGGAAAGAAAACATCTCAATTTTCTCCTTAAAATCTCTAAATTTTCACATCCACGTGTTTTCTTTCACTCACTTTCTCACGCGTTCATATGCATTTGTACACTGTATCCACGGTCAGTTCCTGCTCTCCATTATGGGGGTATAGCTCAGTGGTAGAGCATTTGACTGCAGATCAAGAGGTCTCCGGTTCAAATCCGGATGCCCCCTTCCTTTATACACCATCGAAAGAGACAACCGAACCTTCATATTAAACCAAGAATTATCTGAATACTCTCTGATACTGCGGGGCGTCAGCAGTACACAGGGCTTTAATAAGTGTTAGATTAATTAGCCATCTCTCATTTTGGCCCTTCACTTGCTGTTTTTCTGACCCATTATGATTTGTAGTTCCTGTTTTCTTCATAATCGGGAGTGGCAAAGTTCAGTCACGGGTTGCAATTTACCAAGAGCGAGCTCTGCAGGGACCCGGGTGATATACAGAGACATGAGAGGCCAGACAAATTAAGGAAGCATGACAATGAAAAGCAGATGTGACTGCAGCAGATGTGGCAACAAAATTTACTCCCATGTGAAAACAGTGTGACACAATATAGTAAATCCTGTCTAATTGTCGAAGAGACTCTTGTAATTGGTTTAACACAAAATGCGTGTTGCATTCATTTACTTTCCTGCCAAGTATAATGTGGAAATTGATGTCTGCCACAATTTTTGTGTGATGAATATGAAGATACAGCCAGCAGCTGGTTGGCTTAGCTTAGCATGAGGACTGTAAACAGAGGGAAACAATTAGCCTTAGCACACGGGGTACTTTGACTCTATTTTATTCAACTGTTCATTTATTTTCACATCTGTCGGTTTTACTGATTCCCCCTAGTCAGTCAATTTCCTCTTATTTCCTTTTTGTTTTTTTAAAGTTGAAAAGGATTCACAACTTTCTCAGTTTTACAACAAATGCAAATTAAAAATATGAAATATAAAAGTTAATTATCAAACTTTCATACGTACTGGTCGGATGAGTTTGGACAGGTCAGCCTTTGCGCTAAGCTAAGCTAACTGCTCGTCCTGGCGACACATTTAACTTACTGGTGTGATAGTTTGCATCAATCTTATCTTCTTAGAATGAGTCTCATTCCTAAAATATTGAGAATCCCTTTAAAAACAAACGAATCAACCCTGCTTCACATTGCTGTGGATCCAGGAGAGTCCATCCATTTCTCTGTGACCTCGTTATTTTCCCTGTTTATTTTCATTATCCATTAATGGCTATTAAAACCAGGGGGCCCGTGTTAAATGATAGCAGGATGACACCGTATTGAAGGATGACGGCCAAGCAGAGGTGGACAGATGGTGTATATTTAACATACCACCTGTCAGGAAATCCTGTATCATTACAGACTCCACCAACACGCACACACACACACACACACACACACACACACACCTTCCTCCCAGACTCCAACCTGGTCTGCTGAGGGAATCCGCTACGCTGTTTGTCTGTGAGATTCATTTGTGGCACCCGCCTTGGCCCACATCCAGCCAGGGAAGAGGAGCAGCTCGCATCACAGAGCAGCAGTTTATCCCTTGTGGTGGGTCCAACTGGGCTGATCCTCTCATATTAAATGGATTAGGGGAGTACTTGTTCTACTCTCAGGTGTTCGGGGGAAGAATAGGGATTTAGCATGTTGGCATTTTTTCCTTCACCCAAATTTCAAACAATAAATAGAACTCCTAACCCGTTCTCACTGGGATTTGTAAAAGGAGCACACTATTGCTAAATAAATCAGATTCTTAGCGGACGTCTTTGCCGAATTACAGCGCCTTTTAGATCTTCTGGTGTCCGTGGGAAAGTATAGCATTAGCACAGCATACAGTCCTGTTGATTTCCCATGGGAGACATCCACGGCAGGAGAAGGTTGGGTTGGGATCCAAATGCTGCCTGCTATGAGTGGAATAGATGCGATCATGTTACAGATATCAGAACAAATCATGTGAAGCGTTTCAGGTTTGCTGAGCACATAGACTGCAGGCCGGACTGCATTTCATATCCACGTACTACACGAGCATGAACTCAGAGTTTATCATGTGATTAAATGTTGTTGACTGCACCTCAAACACAGCCTACATCTTGCGGTCTACTGGTCTTTGAGAAGATGGACAGCAGGTGCTCCTCCCAGCCTGCGTGCTCGTGTATTAATCTCCATCGGAAGGCGGCCGACTGCTCATCGTCACGGGCCTCCATACGGGCGCCTAACTAATCTCACTGTTTAGCAGGAGGCCATCTGTGGCCGAGCATTCACACCGCACACAGATGTTCAGAGATCAGATGGGGCACAAACAGCCGTGACCCTGGATCAGCCCGTCTCCCCGCTCCAGGACCGGTCCTTGGACTCTTAAGTCCGTCTCTGGACATGAGCCATCACGTGGATTTTCATGTTCGCATTGTTGATGTAATCTGGAATTTGAACTTGGATGTCTGTGAGCAGACACCCCCCTCAAACTATGATTAATGTGTTATTCTTACTTTTGAGCTGATTGTTGTTGTTAACATTTGCTCCAAAATTTATTTAAGCAGTTCTTCAAAGTCCCCCTCCAGTCAAAAATGTGTTTTTCCTCTTTTTATTTCCCTTTGCAGATTGATTTACATGCAGAATTTCACACTAAGAGGTTGTTTTAAGCTCTTGGAGGGGAAAATTCCTGGGTGTCCACCTGAAATGCAAATTTGAAGATGTGGTGTGAAGCCAGTCGTGCTCCAATATGTAACCAAAAACTTGAACAATAATCTTAAAAACCCCAGTGTAGAGGAAAGAGTTTATATTGTTTAAAAAGTAAAGAAATACGAAAAGAATAAATATGTATATTCACATTTGAAAATATGTTAAAAGCAGCTAATATAAAGTTTTATTATTGCTACAAAACCAGCAGGAGCACTAACGTCTGTTAGCCTCTGTCTACTTCATCGCTTCCCAACAACAACATGCCCTAAAGATGCAGCGCTGATCTGAGGCCATATAACCTCTTGTCTTGTAAATGCAGTGATGACTGCAGCTCCCGTCGGACAACACACTGCTGACAAGACACCACGCTTGAAGAAAAATTACAAAGAGTCTCTTTAACTAGATTAGCGGTTAACCTTTCGCTGAAAAGGCTCAGACACAATGATGCAAGTTGTAAAACATCTTCGCAGGTGATGTCCAATTAATGAGCTGTACAATCCAACCAAAGGCATCCCACAAACAAAGAGATCTCCCCCAGGGATGGGGGGGGGGGTCAAAGCCTGTGGTCCATACAATATTGTTTTATAAGAGCCAGTTTAATTTTTTCCAACAGTCATGTGATCTAAAGCGATCTCCGCTCAGCTGGACTCACTCCAGCACCTTTAAGGTCTGTGGTCTTTTGACTGAGGCAGGAGCGGCCCTCTCACTGAGGCCACACCTACTCACTGGCCCTTTCCCACAACCTCCAGGCACCTTGGAGGAAGTCATCCATGCATAACTGGTGCTCCTTAATCAAAGGCTGAATGTAGAGGTTGTCCCGGAGGTTGGCTGCTGCAAGTGCGGCATTAGCAAAGCACATGCTCTCCTTTCACGGAGGGACAATGCGCTCCATTGTGTCCGGCCACAAGTGTCTATTTTGATGTAAAAGAGACCTCGCAAGCAGAAAGACAATGAACAGGGAATAACACACAGGATATGTCGAGGACTGCACACCACCAGGAAATATCCGAGCTCCACGGAGAGGCAGCATCATCAGACTCTATGTGCTTTACTGCAACAGAAAGAAATGCACACCGCCTCAGCTGATAGTATCATCTGTTTGAGCTGCAGAGTAAATCCCTCCGCAACTGCCTTATTTTTAACTTAGAGTGCCTCTCAGAGATGTCAAAATAAGAGCTTAGTATGACAAATGGACGAGACCTCTGGATCCACACATTTACCCCAAAAGCAGTGTTGCACGAGACAGGAGCAGCGGAGAGCCTGGCTCACACAGAGCAGCCACGCAGGCCTGCTATATGTCCTGAAGGCGCCTGGAAATGCTGCTGAACGCATAGAAATAAATTAGACATATCCTGAACAGACACCATGAAATACACTCGCTCTCCATCCAACCCCCTCTGGCCTCATCACTGGTTTATTAATAGCAGTGACCCATCTTTAAATAGGACATTGTTTTGTCTATTGTCTTTCCATCCCTGCGCTGTCCTGATCACTGATGCTGACACGCTGCGGTAAACATCCTCTGACCCTTCTAACCCTCCACTCCCATGGATCAAATGCCGGCCTCTGTGTTCATAATCGGCTGTTACGCTACCCTGGTCTCGTAAATAAAGCCAAAGCATCTCTTTAAACATAAACAGCTGGTGATAGAAGTGAAAAGCGGAGAGTATTCGCCACATAAATTTTAGCCTTACCAATAAAAAGATTTCTGAATTTACACAACCTAAAATGATTAAAATCTGCGGCATCAAAAAAGCAGGGCAGAATGGAAACTAATCCATTTCACATGAGAGCTGCATTCATTGAATTAAAAGATGAAAAACAGTTAAATGCTCTCAGCATGTTTTCCACATCGTCTTCAGGTTTAGCTAATCCAAATGCAAATCATTTGGATTTTCTTTTGCCAGCTTTTTGATGGTGATAAACTTTTATTAATCAACTTTTCAAACACCATTACCAAGAATAAAACTAAATTTACAATGATAGAATGAATCATTTAATTTTATTATTTAATTTGGTGGAAGGTTAAATGAAAACGGACCCACATCAGAGGCGGGAATTTAAACTTGCTTAGACATGGTTTCTCGATTCAACATGATTATGCTCAGAATCAGACTGTTTAAGAGAAGCCCTTTAAAGGGATGTTTAGGGGCTCGGAGCTGGGGGTCTGCAGGAGCCCTGGCTCCCCATTCTTCCCATTATCCGGCTTTCCACTTCCATTGGAATGAAGGCCATCTATCAGGAGCCCCTATAGGTCCTTTCAGGGCCAAATAAAAGAATCACTGTGAACAGACCTGCCTGTGGGTTGCTCAGACATGGGAGACAACAGATGTGTTAAACGTAGCCATCTCCCTCACAAAAAGCGCCGAGAGCCGGGGCTGCATGCACGCTAATGGAGAGGCAGCTTTATGTTAATTGCTGAATGGAGTCGGTCAAAGTCGTACCCAGCTTGCAGTGAGTTTGTTCAAGGAATCCTGTGTCATAAAGAAGATTTCACTTCCCTCCACTTCCAGGAAAGAAGGAAACCCCTCCTCCTCAAAAAAAAGGGGGCCATAAAATTGTTAGAAGACCTTTAACCAAACTGCACTTTCAGAGCCAACAGGGACTCACTGTGGAGCTTTATTTGGGTTTGGCTGAGTTTTGTTTCTAAAAGGCTTAGATAGATGCAACCTCAAAATCAAAGGTGTGCAGATTAAATCAATATTGTTGGTATTATTGTTATTTTGTGTATTGATCCCAAAGAATCAATAAGATCAAAATGGTCACTTTCTGCTCTTACTTCTTAAATTATTCTTTTAAAAGTGTTTAGTTTTGCCTCTGCAGACAGCAAAAGAAAACATGGCTCCCAGGATGATACAGTAGTAAGAGACCCATTTGCTGTTTGCCTGCTGGGCCCACGCTTGCCTCCTGCATCCCCGTGGGAATCAGGATAATCCAGATGGATCCTTGTGTTTTTGTAAACATTTTTTTGTTTGTTTGTGTGTTGTTCGTTTCTATCCACTGTACTTTATGTTGTTAAAAATCCTTTGATTGAACTACGTGCACAGTCCAGTTTATACTAAAACACGCATGAAACTCCAGACAGATTATTTCAACACGATTCAGAATTCAACTTCTGCACCCCAGAATCCTCTTTTGACACCAGAGGAGGAGGAGCGAAGGTCCCTCCATCAAACCCGGGAGCCTGAACAATGGGCGCTTGGCGTGGACAGCCCAAGGCGAAGCCATCTGCCGCTGACAGAGTGGAGTCCCTTTGTCAGCTATTGTGGAATGTGCAGGCAGATTGATGAGGGCCCAGCGATTCCTTCAGGGCCCGGCGAGGCAGCAGGCACCCCAGGCACAGACGCTCAGCGGTCACATGGCGCGGTGGCCAGACTCAACAATCTGGGAAAATGAAAAGGGAAAGTGTTTTGAGAAGCTGATGTAATGTTTTATTCACATCACTTCGCGTTATCAGCGGAGAGGGCAGAAAATATGCTGTTTTTCAGTGATAGCCTGGATGACGGGAAGGCACGGTTGTTGAGATTCTGATACAGGCTGGAGCCATGTCAGGTCGTGGTGGGGCCTTTGCTTGGATGGTGACCTCTGACCTCTCAGCAGGTGTGTATAGATGGCCTTTATTGTGAAGAGCCAGTGCAGAAGCTCTAAGGCTTTTGGAGTGGGTGGGTCAGAAGTGGGTGAGGTGGTGGGGGGGGGCAGAGAAGATGTTATATCTGAAATCCCCCGGGGAAAGTGTGCCACCACACAGAGAAAGGGTCGGGGCAAAAGGGCGGGTTCCTGACACAACCAGCACAACACACAACTCTGGTTTCCATGACAGCTTGCTGCATCACTAAAGCCGTCTGTTCTCTGGGAACATGAAATACGACTTTAGACTCACAAAACGTGGCTTTATCCGGGAACAGAACTGCAGAAGCAGAGCCGGGATCAGATTTATTTCAGATTCCTCAAGACATTTATGGGCAGACAAAAAAGGAGCAACAACTGTGAAGAATTAACTCAAAATTAGAAGAGTGATACTTACTCAGGTTTAGTTTTGATGTGTTTGATTTCTTTCTTGTCAGGCGACTTTGATTTACTCTTCAGAATAAGATTTTATACGTAATACAGCAGAATAATGTGTGAATTTTATGCTGTTGATGAAGGTATAACATTTTATAAACCACCACCTTTTTGATGAAAAATCTTAGTTTACATTTGAACTGATAATATCTCTATCTGTAAATAGGAAGTACTGTATTGAAATGCAGGGGAAGGTCTCAGACTGTCGGGCCACCACTGTCTATAGTTACCTTCTGACAGTATTGTCTCATTTCTCACAATATTTTAAAGAACTGCCTTCATAATTCTCGTCATTCCTTCCATGCAGAGATTTTCCGGTTTACTTTGAGACATGACAAAGACAATAGTAAAGCTTGGTCCATACATACTGACTATAAAAAGAAACTTTATGTGAACCCCCCCCACCAACACCACCACCACCACCAGGATGCAGCAGAAATAAAACAGAGATAAGAATCACAGCTTGATGTCCCAGTGTTTACTGTAGCTGGACTGTGGCTCATTTCCTTTGAGGTGATGGCTGCAGAAGAAAGCAACTTTCTGCTGGTGTCTTTGATCAAACGCTGGGCTTCGTCAGGTTATCTCCGAGGGCGCTAAATAGGCAATGAACATTCACTTTGATTCAGTGGAAGAAGCTAAGATAGCTGTGGCATGCTGGTTGCATCCTCATGGCAGCTAAACCTCAGGGGGTTGAGGCAAAGGTTGACAGACTTTTTTATTATTTTATATGAGATTATTGTTTGGATACCACCTTACCACATCAGACCTTGAACATCAAAGCTCACAGTATGAGCAGCCATAAAGGGAATGTGATAAAGCTTTAAAACTGTTGTAATATCATCATTGACAAATCACACTGTGCTGAAACACAAAGAACTTTGTTCCTCTTGAGCTTGTCTCCGGAAGAACCGACTTAAGTAATAACTTGCTTTAGGGAAATAACCGTGATTACGAAATATTGTACAGAAGAACTTTTAAAATGAATGTATGAGCTGAAATGTGTTTGTGTGTGTATGGGGGGGGGGTTGATCTTGGATCTTGGCTGTAAAACACTGTGGCTCAGTTGGCCAGGGGTCTTTGTCCATCCACAAAGGGCCCTCTGACAATGCTCGCAGGCCGAATGCTCCCCTGTTCTACGGGAGCTGTCACTCCTGGGAGGCTTGACGTTTGTATAGCATTACCAGGGTCACGGCCCACGGTCAGGACGACCAGGGTGAATGAATGAAAGTGGGCCGGGGCTCTGGACCAATCTTGAACTTCAGCTGACATGAGAACAGCACAGGTCAAATCACACTCAGATATGCATCTTCAGTCAAGACTGAAGACCATAACATTTGAAAAGACCTCTTCAAAAGTCCTGGTCACCGCTCTATGGAGCTATTGTTGGAGAAACTGAAGGAACAGCTCAAGAGGAAAAAGAGTTTCATATCATATGAGTTTGGGTAATCCGTCCAAGGACTCAAAAGAGTACAGACAAGTAGTCAGACTACAGAAGGAATTCATGCAAAAGCTCTATTTTCTCAGCAAGCCTGTTAATGCCGTCACAGAGAGACTGCCGCTGAAACGAGGTCAGATTTTAAGCCACGTTATCTTCCTATCGTGCTCCCCGTGACAATACATGCTGAGATGAAACTGGAATGAGAGCAAGTTGTTAATTATCACTGAAGTGAAGCTGAGGCTGGTAGATTTGCCTCTAGCTCTGCAAATACCTAGTCACCAAGTGTTTGAAAATGTGCAGGTGTGTGCCAATTTCTGGGTTGAAACTTCTGAAAAAAGTAATGAAATCACAAAAGTGCATAAGGTCCATCCTCTGGAGAGCATGAATGTCGGTACATAATGTAATGTCACTGGCTATAACAGAAAACTCAAGGGAGGGGACGAGTAAATGGCAGGTAGATTTAGATCTGGATTGTTTGTTTGAATGGAGTTTAGCTGTGGTTTACAAGAACTTTGTTAATGGATTGTATTATACAAGACTGCGGGCAAAACAATGTGAAAGGAAACAAAGTGATTAAAGTACTCTGTACTTGGACGACTATTTGAGCACCATCTCTAAACAAGTCAAGCACCACCAACGGAAAGGAAATTTGCTCAAAATCTAGGGGATGATAAACAATCGTGACTGATTAAGTTTTGGGAGTTTGTCTTTCCCATTCGTAGCCAGAAGATAAGTCTGTGTGTCCCTGTCTCCTGCCAGAGAGGATACAGGTACCTTCATGCCGCCACGAGCCAACACAAACATGGAAACCTCATCGCTGCCGGAGCAGAGGTGGAGGGAGGAGTGGTTTCCTCTCCGAGAATCTCCTTTCTGATTAGCAGGAAAGGGTCATCGTCCTCTGGCATTGCTTTGTGTCTGTAGTATTGACGGAAAAGATCCTGATTTCCCAGGCCATCGCCGCTACTGCTGCCGCCGGTGCTGCTTATCTGGTCTTTGGTGAGGTTCGCCTGACATGCTCACCGTGACCCCGTCCCAGACGTCGTGAGCACAGTCACATTTCCAGGAAGAGTGCTCATTGTGACTTTCCTTTGTAGTCTGCATGCCGTGAATCCCGATGCCAGAGTTGGATATTTTTTCCGGCAATCACCTCTTAGAGCAATAATGACATGTCAGTGGGGTTTTACAAAATAGCAAATATCTTTTGGGTGGTGTCAACAGTCAAAATGCTGAAGGCCTAACCAGCTTTATTCTGTTTACATGAAGTTCTCAAACTATCTTGTCATGTCCTAAGAAGGCACTGCTGGAGATATCTGATATTATCGACCGATATATTTAACATGTGAGAATGCTCTTTCTCAGCCTAAGCCATGAAAAACATTACATCAGCCAACTTTAACTTCTGCAGGCCAAATGCAGCGGCAGCCTGGAAATAAGGCACAGAGGGACATCATATATGGAGATGATGAACATCTTCAAAGCCTTTCAACTTGCCAGTTCAAGCCATAAATGCTGCATCTGGCATCCTCTATGGAAGACAAATGGCAGTATATTTAAAAAAAAAAGAAGAATATGTTCTAATTACGCTGGTTTATGAGCTTTTTAAAAGATTTCATGGCAAGTTCACTCCAAGGAAAACGTTTTAAAACTCTTCTTAAAATCCCGTGGCCTAGTAAGTGTCATTCCACAACTCTTTCTCTTTTGGAAGAAAAAGAAAAGTTTTCCTTTGAATTCCCTGGGCATTATCCCTGATCAGGATCCTGTGTGTGTGTGTTGGTGGAGATTGGAATAACAGGACAAATAGTGAGTAGGATGTGAGCCACCCAACTCTGACCTCCATCTGCACAGCTTCCTCTTCACTCTCCCTGGGTGGGACTCCCCCTGGGCGGATAAAGCTCACACATATCTACTGTTCCCCAATCATGTCTCTCATTATGTGCCGCTACGGCTCTTCATGCTGGCTGCACCATTTCTCATGGTGCGGAGGTCAGAAACCCTCTTAGTCAACGGTTTGTTACGATTGGGCTTCTGCCACCGGGGATATTAATCTGCAATCATGGAGCAGGAAATCAAAATAAGACGTAGAAGCCACAGAATCAGTGGAAACAGCTAGTTAATCCACTTTCTACCGAACAATAAAGTAAGAGGCATGTTTCTCAGAAAACATTTTAGTGCTGAGATCATCCATAGAAAAGGAAGTCATCTTTACATGAGACATTGTGGGAAACTGTGTTTCATTACTTGCTCGATTTCAGACTATGACTGAAAATTTTCCCCCAACAGTGAAGCCAGAATGCGCTCACAGTGGTTTACCGTGTGTGGCTGTATAAAATGTCATACGCCGTACCGTTTGTGTGGTTGTTGAAATATTTCAGTCTCATAAAATGAGATAAAACAGATCTTTACTATTCAAGCTCAAATTTCAAAGCACACTCTGTATTAATTGGAGGAGATGATGTACAGTGGTCAGCATGTGGCTTGAATTTGCCTGTTGGGTGAGACACTTCCAGCCTTCATGGAGAACAGGGTCCAGTCTGATGCATCGCTCAATCCCCCCAGGAAGTGTGTGCACCAGCACAAGCAGAGGAAGTTTACTCTGCTGTTCAACAGATCACTGTTTATGTTGGGGCCACTTTGTGAGGATGCAGCGTGGCTTTGATTTTTTTTATTTTTTTTTGTCTTTCTTTCTTTCTTTCTTTTTCATTAAATGAGTCACTTACATCCATGTGATAACCGAAAAGAAAACAAATTGATCCTGTTGTTATTGATGGGGGTGTAGGATGGGGCTGGTCAATGGAGGTTTGATGGAATGAAATCCTCCCCCTGTTACTGCGGCACTGTCGCACACTGGCGTTGAGGCAATTTGTTGTCACTGGCACTCTAGGTCTGGACAGTCGGTCATCTTCCCGAACAAAGAGGACCGTCACTGAATATCCAGCGTGCATGTGAAAAAGTGAGCATCGACTATTTCATGCCAGTTAGCATTCATTGGAGAGAGAGACACAGCTTCAACCTCTCATCTGTAGCTTGTTTTTGGCCTTTCACCCGCTGGCCAAGTCTTTGCCTGCTCTAACCTGCGCTGCTTTTTTAATAAAGGTGAATTCTTCAAAACCTCTGTCTCATTTCTAAGCCTGATCTAAGACTGACGTCTATAAAAGCTTGTGTTGTTTAGAGAAAATTTCCTACCAAAAAATAAATAAACAAATAAAAAGACCAAAATCTTTCCACTGTTGGATTAGAAAGCTATCCTGACAGCAAAAATAATAATAATCATTTATTTTTGGGAAATTAAAACACATTTGTCATTTGAAACTAATGTTAACGTGCCCAGGTAATTCCACACTACTGCTATTTGAGGTAATAATCTGACTGGCTAGGTTTTCTTTTGAGGCAGAGAATTTACGTTGTGCATAATTTTTAGAATATTTGAATTCACAAAATGTCTTGCAAAGTCATTCACTTCTGCGTCACAGAAAATTAATGGAAATATTAACAGATCTTTTTTCGTTCTAACTACACAACAGCAGTTGTGGCATAAGCTCAGATTGCAAAAGTCTGTTAACACATACCGACATCAGTCTGTCTCTTGCTTTTAACTAAGTATATTTTCATATAAGTTGAAAAATGCCACTTTTGTCCCCGGAGACATTAACATTACAAAACATTAACTTTTCCTCTCTTAGAATGGTGGTGGTCTTTGAGATGCAATCTAGCTTAAGATAAAGAGATCTGGTGTTTGCTTTTGTGGAAGAAAAATGTTGGATTTGTTTTTTCTTTTGGGGAATGTTTGGGATTTGCTGCTATCTCCATCGTGTTTTACACACTGCAGTGCAACGGAGATGCTCAGGCAGACAGGCACACAATGGCACGGGGTTATCAGCAGTGTCACTTTGGTTTCTTTTGCACTGAAATCCTGCTCTGTTTCTCAGGGAGGGGGTTTTACCCCACACTTTGTTTTCCTCTGGAAAAGGCATGTCAACCAGGCCCATAACTTCCACCGAACGTGGAGGTCATGATCTCTGCGTGTTTTTGGATGCAAATGTTAATTTTAATTTTTCAGTCAAAGATGCATTCAGAGGTCCCGAATTTTACACTCTTCTGCTAAATGAATGAAAATATACCAGATATCTGGGAAACACTGCAATTCTCTAGTGGGTCCAAGTAGTTTTTTTTTGGGACACTGTTTTAAAGCTCACTTTCTTACTTTTGTAGTTTTGTGATAGCACCTAAATTAGACCTGCTATATATTCAAAACATGAAAATTTGAATCTATAAAATACAAGACCCATAAAATAACTCCTCTTTAAGTTCCTGGAATCAGACATCTAATGGAGATCTGCCACATCAAGTCAATTTCAGCTGCATGATGTCTTAGTTATGCGCTTAAAAATACACCAAACTACATCAAGTTGCTCCATTCACGCCAAATTTGTGAACTCAGTTAAAAAATATGACTTCACAAAGTGGGAAGAAAATGAAGAATCGTCATAATCTCCTGATTACAGAAAGGCTTTTGAACATAAAACAAAAGATTTGATTTAATGTGTGTTTTTACGCCAAGCAAGAAAAGTACGAACTTAAACTTTATTAGATTTTAGCACGTTTCACTCCACAAACACTCATATCCTCCTTAAAGTCCAGTGAAGTGGAAAGCTGACTGCAAAGTGACCTTTAAAGGGGCTAAGTCTGTTGGAAATCTCGTGTGAAAACCATACACTGTGATTCTCCTCACATTGTCTGAGGCCCAAAGAACCAATAGAGCCTTCCTCTTGGTTACATATTGATTGTGAGACTACAAAGGCAGCACATTTTAAGCCACTCAGGCAAAAATTGGGTGTGCTCTTTCCATTTGATCTCTTTTGTTCTGTCCTCCGCCGAAGTGTACAGAAGCAAGAGGATACTCTTTTTCTCTCTTCTTATAGAATGAAATAGATCGTTGTGAAACTCCCTCCACTTCCTTCCCTTTATGTTTTCAGCAGCACTCCAAATACAACATTGTCAAACTGAGCTGTATGTGTGATAGGTGTTTCCTGCACATATATCAGGCAACTATAAAGAAAGCACTGGTTTTATTTAAGTTTCAAATTTATTTATTTATTTATTTTTCAGTTTTCTTCAGTTTTTTTTAATTAAGAGTGTTTTAATTTTGAATTAAACACACAGACTACAACTCACTGATCCAGGATTAGAAACACGGCTTATGTTTGGTGAGGATCTTCATTTGTTCAGATTGTACATGATTTGTCATTGCTCGGCTGAAGAGAAAGTGGATCCTAAAGTATGCCACTACTTTAATATTTTGGTCAGATCGCTTTCCCATCCACAGAGTGAGAGACTGTGCACATTCATGATGAAGCTATGTAAATCTCATTAACAATCCTGCAGAGCTCAGTGAGAATTGGGCCACTGTGACAAAGTCTGTCTGAGATGGTGGGAACCGAGGTCACGCTGGAGCTGGATGGTGTTTTCTCAGGGATGGTCTGACTTTGTGAAAATTAAAAGGGTGGAGAAAAAGACAACAACTCCATTTTCCACAACACGACGGTTTGGTTATGTCGGTTGCGAGATTTGGGAATTCAAAATGCAGCCAGTTGTGGTTTCTTGAAGCTGCAGATTTATGTTCTGATTGTTTTAAAAGCTGGTGGTGAAGAAGTGAAATGTTCTCTTATTATATGATGACTTATAAGAATGGCAGTTCCGGAAAAACGCAAATAAACAAATCATACGTCTTGGGTGAATGTTGACATGTACAAGATCCGACATTGCATTTTTCCGTTCCACGTTCTAGGAAAATATTCTCCGAGTTAGATTCAGTTTACACTCACCACAAGAGAAAAACGTCACCGTCCACAATGAACCTATAAAAAATGTAAATCTAAGAATAGCTGCCCTGAACATCACAGCAATCTGTGCCATAACAAAACAACACAGTAGCTGTCCGCAGGTCAAGATAAGAAACAAGATCCACCAGAGGTGGTAAGATGGAGGGATCGATTACTCTGACGTTTTCCCATGATTCTGCCTCTCTCCGGGGAGAACGAGCCCCTGCTCCCGGTCTGCGTGGGTCTCTCAACTGTCATTATCACCGATGGGAGCCACAATAGGTCAGGGAGATGAGATAACATTGAGAGTAGCGGAGCAGCAGGTGAGAGGCTCAACAGGGTACGATTAGATATCCGGGTCCCAGGGTGTAGCGTTGCCTGGGGCCTCGAGGGCCTTGGCCCCGCCATCTGCCGGGGTGAATTCCTGGTGCTGGAGAGGAACCACTCGATAGAAGCCCAAACTGTTGCTGTGGGGCGTTGCTTTGAGTTTCTCCTGTTACCTTTTGTAGAGAGAAGTGTTACACTTTACAGTTCTTTTGTTCCAGACACAAACACAAGCTCAAAGCATGCAAGGAGCACCGGCAAACAAAGGACTAAAACTTCCGGTATTTGTGTAGTAATTCTTTGTCGTTTTTTGCTCTGATGATGATCTAGTTTGTTTATTGTGCTTTTTAAGTTCTAACTGGGGCGGGGGACTCACGTGCATATAAAACAATTCCAACTGCAGACCCTGGACACCTGGTGTCATAAATGCAGCACGAATAATACTACTTAGAAATGCAGTCCTGATCCTGCCTGATCTGTGGACTGCAGGATTTGGAGCTCCGATGTGAGGACATCACTCAGTGAGAGCTCACCCCAGGGATGCTCTGACGGCAGCCATGCTGGAAGGTTAACACATGACCTGACAGCGCTGCTGCACACAACACCCCGTCCTGTGACCTCCCGGCCGCCAGCCGCCCCCACTTTGATCTGACAGCACGCTGTAAATTTGGAGATGCCCCTTCGCACTCAGACACGCCAGACATGCAGTCCGTCTGACAGGCAGGCATGAACATGAGAATATTGAATTCGGAGCTGTCGTCCAAATCAGGGGTGTTGCATCGCTCTCAGTTTACGAGATGGGCCAGGTGAGCGATGATCAATCAAGGTTTTTGTAACTGATACTCTTTGATTTGGAGCTCTGCAGGAGTCACCCACAGCAGGGTGGAAACTTAACCCATCAGATCATTTTCACGCACACGTAAATAAGAGTCAGCCCGGCCAAGGTTCCATAAAGCGGTGGCGGCTTTTTTCAGAAACACAACTCTGCAGTCTTGATGGGATCCAAGAAGTGTGTGCATCTGTTAAATCAATCCAAATCAGTTAAGAAGCTCACGATATCAGACACTGATAACTGTGACCACAACCTTTCAACCTGAAAGTAATAGATCATCACATGCCCATTGACCTCCATATCTACTTTCACTGACAGTGAGCCCTCACAGTGGACCATCCTTACCTCGATGTTATATGTTTAGGTCAAACTTAGAGCCCAAACACACGACAATTTGTATATCCCTGAATACAGTCATGCATATTTTTGTCAATCGGATGTTTTCGGACACAAGTCTGTCTCTGATCCAAAAACACTGGCTGCCTTTGTGTAGATCTTTAGGGCTGATGGCATGTCCAGATGTGGAGAGTGACCCCGGGTTCACCCTTGGCAGAGCCCACAGTGCTCTTGTTGTGCACCCCAGCAATGACCTCTTGGACACTGATAGGTTCAATGGTTTATTTTGGTGCAGTGAAAGAAGGTTAAAGAGAAGTGGATGAAAACGACAAACTACGAAGTACGCCTGAAAAGATCCAATACTTTCACATCTGCTGGTTTCATGATTAGCCTGTATCCATCCACATTTAATGAACTGTGCAAATGATTAGGCAGCATGAGTAGCTCTTCAGAGGTAATGCCCATTTATTCTTTCATGACAGCTAAGATATCCAGTCGCAGCAGACATTTGTTAGAAGCAGTTAGTTAAGAGATTAGTCGTCCATTAAATGAACAAATTAGCCTGCAGATGGAAAGCAAGAGTGAAAGGAAACGTACCAAAGAGTTTTAAAGTATCTGTTACTTTATCTTTCTACTTTTACTATTATATTATTTTATTAGATTTATCTCTTTAAAAAGGTTAACTATTATCTGATCTCTAGATTTATTCAACCTAAGTGGAGCACTGTTGTTATAAATTAAAGCTACCCAACAAAGTGTACTGTAGTTTTTCCTACTTTTTCCTGGCAATTAGTCATATAATAAGAGAATATTTGTCAGTATTTTCTCTATTTATGTATTTCTGTATTCTTTCCTACATACTTTGTTTGCTGTTTCTGCGCTTTCGTATGATGAAAAACCTACTTGGCAATAAACCAGATTCTAATTTAAAAAATCCAGTTTGGTATCTATCACAGCCTCACATGAGGCAGAACAGACCAGAAGATTAAGGCCTTTATCTATTACAGCCACGGCTCCAGCACATAACATGGTCCCCATCTGTTCCTCCCATCAGGTCTGAACTTCTGCTGCTGTTTCTGCTGGAAAACAGTTTGGGTGCTGCTGACAGCCTCCCTCAGCCTGCCCTGTCCAAACCTCCTGCTGAGCCACCAGAAGGTCTCTGTTTTGATAGTGGCCATTACCCTCATTGGTTTGACCCTCTGAGCTAACATCGCTGACATTAGACACACAAGTAAGCACGACCGTGAGTATGCTGCTCCATGACGCTGAGTAAACATGTTGGCAAAGTGTAGGAATGCGAAGTTAGGCAGTTCAAAAGAGTTTGTCTCTGCTGCCATAGACAAAAAACAGACATCTATTCAGAGTAACGATCCATTTTAAATACTGATGCAGCTTTTGCTATTGCTGGCACATAAAAAATGATGTCTGGATTTGTTCTCTTGGGAATTAGTTTGTTGTGTACACAAAGACTATTTGCCTATCCACCTGACCTCCACGGCCTGCATTGGTCACTGTTTCCTGATGACTGCAGCACTGATTCTCAATCTCCCCGGTTCACCCTCACCTTTTGGCAATGCCTCCAAATGGAAAACTGAGTGGTTCGGCAGAGGCATGAGCTGGGACAAGGCATCTCCCTTTTGTTTTCAAACCCAGAAAAATATGTGGGACAAAGGCAAGAAACAAATTCCTTCATCCTATCTATGAGAAACTTTATAGAACACGTCACATGTGGGGACCAGGCGACATAATCTGTGTCGGCTGGTCCCCAGCATACAATTAAACCCAGAATTTTTTCAGCAGGTGATCAGTCAGAAACAAAGCAAAAGCAAAGGGTTATAAATAGATTTATAAAAAACATGTGGTGTTCAAAATCTCGGATTTACTACACCAAACATTTATTTTATTCCTTGGTAACGCCAATGTTTATGTCTGTAAACCTTAAAAACACTGAAAAACAAATTCTCGCGTCAGTCAGCTCACGAGTCTGCTCGTTTGTTCAATCTTGCCAAGAAAGCACAAGAAGTTTGAATGGTTCAGTGGTGTTATCTTGACTTTCTGATTGAAAAATACTCTCAAACTTGCAGAGATCAACAGATAACTCAAAGCTTTACTAACAGACATCTTTGACAGCACATATCCATCAGAGTTTAACACTGTCAGCATGGGTTTATTATGGTTGCCTGGACTTTTTGTGGGATCAGACCTCTGCCCTCAAACAAACACTCTGTGGGAGCATGTGTGCACTATTGTTGACTGGGTGGCCCACTGGGCCATCGTGCTCCCTGGAGTGTCTGCTCATGAGAGGGCCTGTTATTCAAAGAACATCCAGAGGCCCTCCCACCCTCCTGTAGTGTCTGCGGCTGTGGACAGAAGGAGCTGGGAAAGCCCCAGTGCAAGAGAGCACAACTTGTGGTTTGAAGCCGAGTTTGTCGCTGTTTGGGTAAATATTGCAGGAATGATGGAGAGCTGGGATTTCTGTTAGTACAAGAACAAGTGAAGGGAAAACAGTCATTGAGGGAAATATTTGTTTTTTTCCCCCCAAAGCAAATCTTCAGATTGACGGTTGCTTACTCTGCTAATCAGTAAATGATGAGACTGCTTGCACGGCTGAGCTCAGATTAAC
Organism: Echeneis naucrates; assembly: GCF_900963305.1. Lineage (NCBI taxonomy): Eukaryota > Metazoa > Chordata > Actinopteri > Carangiformes > Echeneidae > Echeneis > Echeneis naucrates. The sequence goes on from NC_042518.1 coordinate 5,183,868, forward strand.
CACTTTCTCCTCTCCACGTCCTCACCATATGGTTCATATTCACTTGAGCATTGGGAAAGACATATGAACAGCATCATTATGTTAACAGAGATCCCTCTGCCGTGGCACTCAGCAGACAGAAGGACAGGCTGGGGTGGGTGTGGGGACCTGGGTGGGGCCCACAGATTCGCACACAGAAAAGCTGTCATCTTCTCAGACCGTAATGAGGACACATGCAACTGAGTCAGCTGATGCAGACAGGCCGTGAAAACTCCAAGATCTTCGCTTGTTGCATTTTGCGTGTGCTTATCTGGCTCTCAGACACTATTGCGCATCTTCACAGCTGTAACTCGACAAAGAAATGGGGCCATGCCAGATTACAGCCATTGATCAACTTTGATCCCCAATTACAGTTCAATGAGAAAAAGGAAACATTTTGCAAAAAATTAAGCAACCACAGACATAACTACATCCTGTGAACATTATCCCTGTTGCCTTTTTGTTCAGGTCTCCAGCAAATTTGTAGCTCAAATAACAATAATCCCACATTGTGCGCCCACGTAATGGGTTTGCCTAAACGCTGATCGTGTATCTGTATTTCCCTAATGCTGGGATTAAATTCATGATATTAATAGGAAGAAAAAATAACCAACTCACACATGCTGAAGCTTTAATTAGTACTTTTGAAGATTAATTGTATGAAATCATGTTGACTGAGTACTCAGTAATAAATCATTTACCTTCCGAAGCCAACATTAATCAGTGTATATAAGCGACAGACTGAGGCCATTTACACACACATTGCTACATTGGGAAAATTGTAACTAGGGGAGTTTAAGGGCTAGAAGTTTGGCAGATGCACAAAGATGTTCAAATGTGTTAGATGAAAGTGCATCATCAGGGTAAAGCAGTTATCTGTTGCCCTCTGCTGGTCACATTTGTTTTATGTGAAAATCATGTTGAAATGTTCTGAGCCATTGGGAGGCGCTGCAGTGAACAAGCATACAGACACATTAACGGTCTTATACCCATCAGCCACAACATTGTAACCACCTGCCTATCAGCATGTAGGACCCCCTTTTGTCATCAAAATAAAATGACCTGTCAAGCAGCAACTCAACTAGACTTCTGAAGGTACCTCACAGCAAGTCCTTTAAGTCCTATGAAATTCCAAATGGGGTGCCTGTTTATTGGACTTTTGTCTCCAACATATCTGAAAGATATCGGAGTGGACTGAGTTCTGAGATTGAAGCCACAATACACAGCTTGACCTCAAACGTTCCTGAGCAACTGCTGGGATAATCAGGGAATATTGTCCCACTGAAAGAGGCCACTACCTTTAGAAGATGTTTCTACAAAAGGGTGGACTTTTTAACAGGTCATTTGTGTCAAAGTAACATCCAAAGCATCACAATGCTTTCATTAGCTTGCCTTCCCATCGGACCTCCCTCTGCAATTCCTTCCCCAGGTAGGCATCAATCATACACAACAAACTGCGATGAGTTGTTTTCTGACATTTTCATCAAATCCACAACTAGCTTTTAAAGATTTTAGCTACAGCAGCTCCTCTGTTGGATTGGACCGAATAGGCCAGTCTTCACCACCCATGATCCTGTCCTTGGTTCAGAGGTCCTCCTTCCTTTTACAACTAAGTGGGCACTGCCGCAAACCTAACATCCCAAAAGAGATGCAGTTTTGGAGGCGTTCTTATCCTGTTCTATAGCCACCATAGTTCAGTCCTTGTCAAAGCAGCTCACATTCTCAAACTTAAACTCCAGGACAAACTGCTTGCTACCCAACATAATCAGCTCAGTGACAAGGGTAAGGAGATGATCAGCACTATGTTAGTAATCAATAGCTTATCCAACCTGAACCCCTCTAAATATTGTTGCAGGTGATCTGTGGTGCACCCCCAACAACCTATACAAGATTACCACATACCCAGTTCAGTATGCACAAATAAAACACAGGCTGATCAGTTTATGTGCATATATTTAGTTGAACAATTTAGACTGAAAGACAAAATAAGGCAAACAGGGCTACTTAAACAATGTTTTTATTTGACAATGGGACAAGTTGGTAACCGCTGGATTCCTGTTCATAGTCAAACACCTAAAACTTCTGGAACTGCTTCTTGGCGCCTGCAGCCTTTGTCACTTTGAGGACATTGAACCTCACAGTCTTGCTGAGTGGTCGGCACTCTCCGACGGTCACAATATCTCCAACTGTGACGTCTCTGCAGAAAAGCACAATCCAAGGAGATTTGTGAATAGATAGCTTGGAGGCTTTTCACTGTCCAATGTGAAACTGATAAAGGATTAGCTATGAATTGATGGCATGAAGCAGCGCCGCATCAGTGTTTGCCAAAGGCATTGTCGTCAGAGCTTCTTGAGCTTGGAAGACCATCGTGAGAAAGAACATCATTTGCAGCAAAATAACAATTTTAGCAAAACTATCATGTGTGAACAGGTATGTCCCAATTCAGTAATATTTACTTTTGTGTGCAATAAGAAATAAGTTGTTTTAAAGTTTAAAAAAAAAAATGTTACACTAATTACAATGAAGTAAAACACCAAGTTTGGTCTACTAAATGAATACACAGGTTAAGTACCTGAAGCAAGGCGACAGATGGACAGAGAGGTTCTTGTGCCTCTTCTCAAATCGGTTGTACTTGCGGATGTAATGCAGGTAGTCACGTCGGATAACGATGGTCCTCTGCATCTTCATTTTGGTCACCACACCTTTAGTACAAAAACACATGTGATAACCAGCACCCTATAAACATTTCAGAAGAAATGAGAAGTTTAGGTCTAAACATTAGGAGGACTTGAGAACTGTATCACTCCAGTGTTACCACAAGTTATTGTCACTAGACTACATCAGTATTGCCATTAGGCATTGTCGTCAGAACCCAGGGGGCTTGGAAGACCATCGTGAGAAAAAACATCATTTGCAGGACAGTGACCAAAAAGAAAGGGTTGTCAAGTATTTTCTTTAAGATTGCCTGCTGGTTCTGGCGTGGATCGCTTCACATGCATATATTTATTAAAAAAATCTGACTTTTAGATGCTATTATGGTATTAAGCCATTTTTAACTCCCAATGTTAAGGCTTGGTCATAAAGGATCAAAACAGGGAATGCCACCATCTTTTTTTGATTATGTTAAAGTTAACTGATATGTAATGTATGGAAGTCTCAGATGATAGTGTGCAGTATTTTAATGAAGACTGTTATGATTGAATAACAGTGAATTCAAGGACTTGTACATTGTTTCAGCAACCCAAGCCAGCACCAACAGGCAAGTATTCAAGTATGTTGTTGTGTATGATACTGACCAGAGAGGATACGGCCACGGATGGAGACATTTCCAGTGAAGGGGCATTTCTTGTCAATGTAAGTGCCATCGATAGCCTAGAGAAAGAGAGTGATGTAAGCATTATTGTCAGCACTATCCCTAAAACAATTAAATCATTTTTAAAACTCTTTGACTGCATCAGTTTTTGCCAGAAGGCATTGTCGTCAGAACCCTGCAGGCTTGGAAGACCATCGTGAGAAAAAACATCACTTGCAGCACCCCCAAAACTAAAAAAAAAAAAAAAAAAAAACTATGTATTACCAGTCTAAAGCAGTTCCAGCACGGTGGATTACCTCTCTTGGGGTTTTGAAGCCCAGCCCGACGCTCTTGTGGTAGCGGGGGAGCTTTTCCTTGGCTTCCTTGCCACCATCGGCAACCAGAACACGTTTCTTGTTCTGGAAGATGGTGGGCTGTTTCTGATAAGCCCTCTCGGTCTGCGAAACAACAAGAATGAGACATTAAGGCCATGAAAGCAGGACGGAGTACATTTTAGACGGCCGCTCTCACACACAGCGCTCTTCAAATCTGATCTTCATAAATGAATGACATAGGCAAATAATCATTAAACTGCACACTGACACATAGACAATTGTAAAAAAAAATTAAACTGTTGTAATGACAATAGCTACCAACGAGGGTACAAAAAAAAGAAACGCACAGAAGAGATCTTAGGGAAGTTGATAGCACCAGGCTAGGCTAATAAAGTTAGCACACCGGCTAGTTAGCCGTTACACGCGGGTGTGCAGATCGGCAACAACAAACGTATGCCACTGAATGCCGATAGTGGCTTTAAGTAACTCCGGTCCGTGTATAAAAAACACCGAAATATTTGTATCTAACGTAAACTGACAAATAGGTTTATTTTACTGCATAAATGTCGATTTAAATTCGCCACGCTGTTCTCCCAAACGTACTTGTGCGTCCGCCATCTTTGCAAGCAGAGTCGTAAAGAGGCCTATGCATGCGCGCGACGGACGGAAGACTGCGAGCCACCGGAAGTGACGTTCAAAAAAGGCGAGGCTCCACAATTAACAAGGCGTCTACAGCTGATAAACGCCACGATAAGGCTAAACACGCCTTAATAATTGTTTGGTGTTATTTATTTATGCATTTTTTAACCGAAGGCAATGTCGAAAACGTTACGGTGAGTAGATCTACAAAACATCGACGACCGGAAACGGCAAGTCACCTCGTCGCGCCTGATGTAAGATTCTGACGTCACGACAGCTACATCAGCCTGGCGGAAGTGAAAAAAAAAACCAACACCCAAACAGACAACAAGATGGCATCATCTCACCCGGCAGGAGGCGACCAAGGTACCCGTTAGCATCAAAGATGTTTTGGCATTAAACTGGGGGTGACAGCGTTGCCAGCTGTTGGTGGACACGGACTGTCCGACATCTTAAGAATTGACTTTTGCTCTGTGGCTGTAGCTTGTTTGCTTGCTGGTCAGACTAACCTGACGTTAGCTTGCACTTGAAGCGCCTTTTCCCGTAAACGGCGTTAGCTTGTTTAGCCACAAACACCGAGTTAGCAAATATGTTTGATCGAAACCAAAACATAGATATTAGATGGATATTCTGTCATCTGACGGTATCAAAGTCCCTTCGTCTTCCGGGCTTGGACGATATCTGATAGCCAACACGATGTCCAACTTCGATAAATTAACTTAAACTAGTTCAATCAGCCGATGGATTTTAATGCTCAGTCTGTGTTTACACCAAATGGTTCTCACGGAGCTCTGTTAAATGCTAACACAATGGCTACAAAGAGGAAATGAAATAGCTACATTTAAATTTTATGTGAATTTCCGGGAATATTATACATAATAATATGCTCAACATTAGCGCTTCTGAGCTGTTATTTCGAAGTTGTTGGAAACAGCTGTGTCATCTTTGGGATGATTAAACAATTACTTGTCTTTCAGGAAATACCAAAGAACAGATACTGGAAGTAGGTGCTGTTCTGTTGAAGGAGTAAGTATATTTTAAGTGGTTAGGGTTAGTAAGTATGAAGTAATCACATCATACATATCACATGTCTGTGTCAATCTGTCTAGTTTCATCTATCAGCGGGTGCAGCAACATGGAGATGGCAATGCCCAAGTGACCAGGGCACAGCTGGGTGGACGAGAGCTCGTGGACCCAAACCACAAGAAACTTGCTGAGTGCCTGCAGAAGATTGGAGATGAGCTGGATGGAAATGTTGAGCTCCAAAGGTAACCCACCTGGCCGTGTCTCTGTTCTATCAGAGACAAGGTGCTAAGTGCTGCTGATCACAAGGTTTTTCCACCGATAAAAGTGTAAATTCTCTGTCCCTGATTTTTTTTTTTTCTCAATCTGTGCTCCCCCAGGATGATAAACGACCCCTCAGTCAATCCCACAAAAGACATGTTCTTGAAGGTTGCCATTGAGATTTTTTCTGATGGAAAATTCAACTGGGGCAGAGTGGTTGCGCTGTTCTACTTTGCCTGTCGACTCGTCATCAAAGTAAGTCAAGTGGCTGCGTAGTGCCTCACTTCAGTTAGGTGTGTCTGAATGATGGAATTGATAAACAATAAAATGGATCTAAAGCATCCTTCTTCCACTCATCACAGGCTCTTGTGACCCAAGTTCCTGATATTATCAGAACCATCATCAGCTGGACCATGGACTACCTCCGGGAAAATGTGATCAACTGGATCAGGGAGCAAGGAGGCTGGGTGAGGAAATGCCTTGCAAATGTATTTCAAACACTTCATTAATTGGCACGTGCATCTGCACGTGAGTGCTGAAAAGACATATTATGTTACAAATATTGTGTTAATGTTTCTGTTTGCTTTTGATCTCCAGGAGGGCATTCGTTCCTATTTCGGCACTCCCACATGGCAGACGGTAGGGGTTTTCTTGGCCGGTGTACTCACCACTGTCATCGTCATTCGCAAGATGTGAGATATATGGGAGGAGCAGACTAAAGAAAGACACGAAGAACTGCAACAGATGGAGATTGGGGCAGAAACAAGTGAACATCAACAGAAGGACACTGTAAACAAGTTATGAGAGAATGAACAAGCTGAATAGGAAGAACTTGTGTTTGGACAAGGAGAACCCCTCTGCCTCCTATTCATGTCTAAAGATTGGGGTTTTGACAGAGCATACTGTCATACCTGTGACCTCTTTGCCACTGAGGAAGTGAGCTTTGCATGATTACATGCATAAAATGTGGTGGATGGAGAGCTTGTTTGACTTGAACAGGGAAAGCATTTTAGGTAATTTATTTTTTACTTGGTACAGATTTAAAAAGTGTCACTGCATTCTGTTTTCTTCACAAAAAGATATATGGACTGAAATGTGTCCAGAATTTAACAAGTTCTTTTCAGCAGTTATTTTATTTTTGTTTCATTTACCTTTTTTTTTTTTATTATTATTATTCCCACTCTCTCATCTTATCATGGTGTCTGTATGTTAGAAATTCCATCTTCATATGTATTTGTGAGTGTAGTCTGGTGTAAATCTGCAATGATCTTCTGGCAATGAACATGTTTGAGGGTGGTCACAATTCATTCAGTTATAAAGAGATATTTTTACAAACATCACCAGATTTTACAAGAACCTGATATAAAGAGAAATTACTCCTCTAGTAATATTTGGATGTAACCAACTTTGACAAATTTTCCTTTCTCTCCACGAATGCATAGCTGCCTTATTTCAGTGAGTTATTTTACATAACAAAAAAGTTGTAGCAGAGATTTGTGTGAAAAGTCATATGAATTCAGTAAAATGACAGGCAGTTAAGTCTCTGAAGTTCCTGTCATGAGTATCAATCAATAGTGTACAGTGTCTTTGTGAATTTTGACCAGCATTGTGACCATAACGTGGCTTCCAGCCCTGATAAATGCAGTTGGTTATTTTTGTTAGTTGTGAACGGAGTCACAAGTTGTGAGCTAATGCTTCCTGTGGTTCATGGAAGACATTGCAGTGCAGAAAGCACTGGTTTTCTCACAGATACTTACCTCACTTCAAAGTACTGTATTTTTAACTGAGTTATTCAAACTACGATTTTACCTACACCGAAACAGGCTTTTTATACACATTTCTTGTTTGTCAGTGCCTTGGTGTTTTTTTTTTTTACTATCAATATTCTCCAATTTTCACTCTTTTCTATCACATTTGTAAATTTTAAGTTAGTTTCAAGTCTCCTTCAAAATCTTTTTGCAGTGACCTTGTATGTTATAAAATGGAAAATAAATCTTTTTACTGTTACTGTTTATATGGATATCTATTAATAATTTGCAATACCATCATAAAAATGAATACATGTGGCCATTTTTGAGCTTCAATTGACTATTAGGGACTGCACAATTCATTAAATTGTTTTTACTATTAAATATTTGTAATAAAGGAATGTATCAGTATGGTGGTTATTAGAAAATTATGTACATCTACATCCTTGAGTTTTGCACTTATTCTTACAAAGCTGATCATGATAAGGGAAATAATGCTTTAGAGGTTAGGTTACTGTAATTAAAGTATAAAACTTTTTCTATGGTATTTAGATTAGTGCCTTCAATGTTTTTAGTTTTTTAAGGGAATTACATAGTTCACCAGAATTACACATTGCTTATGCATAGGTTTAACATTTGGCCTGATAACAGTGGTAGAGGAAAGGTCAACATATCCACTTTAACCACTGAGATTCAGCCAGCGGGGTTTAGAACATCCATAGCAAATGTCATGGAAATCCAGACAGTACAGTATTTAAGTGACTTTAAGTAACACAACCTTTTCAAACATATGCCAAAATACTCAAGCGGAATAAACCAAAGGTCATCATGTCATTCTCTGGGAACTATGAATTAACTGTAAAAATGTCAGTAATGTCAGACAAAAAAACAATGGCAAACAAACACAATAAGCCAGACTAAGAAGAGATGAGTTCACATTGTATACAACCAAAAAGACTAAAATAATATCAGCACAGGATTGCAAATTTGAACAAGTAGTTTGGGTTAGGTTAAACTAGAGGAATTTTCATACTCGCTGTGTGAACTAATTTATTTATCAATAACTCAGGTGAAGAAATAAGATATATAACATACCACACTGCACAGTTGGGTGTATCTTTTATTGACTCCTTGCAAAAATGTAGACAAGCAACATACAAACAACAACAACAAGACATCAAGTTTTGTGCTTTCAGTTATCAGTACTCAAAACACAAAAAGCATTTAAAACATGTAACTACATGTAGGTAGATTTTATTTACCCCTTATGAATGCATGGGCTTCATATTGTAAGACAATTGATGAACCCATAGATTATTATCAACAGGTTGTTGATCATTATCTCGTCTCCAGCACCCCGTCTCTGACCCTCCATTTCCAGATGGGGCTGAAGTCTGGAGCGGGAACACAACAAAGCTCCAGACCAGACTCTTGCACTTCCTCATCGTGAGCAATCTGCTGGCCCTGCTGGGTCTCAAGAGTGAAAACTCTCTCTGAGATCTAAAAAAGAAAAACACGTAGGCATTTAAACAAGAGTAAAACCTTGCCCTTTAAAAAAGATACAAACATGAATTTCTTGTAGTGAATAATGAGCTCTTGACAGCGTTAGTTTTTACCTGATCACTGATTCCAGTGGCAATGTGTCCCACCTTCACCCGGCGTGTTTCTCGAATTCGGATACTTCTCCTGCTGAAGTCTCTGATGCAGACATCCACCCCTGAGCCATTGGGATAACAGAGAGATGGACGATGTGAGGGAAACGGTTTCACCCATTACAATTAAAAGTAGTGGCAATGTATTTCATCGCACCTTCAAAACAGCAAGGTGGTGGTAACTGTGTGTGACCCAACAAATCCATACTGAAGACCTGCACATCTGGCTGACTGTTGTAGGAGAAGACACCAGAGCTGAAGTCATCTCCAGGGCTCAGGGACCAGCGACCAGAGTCCTGCGATACATTTAAAGAAAGAGCACCAGCCAAACATGTTAATAAAAAAAATGGAAGAACAGGTGAGAAACACTTTCTTCGAGGAGTATGTTCATATGAAGTTTTGTGTGTGTAATAACGAGATCCTGATGCACTCAGTTGCATGTTGTGGGTTACCTTTTTGTCCCATAGTTCCCAATTTGAATAAGCTTCGTTGCTGAGACAGGACAAGAGTTGCACCTGCATCTCAGCCGACTGAGGCTGAGACAAACTGCTGAGGTAGAAATCTGCAAACAGCAAAACAGTGAGATGAGCTCACACATACACTAGATTGGATACAAGAAAGAGAGGACAGGAGGAAGACTCACCTCTCGCCAACTTACGTAGCTCAAGTTCAGACACAGTAGTTTTGTTGTTGCTCCTCTTGTGGTTTGGCTCAGAAATCAGCGTAAGTGGACAGAGTGGCGAACCTCTCTCCTTCTCTCCTTCACGATCATCATCCAGTTCATCTGTAACAGACTCCTGATGCTCCTCCTCCTCATTGTCAAAGTCAACACTGAGTTGAAGGCAATCAGGAGGTTCGTTAGCAATATAGAGGGGGTTGGTGTAGGGTCCTCTCACTGGGCTGGTGAGTCCTCCAACTGTAGTCACACAAACACATCACATTAGGGCTATAGTACATAGGTATTTTTATTTTTTCTACATGCCATTGTTTTAGAAAATACTTATATAATTAATAATGAATCAGTTGTTTGCTGCATTCATTGAATTGTATATAAATAAAATTACATTAGTGTATCCTTTGTATTTACACCTTCACCATGGGAGAAAAACTCAACAAACTGCTTACCTTCTTTCAAAGCCCTGTCAGTTTTTTCTTTGAGGACAGATGCTGATGTTCTCTTGACTGGATCCTTCTGCAGTCCTGCCTTAATAACCTCAGCTGTGAGAGGACTACAGTCAGGTGGGATCTCCCTCAAAGGAGGAGGCTCATTTGCAATCTGTAACGGACACAAAAAGTGGACTGAGTAACAGACTCAGCGTCCGTGATGACACAGCAAGATGTGATGTCTGTTTTGCCATGCAAGATACCTTCAAGTGAAGTCTACATTTGTAGTATCTTGTCCAGGGTTGACACCCATTGAGCATGTGCAGTAGCATACAGCAGCTGCTCCACACATCTGCTTTGGCTCCGCGGGGTTCCCCTTTAACAATTTCAGGGGCCATGTGGGTCTCGCTGCCCTTCAGATCTATATTGAATTATGTTGGAAAAACAACGGATTAACACATTTAAGTGGATAGAATAGACTTGACTGAATTTCTAATTTAAACAGAACACAATATTTACCATTAGACCCATTGAGACTCTGTCCCTGATTGTCGAGTCTCTCTGCATGTCCAAAGTCACACAGGAATGTGTCTCTACCGTCCTCCGACAGCAACACGTTGTCAGCTGTGGGAAACAATGTGGGACAAAATGATCCACTGTGTTGCTCTGCAGACTATGCACCTTTACTCTGTTGTCTTTAAATGGGCTCCATAAATAAAATGACTCATCAACACACTGCTCAGAGCTCTCAGTGGCATCTGGTTGACTGTTGTGAGTGAACAACAATAGAAACAAGACAGCTGCAAAGACTTAAGACAGCTTGCAGACAAAGGAGCTAAAGTAAGAGCAATTTGATGTCACTGAAAGATGGTGCTATATAAAACACTGAATGTGGAAACATTCTTTACTGTCTTGTTTTCCTATGGCACTGCAGACACCAGGTGGCGCCTGAGCTCCAACAGAACAACCATGCTTCTTTTTTGCCTGATGGTCAGATTTTTCTTTGACTGTTGTTCCGCCATTGTGGTTCCCTTTTTGTTTTTCTTTTTCCATCTCATTTATACTTTTCACCACTTTATTTTTATTCCCTGCCTTCTCTCTGCTGCCCTTGTACTTTTTCTCTTGTTGTTCTCTCAAACTACTTCCTGTTTCTCTGCACCCCCCCCCTTCTTCTTTTGCCCATTTCAAACTCCACTTTTTTTCTTGCTCGTCCGATTCTGTGCGCATGCGCCGTCTCTAAAGAGGAGCGGTGAGTCACGCTGTGGGAAATTCCCAGCTAGTTCATTTTCTCTCTCTGTGGTAGTCTGGTTTCACAACACAGGTGCTGAAGATCAAATCTAGGCTGTGTGACACTTGTGTTCCACACAACAGCTGCACAAAGACACAAAATCTTCTGATGAGAACTAGCTAGAAATCTGATTTTCTCTGCATGTTTTGTCTTCACAAAGTGCAGCAAGTAAAAGTCAAGCTAACACATTTTGGTTTACTTAGTTTTTTTTGCTTAAAATTGAACTTCAAAGTGTTAACTGGCCAGAGACTCATGTCTGTATTTTGGTGTTATCTCAATTTGACTATACTAGGGATGGAAAAGAGGGATGTTACTGGATGTTTATGAAAACAAAATGCCCATATAGTATACCTTTAATATCTAGGTGTACCACTTTTTTCTTCACCAAGTACTCCAGTGCCGTTAGGACTTGAGAGTGGTAATGGAGGCCTAAATCCTCTGGCAGTCGGCCACGCTCAGTTATTAACTGTCCGAGAGAGCCTGGAATAACAAGTAAAGTTAGAGGAGAACAAAGACTATGTTTTTAATCTTGACAAAGCATCTTATTCAGCTACCATGAAGTGGCGCTGAAGAAGCATTTGAGGCAGATGTCGAAAAAAGCGTGAGGCATGTTATTGTGTCTATTGGGCAAGCAGGCCCCATCACAGATGTTTGGTTTAATTTGGCTTCGAGGATGCTCAACAGCTTTTTTCCAGCATCCCAGAACCACCCACTTCCATATTTCAACATAAATCACATCCAAATTGTGTGTGCCTGTATGTAAAATCAAAGAAATGTTTACCGGATTTGTGCTCCATGAAGAGGAAAACATTTGTCCCCTCTCTGACCACTCCAAAGAGCTCCACCACACGAGGAGATCTGAGGGCACTCCACGCACCCACCTCCTCACTGCTGAACCTCTTCAGGGCGATCTGAACAATGGATCAAATGAATAAATCTCAGATGCTTTGCAACAAGTCAATGGAAAGTTTAAAGAGGAAGATATAAGATATGTTTTGTGGTACCTTTTTGACGGCAAATTTGAATTTTGTGTTGACATCTTGAGCACTGTGAACTTCGCCATAGGAACCTTCTTTGACAAAATCTGAATAGACAAACTCCCTCCCTTCCTTGTACTCAGAGTCCACAGGTTGGATTTTCTACAAGAAAAGAGTGAATCAAGTAAGTTTGGTTTAGCAGGATTTTAACACACTTATGAGACATGATGTAGACTGAAATAAAGCTAAATTACATCATTGTAAAAGATGATTCCCTCGTTGCTGACAGAATCTCCTAGTAAGAACTCATCTTCTTCTTCTCTCATGTCCCTCTCCACATCTTTGAAAAAGGGCCCTGCATAGCAAGAATCACCCTGGCTGACACTGCCTCTGAGGCCAGCAAGGGCCAGCGAGCAGTCTCCCAAACTGCTGAGGGAGTCTGAGTTACTGTCCTGTTCAAAGGACTGCAGTGGGCCACAGATATTGTCCCCCCAGTTGATGAAAGAGCAATTGTAGCCCGTGTTGTAAATCTTTCCACTGTAAAGAGGAAGCCCTTGGTCCTCCTCCTCTGAATTTTCAATGCTGCTACAGTCAGAAGCACCAATGCTGCTTCTCCTTTCAAGAGACGACTGCACCTACAGGAGACAAACAAAACACACAGTTGATCAAACTATGTAGTGTTTAACTTCTCATGTAAATTTGTTCAGGACACTTTGTCACTGATCCACAAAACAGAAACAGGCTAATATTTGTATAGGACTGTCAAGAGGTTGAGCCTGCGTCTGTTTAAATTTATCTTTGAATGTTTCATAAGGTTGGATGTACTTTTCCTTTCAATTTTCAATAATTTTTTGAATTTCTCAATGGGATGTGAAGAAAAACCAGAATTCTCACCAAAGAAGTTCCACTCTCCTGTTCGGGGACTCCAGAAGGCATTCGATGTCTGTGTCGGTGATTGTCCTTCTTCTTCTTCTTCCCATGACGCTTCTGTCTCCTTCTGTTCTTGTTTCTGGGTTTGAGCTGTGCTGATGAGCTGTTTGGCTCCTGGACAAAGGCTGATGTTGGGCACGCAATGTTGTTGTGCTCTGAGGAAAGACTGATGCAAAAAAGAAAAAAGAAAAGACAATTACACCATTAATCCCACACAAGAGCATTAAATGATTAATATGATCCAGATAAATTAATATGAAGTGTGAAAAATAGGCAAATTCAAGGTAACGCCGTACCTGCTGGTGAAGCAGTTGGAGGAGGGAACGAAGGAGGATCGTTCAAGATAAGAGGGACTAAACTCCTGGGATTCCTGGGTTTCACCTAATGAGAGGACAAGGTTAATGTTAAATTCTGTCCAGGCACAATTATTTGATGTATCATATTATTCAAAAGAGAAGCAAATATATTTACATTCTGCCTGAGCAATGATAGTTGAGGTCTTCAATGGCATTTCATCTACTTGTTCTGCAGTTCCACGTGTCCAGGCTTTATTTAGTAATGGATTTAAATGTGGGTATCCCATTTTGCTGTCCTTCCCCTCCTCCTCTTCCTCCTCCGTCCCCTGGTCAGCAGCTGAGCAGGGTGGGTATGACCCCTTTAAGTCAGTCTTGGGCGACCCAGAGAAGGGTGCTGTTGAGTTGAAAAGCCTCATCTGTCTCACCGCCATTTCATCAGCTGGATCTGGAAACAGAATATAACGAACATCTGATAAGTCAAGGGCTTTTGCCATAATTGGTTCCTAAATTCAGATTATATCTTTGACTTAAATAACCACATTATTACCGAATAAAACCTAAATTATATAATAACTGACCAAATATTGGGAAACTCTCAATGCTACTGTCTCTCTGACACAGAGCCAATCACATATATTAGTATAATAACGGAGTTGACTGAGAGTGCATTGAGACTGAAAATCATTTTATAATAAGAGCTGCAACCACTGGGCCAGCAAACAATCTGAAATTGTTTCTTGACTGATATTCTCAGATATCTCCTGCTTGTCTGCTTTACAAATTGAACTTGTTACATCAGATGGCCATTTGACACAAAACAGCTATACGGCGTGTCTATACAGTAAATCACATGGTGCCTGCTCTATTCTCATCAATGAGTGACTTACAAACGCTGTGAAGTTTGTGAACCCTGTTTTCCCATAATGAAACACAGGAATTTTATCTGTCTGCTAATGTGAATGTTAAGGTGCCTTACAGTGGCAGAATGACAACCATGACAACAGATTTTAATTAGTTTGCTTGAGGCATGAGACTAATACCACAAAGCACAAGGTCCTTCCTCTTGATATGCATGTATATATCAATGACACTTTTGTTCTGTGGTTAGGTTATTAATTAGCATATTTATAGCTTGGAACAAAGTTACAAAGTTTATGGCAAGGTTTAGCATATTTTCACTGCACGGTGTCAGATCAGGACAGTGATCACGTAATTATCAAAAGTGAAACTTTGAAGGGTTGTGGTTGACAGAAAAGGCAGGAAATTCAACCCTGGCCTTGTTTTGACAGTTGCAACCGTATTATGCGCAACTACTTTTTTTTTAAGTCAGAGGAAGTGAACAACAGCGCATTAGGCATGGCCAGGCTGAATTTCCAATAAAGGTCTGCATTATTGCATTCCTTCAGGCTTGGAGGTAATAATCAGGAAAACGGGAATCAATGTAAAATCAACACGCATTGCTTTCCTAGCAGCACTGGTTCAAATCACTGAGTATATGAAGGATTGAAAACAGTTACAGCGTGTTGCATCAGTGACATTTGACTTGATCTTAGCATCTTCCTGTCACTCACCTTTAGGCTCTAGACATTAACATAAAGGAGATCATACAGGAATAAATCTGGACATCCTAACCAAAGCCATTTTTTGGCTGCCAAAGGAAAAAAAAACAGCTCAGAAATTCTTGCCTATTCTCTCTTAACAGTACTAAAACAAGTAATCATAATCAAGCTGTTTTAAAAAGGGAATTAAAGCTGATTAAGTCTAATGATGTCATTACCTTGTGTGCCGACTTCATGCACTGCAACATTATCTAGAATGAAGCAATTTGACTGTCACTTCCTTCTTAAGACGTTGCACCGGTACTATGAAAGCACAACACCACACCCGAGTGAATTTACGTGGAAAGGAAATAGAGAGGCTCCCTCTGCAATAAACAAAACCACAAAAACAACTCTTTGTATGTATGAGGCAGAGGGATGTGTAGACATACCAAGAGATGCCAGTCTGATCTGCTTTCCTCCCTTCTGCCCTTAATAACCTGTCATCTACATTAGTAGGACCTGGTGCGGTGTTCATTTGCCTCGTCCTTCATGGTCTGATTCTTAGCAACGTATCAGCTCGCAAGCCCTGTTACACTGCTTGCTTCTCTGCCTGATGCTGGCTGTGCGCCAACCGGGGGAGGAGCTGGCTGACAATGACTTATGGGAAATGCATCTCCACTTCCCCATATTCCCCCCTCCCTCTGCTCCCTCCAACAGGGCTGGCTTTCTTGCTCTTCCCTCTTCACAAGATTAAAGGATAACATGTTTGGTTGCGCTTTTGAAGATCAGTGTAAGCTGTGGACAGTGAGAAAATCAGAATGTCAGCTCTCGGCAGCCCACGCCTATCAAGATATTCTCAGGTTTTACGCTAAGTAATGATGGAAGTGTTTAGAGAACACGATCAAAGTCAAATTAAAAGCAGAATGTATCTGCGCATATTGTTAAGAGACACTTCATGTAATTTGGTTTAAGATTTTATCTTCTGCACAAACTCATAACACCAAAGGAATATGTCATGCTATTAAAACTCATTAACAAGAAAACTGTATTGTTGTTGCTGACAACAAACTACCCATTCTCACTTTCAAATGAGACAATCTGATATCTGATATTATCAGGTTCATCTGATGGAAAATATTTGCCACCGGGAGAATGTGGAGCGAGTGTACGCACTGTCACTTCAAATGTGAGACGTCCTCTGTATCTATGTGAGAATCTCTTATGCTTTTCTTTTCATTAGCAAAACAACTTACGCATATAAAAACCACTGGAGAGTACAGGAAACTCAGAAAACCACTTGAGAGGCTCTGCAACAAGCCATGAGTGAAAAACTAAGTGCAAGTTACTCACTGGTTCTTTACAATGTTATTGTCATGGCAACTATACCGTAGACTGTGGGCTCTCTCATTTAGGTTAGGTGTTAGTTAGTTGTACGGCTTTGTTAGCCACCAACTGATACAAACATTTTTTTAAGAAACAATTCTTTAAACTCCATGTTTCTTATTCCCAACAGTAGTGATGCATCTTGAATCAACTGTATAACATGATACGTATTGATAGCCGCTCAGCCAAACACAATCTAGCAGTATTTTCGACAGTATATAGTGAGACTAATGGAGTTAAAGATATAACATACAATTAATCTTATTAACAATTGACCTCCTTTTATCTATACTTAAAGCTATTCGTTAATTTATCAATAGATACATCTGAAAATGATTTATTATATAAATGGTTAAAGTCCTCCTGGGCCAAAAAAAAAAAAAAAAAAAAACTTTTTATGCCTATTTAATGTGAATATTTCCTTGTTTGATAATATGCTGACATTCTATGCATCTATTGATAGCTGAGTAAATAATTGGGAGATAAATCAATAATAATCGTTAACCCAGACTTAGTCAAAAAGCCAAAACCCAAAAACTTCCAACTGACAGTGACGAAAAACGCAGAAAGGTAGCAATGTGTCACATTGGAGATCGGACTGTAACCAATGAAAGTTTAGCATTTATGAGGGCAAAAAAAAAAAAAAAAAAAATCAGACAAAGAATGAATCATCAAACAGCAATTACTTCTCTCACAGTCGAAAAACATTTCACTTCACTATTGCCTTCACATCTGCAAATAAGCTGAACCAACACCTGTCTGTCACTGTCCACAAAAACTGTACCACCAAGGGCTGTAACATAATTTACCTGCAGCTCAGAGGATACACACAATTGCCTGAAGCCATAAATACGCTGAGGCACAATTATAATCTAGTTTTGAAAAGAAATCCTGAACGTAGGCTACAGAGAGTGGGTGGCCATACCAAGCCAACTTCTGCTGTACACCCACACAGATTAATGAAATTCCAAAGCTTTTAGTAAGGACAGAGAAGAGGGACTCAACCTGAAGTTGGCCACAGAATACATACAGCCAAGCATTCCTGGAGGGAAACGCCAGCTGCTTCTCACGAAAACATCCTCCACCAGATATGTTCAGGGCATTAAGGAGCCATGCACACTTTGCGTTCCATAGAAAGATCAGAGGGCATCATACATGATTTAGTCACATCTTTCTGTGAAACTTCTCTTTTCCTCTTTACTTTTTACCACAATGAAGAAGTGGACTTTGTTTCAGTAAAAGAAAAAATCTGAATCCGTGGGATATTATCCATCAATGCTTTGTGTGTTCTTTCCAAAGATGACCTTAAAAATGATCACATTCAGTGAAAATTCATCAAAACTGCTCATCTCTTTCAAAATCCCTTTTGTTTTTATCTCAGAAACACATAAACTCTAAATGGACTAAACACGAGTGTGGGGAAGATGGCAATGATTATTTTAAATACTGATTAACACGCCTTTTGATTTCTCCATTATTTGATAAAAAAGTATAAAAAAATAAAAACTAGAAAGTGCCATCAATCTGATGTTCACTTTTAGCTTTGTCCCCAATGAAAAAGCAGCACTTCAAATCTATACATTTGAGTAGCTATTGTTGAGTAGCCAACAAATGCTTTTCTAAAATTAGACTAATATACATTTACAGCAATACATGAAATTGTACACAGGAATTGAAATGAACCTCACCGTTTAATGATTTATATTAAAGTATCATGGCTTACTTGAATTCTGACACTTCTTTTATATGAGTAGGTGCTGTAGCCTAACAAATTTCTGCAGTGAAACTCCTGTATAGTGTGCATAAATTATTAAATACATAGATTGATATGCATAACAACTGGAACAGACATATTTCCCACATTTTTTCCCACCATTCTGCTGTTGAAAAGAGCATAAAACATCTGCACTGCCAAGACCTAAATCAGGGTTTTTGGTTGTAAATGCAGGCCTGTGATTTATATGTACAGTGTGTTTGGGTGTGTGATGAAAAGGCAGCAGTGACGGCTTCCAATGAGGACTGACTGGTGTAGGCTGAACAACTGAATCTGGCACATCTGGTTAACAGCGGCTTTATCATTCAGGTGAGAGCAGACAATGGCACAACACTGAACACATCAATACAAGAAAATATAAAATTAACCTAACAACTGTTTCAATTGAGACTCCTTGGTGAAAGTAAAACAGTCTTACACACACACACACACACACACATATTTCATTGCTATTGCCCAATAATAGATAAGCCTATGTTCTTTCCTCTAAATTAAAACACAGAGATCATGTCACAAAACTTCCTTTATAAGCATTCAACAATTGCTGGTACCAGTGAAGAACAAGGAGTGGAGCTCTGGGGTTGTTTTAATCAGAGACATCTGGCTTCAATAGGCGTATGTGCGGTTAGAAAAAAAAAAAAAAAAAAACAGTTTGGGTAACCTGTTCTGCCAAACTTACAGTAACAGCAGCCCAAAAATGGCCTATCTTTGTTATTTCCCAGCTCACGAAAACAACCACTGAATCCGGTAACAAGTATGTATTTTCTCCGCGATCATACGGCCGATCACAGAAGTGAAATAACGACAATAATAATAATAATGAATAACAATAAAAATATGAACTTCCTTCGGGCCACACTCAGCGCCATTCGACATTCGGCTTCGCACGAAATGTTCCCGCTGCTCGTTCACAGAGCAAAAATAGACGAGAAGAAATGGCTGTCTCGAAATAAAGAAGGGATGACTGAAGTGGGAAAATTAGTTTAGCCGACTTCAGAAATGACTTTTAAGAGTAATTGTACGTGAGTTTTCGTGACTTACCGAGCTCCCGGTCAATAGGCGTCGGCTGAACGCGATCATCAGGTAGGTGCCTCGCTGGAATGGCATACTTCCGGTTACATTTCAAAGTATTGGCTACAGGGAAGACTTCACCTCACATTAATAACACTAAACGGTATGATAAAAGATATATGGGTGGAAGTGAAATTATTTTCATCTGATTGTACTGACGGGTGTTAATAGCTGCTAGAATCTGAGTTTTTTTTTTTGCTAATTGCTCTCGTTTGGTTTTAATTTGAAGCAAAAGACTCGGTACTTCCTGTGTGCGCCCGTTTTTAATCTGACAGCTCCTGAGGATTCAAAGAAGGAAAGCCTTCTAAGCTTGTCCTGTTGGATCGTAGCAATGCTTTTTCTTGTTTTTGCTGTTGTTTTTTCTTTTTTTAATAATAAAGGAATGTGTTTTGATAGGAAATGTGTAACAAAATGTGTGATGAGTGATGTGTTTTTACTTGTTCCAGTGAACAAAAATCAGCCTTTCAGTAGATAGGCAATGTATAATTAACATCATTTTGAATTGAATTGCCTTGCAACTTTCATGTTTGGTTTCTATTACCCTATTTGCGTAGATGTTCTCAGATTTCGCTCGTTATCTTTTCAAATAATGATAATCCAACCATGGTATCAATGAAGTTTTAAAGATTTTATCAAACTTTGCAGTACATCTGAAATGGGTAACCCGCAATGACAAAAACATTCCACGAGATGGAGGCATTAACTACAGCATAAAAACATTGATCACACGCTACTACTTCTCAGATTTACATGAAAATAAAAATAATGTTTATTCTAAAGTAATTAATTCTTAATCCATAAAATAATTGTAATGAGTATGTGTTTCTTTCATACTCAAGATGTCCATATGTTGACAGGCATTCCCCTTCACACTGGTACAATTTCTCAGTTGAGCATTGTGTTTGCTTTTCGAAGGGAATCCAATTATCACCAGCAAGAATTATTGAAAAATGTTCAGATTTGCTTGTTTTAACCAACATCTAATCAAAATAGCATCATAAACCTGACTATCCATCAAAGCTGCCATGTTGTTGAACTGCATTTGCTTTGTTTACCTATCAGTACTGAATAAACAGTGGTTCATTGTTGACTAAATGAATGTGTTTCTTATAAAAACATGAGCTTGTTTTGAATCTCTTGAGCAGCCTTGTCAAAAAATGTCCCGGAAAGTCTGTGTCTTTGCCATTTGCCAACGAGGACATTGATCATCTGGCAATATCCCTTTTTTCGCCTCCAAGTGAAATCCCTGGATATCTGTATGCTGTGACATTTGTGAGAACAGAAGCCATGCTGTTTTAAAGGCAAACCATGGAAGTACTTAAACACAGCAAGCAGAAGAGAATTTTTTTGTGAAATTTTGTGTCAGTGAATTGGATAAACCCTCAGACAAAATTGCCATCTGAATAGAGAACAATTACATTACAAGAACAAGAAGGTGCACTTCATGCTATTTTCTCTAAAATAATGAATGATGCCTTTGTCAGGTCAAGTACTTAATACTATAAGATTTTAACCTTGTCTCGTCTACTGTACTCAATGTGTAGAAATTTTAATGGCTAGTTTCACCTGAATGATGACTGTGTTCTGCTCTGCCAAATTTTCTAAGAAAAGTAACAAAATAATGGCCAGAGTGTAAAATAAATTGATGATGTTGATCAAGCACCAGGTCACATACCAGACCTGTAAAATGTGTTCATTGATACATTAGTTAATTTTGAGTTAAATGCTTTGTAAATGCATAATATTCTGTCAAATAAGCAGCAAATGTACTGTAACTGAGTGTTTCTCGTGATAAAAGAATGGATTTCATTTGTCATACAACTACAGAACCAATCCCAACAGTTTACAAGGACAGGGGGTGAGCAAAAACCTTTTAAGTATAGAGAGGGTGTGTTTGCAGTAGTGCAACCATTAACACAGGCCATTCACTGCTAGTTAAGCTAAAATCAACCTACATAACCAGTTAAAGATGCTAAATGCTGATGTCTGCGATTTGGGCTCCAAACCATGTGTGTGACTCAGACATGTGTGGCTAGGTGTCTCTAGAGACTCCACTGACCATTTTGATACACACTATTTGACAAACGTTGTCTAACTAATGCAAGCGGGAATTGTAGTTAAGTCAATAATATGTGGTTTAACCCACTTTTCTATCTAATTTTGAATATTTTTCACTATGAAGATTTATCCCTGCTTTCTGTTATGATGACACTGTACCTCCTTTTTAATATAATCGACAAAAAAAAAAAAAAACTTGATAAAACACAACTCTGCACCAAATTAGATGAACACAAACTAACTTTGGGTGTTAAATATTCAGTAATGGTGGTCTTCAGTTTGATATGTGCCACATAAGAAGACTACAAATTTATCTTAAAACTTAAAGCATCTATTGATGCATATTTTAGAACAAATGTAGAAATGATAAAAATGGGGTATCTGGGGGGCCCTGAGGATCTGGGGCAACTAGGCAATTACCTCTTTTGCCCATAAGTAATCCAATGTCCATTGCGTTCCAGCAAACTCAACTCTCTCAGCAGACCTAGACTGTAAAGAAACAAATGCACGACAAAACAAATTTGTGTTGTTATCATAAATCCTCATAGGCCACATTGCAGCATGTCGGTGGACAGTGCTGGTGAAATGTCAGCTCACAGAGAGTGCGCTGGCTGCGGAGTGCGCATCACCACCACAGCGCGTTTGTGCCGGACACGGACGGAGCGAGCAGAGGAGCCGCCGCTTCTGCTGCTGTGTTCAGAAAATGGCCGACAGATTTTCTAGGTTCAACGAAGAGCGTGATTTCCAGGTAATGCAATCGAAACGGTTTGGACATTGCTACGGCTTCCCTTTGGACGCGCCTTTACACGCTCTCGGTCTTAAACGCGACGAAGAGCCGAGGCAGACTACAAACAGCATCGTGCATTTCGGCATAGATGTCGCCTGCTAGCACCGCAAGCTAACGAGGCTAACGCTAGTGTGGTGCGCTTCTTTTGGATTTAACTTCCATCGCCTCTCAGTGTTTGGGTGCTCGCTATATTCGGCCACTTTTGCGTTATATGAACAATAATATTAGCCCACGTTCTCCCCGTTGTCCTTCACAATATTAATCCAATTGGGTTGTTAGTGACCTTGGTTATTTACCGACATATGCTACTGATGGATAGCTAGATGGCTAGCTAGCAGGTAGCTAACTTGTACGTGCTAGCCAGAAACGGCTGTATAATTTTGGCAAACAGACTGCAGCCGCTGCAGCTAGTTAGCACATTTGAATTTACTCGGTCAAAAATATGTTGGTCCAGTTATTTAGTTGGATTGTATGAAGTTAACGCTTATATATCGGGTAACTAAGCCTAAGTGCACGGAACAGAAGTGTGGGAGGATGAATTTTAGGAAAACAAACAACAACACATCGCTGCTATGTTCATCCAAATTAGCATAAAATTAGCAAGTCCCTTCAACTGTTTTTGTTGTTATCTCCAATCTGATTTACCACACCTTGATTTTCCTTGTAACTCTAATGCTGACTGATAGGATAGGCTCATCCTTTTCTCCCCATTTTCTTTCTTTTTTAGGCTGTCAGGCTCGATGAAAACTGTTCCTATCTAGAGCTGCAACAATCATTGAATCAAGGATATTGTAGCTCCACAAATAATGATTCCCAAACTTTGGTGATCAAGTCATTGTTTTTGCTTATTTTCTACTGGCTTATCAAATTGAAATATATGATATTCTATATTTTGGGCTGATGGTTACACAAAATCGTTTGTACAAGTCAGCATGGGCTCTAGAAAGTTTTAATTGGTACTCTTCATGATATTCTGACATTTTATAGATAAAACAATCATTGATTGAAATAAGTATCACCCTTTTCAATAATGATGATAGTTATAAATAGTATTTTGGTGAGACACTTTATAGGTCGATGGGAAGAGTGGTTACTAACATATCCTCATCTTTCAAATATACTATTCGTTTAAGTGATCAAAAAAAAAAAAATCCACGGTCAACATTTTTTTATTTTGCAAAAGGCGAATTAGGCTGGTTAATCAAATCAAGCGGGTATTTTGCCAAGTAACAGCCTTTGTAGTCTAAAATTCTCTTCCCATTATGTTTCCCTGGACAATGTTTTGCTGTTGAGCTTTGGTGGGGTGACAGTCTCACAAAGAGGGAGTTTTATTCTTTGGAGGACATCCTCTTGATTTTTGAAACCCAGACTGCTGAAGCCTCTTTTGTTGCTTCAACATATATTTGATTCTGTAATTGCTTCCCATTATAAGCACTTGAACACGAGAGAGGATTAAAGTAGGAAAAACCTGCTATAATGTATGCATAGACATTTGGACTTAAATGCTCAGTACATACATTCAAAAGTGCTCTCCACTAGAAAAAGACCAGGATGAGCACAGTAGTATTGCAACAAGAGCTCCTTATTTTGATGCAGTTTTCTGGTATTATTCACAGATATTACTGATAAATCTGACTCCACTTCACATTAATTACCCATTTTTTTGTGACATCACAATAGTTCAGGTTGTGTATTCATAACATGGGTGTTTGAGGTGAATTGCAGTTCCCAAACATGAGCTTTTGAACTGTTTGTCTTTCAGTTTCCTATGCATGATCTAAGACCACACCCAGTAAAAGTAAAACACATTATTACTGGCTAGACCATCTGTATTAGTAGTTTGGAACTAGGCAGTTGTTTTCTCACTGTAAGCATTCAGTCATTCATCATAGGCAATTTCTTTTAATCCCTTAGATGACATATATCATTCCTTTGCTTGAACCTGCATAAGTCATTATTTGTCTCCATTTGTGTATTTAAGCAACCTAACAGGTTCTTAATTCTTGTGAATTTCTAACTATCATACATAATCATTATTAGCTAATTCTATCTAAATGCCAGTTGGAACATTATGTACCACCCAGGTTTGTAGTAAGTGATTTACTGTCTTGCTCAGGGAGGCTTCCGCAGAGTAGATGAATGCCAAGACAGAAACATGAACATCAGGTGTCATTCTGCAGTACATATTGACCCTATATTTTGTTTTACAGTGTTGTGTGATAATTTAGGAGTTCATCAAATTATTCTTTTGGGGCATATTTTTATTATTACACAGCGTCTACTTTTGCTATAGATAATATTTTCAAAGCATTTATTGTAGTATCCATTTGGCATACTTTTATTTTCTATTATATAAATAGAGATAATAGAGAGGGACAGTGTGTGTGAAATTGAGAGTTGGTTCAGCCTGAGATGAGTAATTTAAATTCAAACCCTAAAACGGAAGTGCCTGATTTACATTAAGCTTCTGTTCCTTATATTTGATGACAAGAACTTGGTTTGTCATATATGCACCCTATTAGAAATATGGAAAGTGTTTGTGAACAGTTAAGCCATTAATGATTTGGTTTGAGGGAGTTTTGATTTATCAAATATTGTGGGTTTTTTTTTTTTTAGTACAATTGAAAATACCTGCAGAAAATTTGTTATGCTTAAAATATATTGTTTGCAGTTTGTGCATGGTATGCTTTAGAGGTTTTCAGCTATTTGATGTAGCAATGTCATGTTGAGTCAAGTCACCTGCAGTTGTCGTGCAACCTGTAACAAGTTAAAACATGTGTTGGAGAAGCAGTTTGTGAAATAGTTTTTTCCTGCACGCCCGCTCTGTTGGTGCCCAGTGGGAACTCAGTATTCTCCTTTTTTGTCAGTGAGTGTTGAATTGCTATGTGGTCTGAATGAGTCCGTTGAGAGGAGCTCCAGCTCGGCACAGGGGAGCTCTGTGTCTGAGATCTGCTGTGAAGGCATTGATATGCTCAGTATTCAGAAAGTTTCTCTCTGACTCCATGGACTAAAGCTTGCTGCCAAGCAACACGGCCCTGGAAACACCCACAGACGGGCTACCTAATATCTACTGCACAACCAGTCCAACAGCTCTTTTGATTTACATCAGTGTTAGAGCTTCAGAATGTGGCTAATCTGCAGAAACACTCCTGGAAATTCTGAGCATCCAGACAGCTTGCCAGCATTAGTGTTCTCATTTCCTAATGTGGGGTGGAATTGAGCATTCACATTGCAGTTGTTGTGCAGATGGAAATTTACAGTTTCATGTTCATTTGAGGTCTAAAGTCATATAATTTCTATGCAGTAGGTTTGAGTTGGTGCAATCGAGTTGGAGTGACAAGGAAGCAAGCAGCAGCAATACAAGAAGTTGTTGTGGTAGGGGGCTGTGCTGATAGCACGTTAAGTGATCTGAGCAGAAAGCCATAAGGGAGAGACATGGAAGGGGGTGGGGGGCAGCTGCCATTGATTTGTTCATAAATAAAGCCTTTGCTTTTCCCCGGCGTCTCCCCTTCTCATAATGCCTGTCTTCACTTATGCTGATGCAGGGCTCTGTTTCATCTGAATTAATGACTGTCAGAGTGGCATCAAATCACCTCATTATTGTGGGCTTATTTGAGCAAGTCCTTATCTCTGCAAAGCCACATTCCCTGGAGAATGTGGTGGGTAAAGCCTTTTTCATGACCCAGCCCATGTTGTTGTTGTGTTTTTACAATTCAGCAGAATAATCAGACAATGTTGGGATCTGCGGAGATCAAAGTCAGATCATACTATGCATGTTTCATCTGAGAAGACATTTGGAGAGGAAAAAAAAACTACCACTGTGATATAATTTCATAATTACAATTATAGTTGTCAGCATACATCTAGGAGTCTATTACTGGTAGCTAGCTAGTTAACAGTGTGGACTATTTCTGATATTTTTCAGCTTATTTGAGGTCAGGAGAAAACAAACCTACAACAATGACCTTCATCTCTCCTCTGCTGCAGAAGAGAGGAAGCCATCTGTCTCAGAGAAGGAACAGCTCTATAAACAAACTCCTTTTGGTTTGGGTAGTAAGCCCATTACTCACTCTCTGTCCAAACCAAGGCATGGCCATATAGTCACAGTTTGTTACAGTAAAGCTGTGCCATAGATTCAGACTGCAAATACCCTGAGGAAATCTTTCTTCTCTACCATCACTGCTGGAATGAATATGTTTGGAATAAAGCATTTCCAAAGTGAAATGCAATTCTGCTATAAACTTCACATTAAAATTAGAATAACAATTACAGGAGACAGAAAGAAAGCCATAATCGTTTCCATTTGTAGCATGTACCTGCCTTTTCCACTGTTTTACAGTACTGAACTTTGAATGTGTTTGTATTTCTTTTTCTCAATGATTAATGCAGTCCTACTGTACTCCTACTAGTCACAGTTTTTTGTTATTGACTAGCATTTCCTGTGAATAAGTATTATTCAGTAAAAATGACAGGCAGTTGGTGTCCCTCCTTGCACAATGCTGTCTCATTGTTTTGACAGCCCAAAGATGGAAATAAACTCAGTGTCTTGTCTTCAAAATGATGCCAGTTGGTGAATTGTACTGACATTCAAATATGATCGTAAAATAAGATTTTGTGGTGATTTTTGCTTGTCCGTCATTTAGGGTGGGAATCACTTTGATCAATATGAAGAAGGGCAGTTGGAGCTGGAGCAGGCATCCCTGGACAAGCCCATCGAATCGGTAAGGCTACATCCATAATCCCAATCCATTGGACCAGCTGTGAGAGTGGATATGATTGGTCCAGGGAGGAATAAGAACCACACCTCTTTACTCCATTCATTCTGTCCATGTAGATGCATCCAGTGTTTTCTTGAACACAGTTGCCACATAACCTGTAGAACCACTTGTCATGTCTATTAATACCCTTAAAGTCCCTTCCACTTCCCATGTCGTCTGCCCACTCCATTTCCTGTGTGACAGTTAAAATAATATGCATATGCTAGATCTTCTTGTTTATGTAGAGTTTACAGATACGTCTCCCATTAGTCATTGTTAGTCATCTTAGCACAGAGATGAGAAGACTCTGACAGCATGAAGCGGATGAAGCACTGTCAAGAATGACTTTTATGTAAATCATTGAGCTATTAATGTATTTAAATTTATAAAAAAAAAAAATAGAGTTGGTAATGACCAATTTTTTTTCTAGACATTAGATAGTGCTCCTTTGAGTGAGATTTAGTAAACGGAGCCTTTCTATAGCATGGCCCGTTAGTGATCTACCTAATAAACCAAATATCCAGTCTCCCAGTACTCATTAATCAACAACAGAAAGGATTTGGTGTTAAAAGAGCCTAATTAGATAGACTTTACAGGAGGAAATCTGAACTCAAATATAAAATGTAGGCAGTGCTTATTCCACTCCTCTTTATATGAGCACACATTAGATGGTATGAATGGCTACATTTGTGCTTGAATGAGAGTGTGTATATATGTAGCTTTAGAATTCATGTGTTAGTGTACAGTGTTTGTGTTTATAGGACAGTTATCTTATTGTACACAACTTGGGGTGTTCGACATTTCTCTCCTGCAGCGAATTGGCCCCTATTAGCTAAGCAGCAATGACCCGGTTTGTATTTGCACGCTCTGCTTTCTTACTCCTATCTTTAGGGTCCTTGTAACGCTTCTCTGACTATCTTTCTCTTTCTTTTTCACTGCTTTGACACTCTACATCTTTTCTCTCTCTCAACCTCTCTTTCTCTCTCGCTCCCTCCCTACTACACAGTGATTCGGTGTACAGTACCCTCTGTCATTCTGTGCTGGCATGGTGCTTGTGCAACTGGGACTGCATTTTTCGCTGAAGAGGCACATCAATAATAGCGCAGGCAGCTCTTTTCTTTCTGTCTTTCCCACTCTCTCCATCCCCTCCTCCGTCTCTGAAGCACTGTGGTGAGCAGGCCCAAACTCCTCTTAGCGCCGCATTTTCGGGTCACCTCTCTTCAACATCATGAATCAGATCCCATTAACAGCGAGATACAGGTCAAAGTAATGACATTTAATAATTTTTTTTCCCAGTCTGAAACAGCATAAATGTATAATCAACGCAAATGCAGATTTTTGACAGGTTTCACCATACATGATAATTATGGCAAGCAAATGAGTTGCTACAAGTAAAGACTAAACATATAGAACATAAAAAAAAAAACAGCTTAACAATTTTTTTTGTTTGTTTAAATGAAAAGAGCTTTAGGTTATAAATTAATATTCCCCACTCGGTATCTTTTTTTATTGTTTGAGGCACAGCAGAAGGAAATTCAGTCATTGCTGACCAAGGTCATTTTCATGTATCTAATAACATAATTTCCATATGGTTATAAAATTTCTATGACCTTGTCTAGTTGCGGGTATGATGTACTTTCAGTGCGTGTGCGCGTGTGTGTGTGTGTGTGTGTGTGGGGGGGGGGGGTTAGAGAAGAGAAAGGGAGAGGTGGCCTGCTCACCTGGCTTGAGTGGCTCTTTTGCTCCTGCGCTATTATTTGTGGAGGGGCACTGAGGGTCGCGCTGCAGCATCACTCAGTTTTGGCCACATCAGAGTTGCTGTCACTATCACTGAGTCACCAGTAGTAAAGTTGCACACTTTATGTTTTGTCTTTGGGAAGTGCATGTCCAAAAATGAAGGTGGCAGACTCTTTATCCTCGAGGAAACTAAAGATGTAAACTTGCATGACCTTTTGTGACAGCAGCCACATGAAAATGCAGAAGTTCATATTTAAAAAGAAAAAGGCTCAAAACATAAAACAAATATTCAAGTTACACATTAACTTTCAGGCAGGAGTTACTAATGGATTCCCTATATAATATTTTAAATGGTAAAACACCTAAACTAGATACATATAATGAGTTATATGTCTTTAGAAACAAAGTACTGTGCCTGCCTTCTAGGAGGATATGTGGTACTGTCCACAAATGTTACCTCTTGGAGCTGTTGGTGAATGCTTCAGCACAGCTTCTCAGAGCCCCTCACCTGCCACTTATTGTGTGTGATTTATAGGCAGCTAGAGGTCTGTGGTACTTTATTGGGATCTTTTTTCTCTTTCTCTCTTTCCCCTTTGGTCTTTGCTCATTCTCTCTAACGTTGTTTTTGCATTGCATGTGTTAACTTGGTAGATTTCAGTACTATGTCCTCTCAACACTCTGTCCTAATCACGACAGTTTTCCCTTCCAAACTCATTCCTCCTACGTTTCCTGCCCCTTCAAGTCCCTCACGCCTACCCCTCTCCTTCTCCTTACCTGACCCCGTCCTAGAGCGATATGCAGCGGGAAGCCTCAGAGCCACAGAAAGCACACATACAGACTGGAAATCCAAGCATGTATAAAGGCCATGGGAAGGTTAACTTTTTGGTAAAAAAGTTAGTGCAATTTTTATTTTCTAGTGGAAGTATCTATTATTAATCACTGAGACAGTTACTGAAGCTTGGTTTCATCAAGTGGAAGAGCAAAGAAGACTGAGTTGTGTACATCTTTGCATTATAGCCAGACCATATTTTAACACAGCTCTTTGTCTCTGTTAACTATTCGACTTATGTAGCCAAATCGTTCTGAAAAAGAACAGAGGGAAAAGGTCAAACCCAAACCCCTGTTTCTTGTAATCTTTTTTACTCCTACAATCTCTCGATCGTTCTCTCAACCCACTGAACACCCCTCAAAATGCAAACTAAATTAAACAAATGAACAACTCTTGAAAATATCCAAGCGCATTTGTATGTAAACTAGTCTGACCACTTTTCTTCAAACTGGGAATATAAGTGTTACAGTCTGTTTAAAGAAGCTGAAGACTCAAACTCGGGCCTTCACTTAACTTTGGTAAGCTTTCGCTTGATGAATTGAGTCTTCAGATTTGGAGGTAAGTATGTATTTTTAAATCCTTATTTTCCAAATCATCAGTCATTTTCCCCGCACATTAAATTAATGAAAACTTTAATCCCTTCACATTAAATCTGACACAATTCCCTGGGAAGTAGGAGCTTTCTGTATTAGGCCTTTGCCTAATGATGCACAGAGACATTTGTTTCCATTTAGTTTTACCTACGGTTGCGGAAAAAGGCAAGGAATACAGAGAGCATCAAGCACAAGGGCACCGCAAGAGTTAAGTGTATGAGCGGCAGCAGACGGCAGAACTGGTCCACCACCAGTGCTTGTCAGAAGACATTCCTCAGGGATATGAAAAATGATGATGAGTAACTGCAGCAGACCACTTTTTGCATGACAGATCCCAAAGGAGTCTTTCTGGGTCTTTTTTTTTATGTGCTAAACCTCAAATTTGTTTAAGAGCAATCACTCAAGAAAACTTACTGAAAATGATCAGTTCAGGTTTAGTAAATTCAAGGCCTGCTCTGTGCTACATCCTCTTTTGTAATCTTAGCCAGAGCAGCTTCTTATAACATACACATCAAAATATTTTTCACAGATGAATGGCTGCATAGTCTGAAAAAGTATATAAGTTATAACTGAGGCCTCTAGGCGGGGTCCCCTGCATATCACTTCCCTTACCCACATCTTTATCCATGCACTGTGCCGATAACAGCACAATGCACAGTTTTTAAAAAACACCCCCTCTTGTAGAACTCTTTCGTTTGGATAACATTTTCTATTTTTTTCTTTCTCCTGTATTAACAGTCGGTTGGTGGATTTATTGACATGCCTACCTTTTCTGTTTGTATACAGTATTATGTTTGTTTAAAAGCAGAGAGATTTGCATTTTTAAGAACTAGTGAAGCTAGCAGAATTGCAGTTGAAAGCGTTTGGCCGGTTTCTTACGTTGTGTCACGTGTGACTGTTTTTTTGACAGCCCAGTATTTTAAAGCCAGGTTCGTATGGAAATGCCTTCACTCCACTTGCACTGCTGTTGGACTCGCCGTCGTTGCTTTCATCCGTCTGTCTGTCTAATCTTTTTGTGCACCCATCCGTTGTTCAACATACAGTCTGCGCCTCATCTCTGCCCTTTGACCTTTCCAGAGTCCATTTTGAACTAATTTGTTTATTAGTGTTAACAATTGCAATTGGTGCCTCATCCAGCCTGCCCTTCCTGTTTTTTGTTGTTGTTTTTAAATTTCATAGATTAAAAAGTTAGATTTGGAAGAGAAAACCAGGTTGCTTTCATGTAGGGCTTATGTTGCGAAGTGCATTCACAATGAAATGTTTGGCTGGTTTTCTCCAAATTAAGTTAAGAGACCAAGAGCAATTCTCAGATGCATTTTATTTCCTTACTTACTCCAATTTTCAGACATCAGCCCCAAATTAATACAAATGCCCATGTTTGCAATATTGTTGCACCATAATACTGCAGTAAGGGACAGAAGCATGGCCAGTGTTGGTGGGAGGGGAGTCATTCACTGCAGCAAATTCTGCAGTGTTGCCCTACACAGGGAAGTCCGTGGATATTGTCCACTAAAAGGAGGAACTGCGCTGTCCCGCCATACAGCTTCTAGTTCTCTGCCTCTTATGACCTGTCCACAAACTGCTGGATTGGGACAATGCAATCACAGTGATGTAGCCTTCAGTGTCCTGGTTATGAGTCAATGCGGGTGGGTTGTCCTCAGGTCAGTAACCACTACATGAGGCCCAGCAGAGATTCCTCTCCTATCTCATTCCACAGCGGAAACGATCTGACAGACACACAGCTCCAACAAATCTATCAAATGGAGGGACAAAATACCAAACCCTCAGCAACAGGAAGTGAGGCAGTTCAGCCTTTCTCTTGGGTATTAGAGAGAAAAAACATCAGGCAGATGTTTTGGACATCATTTTGATCATCATGGTGAAGCACCATTTCATGGTCTTTACAACCGCCCTCTTGCTTTTTTTGGGGGCAAATGAAGGCAACAGTTTGATCTGATATACCAATAGAGATTGGATAAAAAAAAGATTAAGCCAAATGTTTTCCAATAAAGACCATGTGGGCGGAGATGTAGTGCGTGCTGTGTGTGTGACTACCACTCCCCTTCACATGCACTAACCCATACAAGTCCAGCTCACCTCCACCACCCTAGAAACTCACCTTCACCATGGCTCAGCCTGCTCTGTTCTGCCCCCCGTCCTGATTTCTCTTTTGTCAAAGAGAACTAATTGAGCCCTGTTGAGCCATCACCTTCCTCTCTGTGCCTGATCCACCTGAGACTAACACAGTTGCAGTTCTGTTAAGCCACCTTCCACCCCCAGCCCGCCCTTCCCCTCTGTATGTGCACCATTCACAGTGCGCTACTAACACCGACGATCCTTTTTGTTAAAACTCTTTAACAAAAAGCTGCATGCTGTTTTTATTTTTTAATTTTTTTGTTGTTTTGTTCCAACCCCTTCACTTTCTTTTTGTGAAAGTTGATGTCACTCTCTTTGTGATTATAAATATGCTTTTTGTTTGGTTTGTATGTTTTTGGTAGAATGCAGCACTCTGGTGAATGTTAGACAAGCTTGGAATAGTTATAATCACAACAGAAAAATGCTTAATAAGAAATCTCATTGTTTCCTGTTTATTTGTGCTTGAGGATGTACTGTAGTGTGTAGTGGTGGGACGGTCTTGCATTTCACTTAATGTTTTTATGTTCTTGCTGACCCACACTAGTGATATAACAGTCTCACATTGGACATTGGGCCCCACAGTGTGCTAGGAATTCCTGTTAGGGTTGTTCCTGCACTCCTCACTAGCCTCTTTGATACATTACCAGTTGTCAGGCATTATCCACATGGTTGGCTGTGTAGGGGGTGTAAATTGTCGCCACTAGCACTGAAAGTAAATGTGAAATTAAATATTTTAATGTAGATGGCCGCACTGCCGGTTTCACACTTTCAGGGGTCCTGTGTGAAGAATGCATCTCTTTTGAGATTGCTGTGAAGCTGCTGTGAATACACGTACGCTAGCTGAAAACCACTTTGTTTATAAGAGCTATCTGGTCAATAAAGAGTGTTTCTGCTGTATGATTACTACTGCTAGCATACTGTTTGACAATTGTCAAATAATAGACATGCTAACAGCATAAATTTGTGGTTTTTAACATAAAAGGCGTAAACACGGAATAGATCATTGATAACTGCCCAGAGATGCTGGAGGTGTCCAAGAACAGCACAACAGCTATTTCTAGCATACCTAATGGGGCCACATGCACACAATGTCTCCCTCTCTTCACCTGCACACCCACATATCCCTTCACACAAGCATATTCTGTCCACCCTGGGCCTTGTAATGGTAATCCAAGGCCCAATAGCTCCACTTCTGTCTCTCCCTCTTGCTGTATTTTTTGTGACAGCTGCATATGTTTCATGGTGCTCCCCTTGTCATGGTTACGGAATCACAGCAAGCTTGGAGTTTCTGGTCTTTGTTTTGTTTATGCAAGATTTCCATACCTGTTCTGTGTCACTTTTCTTTGTGTACTAAGATCTTGCTCTGTAGTGGTTCATATATGTATGCGTGTGATACATATATTGCCCTATCCTTCCTCCTTCTCCTCCTAACTTCTCAGTTAGTGGATGTGACTTGATGTGTTATCTTTATCATCCCCCCAAAAAATAGAAGTGCTAATGCCCAATTTCTTTGCCATAAACAGTTTTTAAACTGCACTCCCACGGTAGGAGGGTGTCATGTAGTTTACAGGCTACACATAGCCTCATGTATTCATCATAGTGGAAAACATGCCCTCCCTCTCAGTCTCCCACCCTCTATCTCCCCCCCACCCACCCCCAACTACCACTCCTTGTGCTCGAAGACACTGATGTTACACTCTGTAGGTGATGTGGATGACGATAATGATGATGATGATGGTGGTGGTGGTGGTGGTGGTTGTGCTGATGATGATAGCGTGATCTGAGTGGTTTATTTTTATTTTGTTTGTTTATTTTTTGACTCATGCCCACGGGGAAAAGCTCCTCTTATTATTGGAATATTTTTGGTTTTTTTCTCCTCTGTTCTTTCTGCTAGGATAACATTGGGCACCGGCTGCTTCAGAAACATGGCTGGAAGTTGGGGCAAGGCCTTGGCAAAACCATGCAGGGTAAGGACTCACTCTTCTTTACACTAATGTTCAATGTATGCTGGTGGTACTTGGCTGCCACATTATGCCATTTTCTTGACTCTAAATTCTCCAGGATTTTTTTGTACTATAGCAACTTTTCTTGTTTGTTCCTATCCTTTCTCTGACCTCCTCCTTTGTGTCTGTTACTGGGTAAAAATGGAAATGTGGGTTTTTATTATCGTTCCACTAGTCCGTTTTAGTATTATGCTGCGGTTTTGTTGAGCAAGGAAAAGCAGGGACCCTGAGGGGTGGGAGATGGAAGTGAATTGCTAATTTGTTTGCCGTTGCTGCATTTAGTCATCAGTGCAGATTAAACCGTGCTTTTTACTGCTCCAAATGATGATACAATTGGATAGAAATTTGTTGACATTCATTTCTTTTAGGCCACCAGCTTTCAGAAACTGTGATTCTGAACTTAAGATTCTTTGATGTGCTAGTTTCTTATGTCTACTTCACTAAACCCCTGGTTCAAATCAAACATCCGTTCTTATCATCTCCTGTTGGATTCATATCTTGGGAACAGAAAATAAATACTTCTCTTCTGAAACATGGGTGTTAACTATTTTTAGAGCCAGTGATGCAGATAATGAAGAACACATGTTTTATTCTGGAAACATTAACATGGCTGCAACATGACAGGAATGTAAAGCTTATGAATTTATAGGGAAAGTGTGAGCATATTCTTTGTCTGGGGTCGTTGCACTTGCAGTTTCAGACCTCGCCCTTGTGACATGAAATTGGGCCCACTTCAAAACTTAGGTACAGTAGGGAGTTAAGTTTTCAAAGACTGTTCAGATTCTGTGCTAAAACCTTTCTAAATTTGCAGTGCCAGTTGATGGCCACATTATAACCTCCTAAAGCTAACAGTTGTAGGTGTCAATGCAGAGGGCAGAGTGCTCTGACAACACAATATTGTCCAATAAAACAGTTAACTAAACTCAGTTTTGGCTGCAGCTCAACAAGCTGCATTTCCAATCAAATACAACTAACTGTGCATTCCTGTCACTTATGCATTGTAACTGGAACGCAATACCTTTATATTTTTTAGGTCATTCAACAAAATAGCTTGTTGTGATAAATTTCCACAGCTGCAAAGATCATGTATATCTGTATTGCAACACACTGGACAGCGTTTTGGCACCTGCATTTATCCTTTCCTCAAACTGGACTTCCTGGATCACATTTCCTTATTTCTCAGGTCTCTAAATAATAAGCCCTATCACTGCAGCCCCATTTCCTTATTTAGCACAGGACTGTTTTCAGTCCTGGTCCCCGCTGAATCTCATCAGATACTTTGTCTCCACTAGATTACCTATAGTCTGTGACAAATCCACTCACTGTATCTGTATAATTTAGTGTTTGCACAAGTATCATTCCATCATTGTTCAAGTTTGAGGATTGTTTTCCCGTTTAAGTTTATTGAAAGATGTACAATAAAAATAACTCCTCTTGGAATGAATTCTGTGTAATCTAGAGAGCTTTCACAAAGCTACATGGCTGCTTTACTTTCTGGAAGCAACTGCTATTGAATGGCCTAGTTGATATTGATTTGTTTTAAGAGGGAGCTGGCTGAATAGAGCTGAGTGTGTGGGTTGGACTTGGCTAACGTCAGCACCTCACTAGCTCAACCCTGCTGTGCTCATTGGCTTAAAGATGGTGGTGCAGAGGCTTGGCACATTTCCACTGAGCATCTTCCTGTGTCTTCCCTCACTTTCCTTTCTCCTGTCAGTATCTTCATTCTCTCAATCTTTTATTATTTTCTGAACTGTTCCTTCATAGCCTCGCTGTTGCCTGTACTCCAGCCAAAGAGGAGGATGCATAGCATTGTCAACAAGTGATGTCATCGTTGGCAAGCTAATGAGGCCTCGCAGTCTGCTAAGAGCTTGTTTTTCCACATAATTTCTGGCTTTTACTCTTGTCTACCTCCTCCACAAATTCTCTTCCTGTCCTCTTGCTCCATGCCACTTTAACTACTGATACCTGTTTTGTGTATATGACCCTTATGTACTCATTTCTTACTACTTTTCCTCTATTTGTTGCTCAATTGCAACTATTGTTCCAAGTGCGTTGCTCTCCCTGTAAACCCAGCAGTAACATCTGTGCTTTATAACCACACTTAATGAGAAATGCCACTCATTCCATTTAACTGAGTTTCCAGCACACACCCAAACTTTGCAGTTTAGTTATGTCCTCACACATAACCTACAACTATGATGAGCCAGCAAAGTGATAGGGTCAATGAAGACACAATGTAAATACACAGAGACCAAGATATGCGTGTTTTGACTTGTGCTGGTTAACTGGATTTGCTGGCCATGTAGATAATGGAAATTACATCCATCATGGAAATGTTGTCATGGTTTTTCTAGTTCAGTGAATTGTGTCTGACTGTATTGAATAATACAGTTGCATACATGTTATCTCAGAGCAGGTGGTGATAAAGTAGATGCTGTATTTGTTCCTTTTTTTTATTAGATACCGACTGAAATGATAAACATTTACAGACAAAAGGGCTGTTTAGTTGTATTTGGTTTGGTCTTCGAATCAATTTTCCCTAATAAATAAATGGTGTCAGATTTTTCAACCATATGGAAAAGGTCTTACGGCCATAAACCATTTGTGTTTTTGTTTATATCTGGCCTAAGCAGTTAGACATTAAACTATTGATTGTGTGTACTGGTGCTTCTAGATACAGAGATCTGGCGACTGGTTGTTGAGCTGAGTTGTTGCTGCACTAGCAACACTCCTTTGTGTACTTATATGGCCTTGCTTCCTTGTGTCGTCTCATAGGTATTCTGAGCCTGACCATGGCTAGGGACCAGAGTAGATCAGGGATCTGCTTCATGCTGGGCAGGCTGACAAGTGCGCAGAGGCTAACAACAGTAGAAATTTCTGAGCTTAGCGTCCATTGATGTTTATTTTCATCTGTCCTTGAACAGCTCGAATAGCAATCTATTTGATGTGATAAGGATGTGTGCTTTGTGTGGCTGAGAGAACAAGTTGCAGGAGCTGACTGTGCTCTTGTTTTTGCCTCTGGCACCACTGATGGGTGGTTATATAACCATCCTGCTTTGTGGGCAGATGATACTGCGGCAAACTGTGTCCAGTTGTTATATAGGAATTATTGGCACAGTGTTGTAGCCCACTATCTCAAATTACTTAAAATTTGCTAATACACTGAGGAGTAACACAACTGCACCCTTATCTCTCATTGAAGTCTGCTAGATAATCATTATGATCTTATTCTCCTTTCCTGTCCTCCTTGTCAGAAGAGAAGGTTTTTGAATTTTGAAGTGAAAGCATTGTGTCCCCTTTTTAAGTTTTTCACTGTATTGACTTTGTTCTTATTCTTCTTTTGTCCTTTTTGCCCCTTTTTAGGTAAGGTTTGTTGGATCCCCTCTGTATGTCAGTATGTGTGTGTGGGTGTGTTTTCTTTCTCCCACTCAGCAGTTGACCTCAATGTAACACCCCTTTTACAGTGTACTGTAGGCTAATGGCCTCTGTCAGCTTCCTTCTCTTTGCTTCATAATCACTTAACCTGTATTTCAATCTGCTCAGGAGTAAAGATCTTTGATTTGAACAAAAGAACAAAAATCCATTGGAAATCAAGGTAGATTTAGGAAGCCATGATTCCATCACAACCCTTAGAATCATCATCTTCATATATTTTAGATTTTTGTTTCCTCTTTGAGTTTCCGTGGCTGCTGTCGGGTATCTGATTGGCTGTAACCACGGCTCAGACTTTGAATGGCTTGCAGAGTAGACAAGTCGCCCCTCCCCTCCCCCGCTTGTTTGCCTGTTTCTACCTCCAAACATGTGAAACTTGTGTGTATGTGTGTTCATTATGTGGGACTGAGAAACGTGTGTTTGTGTGTGTCTGTTACTGACCGGGCTATCAAGTCAACTTACAGGGAAAACCTCACCACCCTTCCACACCTCGTATATCTCTGTCCCCATGGTTACATGCTCCCATCCTCCCCCTGTTTCTTTGCCCCTCCTGCACAGCATGTTTGTCCCAGAGGTGCACTCCTGCCTGCCTCAAACTGTCACACTCACCTGGGGCTTTAAGCAGTGTTGGAGGTAACACAGTGAACAACGACTTTCACATTACCGAGATATGTAAAAATTATCAAAGGTGCACAGCTCATAATGTAGTACACCTTGCTAAAAATTGCTTTTTCATAGCAATGCAGAATCTGCTCTAAGCACTGCTTAAAGCCTTGCTGACTCTTTCCTCAGGTACATTTTATGTGTGTCATGTGATCACTTGTTCCGGGGGTTAAGCACATCCCAAAACAGGCTTGCTGGCTGTAGGCTAGCAAGGAAATGAAAGAATCTCAGGGAGATTTGCTAACTGGGCTGACAAGTGTCTGTGAGGCAAAAAGCTCAAAGGGGGAAAATGGTGGTTGTCCCTAAAGGCATCTCCAATCTCAGACTAGACATTTGAACACAAGTTAAAAAAAAAAAAAAAAAAAAAAAGGAACAAACATTGCAACGGTAGTTGTTACCTTTAATTTCTTTGTTAGACTAGTGGCTTCCTTCTTTCCTCAACCTATCTGAGTTGATATACCACCAAGTTGTTTTTTTAAGCATCCCCTCTCCCAGTACAGCTCATCCCAAAACATTTATCTTATGGGGATTTTAGCGTTTTGCTTCGTTAGGGATTGCTAGTTGTTGTTGTTTTTTTTTTTATTATTATTATTTATTTTTTTATTTTTTTATACTAAAACAGGGATACGGGTCTTTTGGTGCTCTTTGTAAGGGGTTGTAGTTTGCTATCCTCAGAGCATACTGTGGTTGAGAGCACGTTGATGCCAGGTTAGGGGCCTGGGGACTGGGAACAGTGGTTGGGAGAGATTGGTGAGAGGAAATCCCTGTAAGCACCTAGCCCTGAGTGAAGGGATGAGGGGGGTGGGGGGTAACACACTGATGCCCCTCAAGTAATGACCCCCTCCTCCCCTTAACCCCACAACCACACTCCCAACCCCACCTTCCCTTCTCTATGTGCCTCAATCTTCCTGCTTAACCAATTGGTGTTTCTTTTTTACAGCGATTTGATCCTGCCCATGTTGTGCTGATGGTAAACTTAGTGGTAAATGTTATTTTATCCCCCAATTGAATTGTTTTGTTTTGTTTTTTTGTTTTAATTTCTCCCATTTTTTTTGTTTTCCTCTCATCAGAGCACCAATGCTACATAGGCTTTCAAATCTTTCTGTATTAGTCCTCATTCTGCTGCTTGTATATTATCATGCATATGTATTACTCTTAGAACATTGTCATTTTGTTTGTTTTCAGTTTTTTTTAAACCTTGTGATTCACACCCTGTGATTTAGATGCACATTGTTTTTGTCTGGTCCCTTTCTTTTCCACTGGAATGGGTAATGTGGAAGTATTGTCACTGTGTTTAAAGATTGGTGATAGTTTGGGATGACTGTAATTGTTCATTAATCTTTACCTCTGGGCCTGGCTTGTGACTCCATTCAGACAGACCACTGCAGTGGCTGGCTAACAGACCAAACTTTGTTTTTGGTTTCACTTCCCTTCAGTCTTATGATCCAGATACCACACAAACAGTCTTGTTTCTCTTCCTTTGTGGATTAAGGGCTCCACAATCCTGTAATCAGAGTTAGGGTTGCAGTTACAGGCACTCTAAGCTGACAG
Source organism: Echeneis naucrates (assembly GCF_900963305.1). NCBI lineage: Eukaryota > Metazoa > Chordata > Actinopteri > Carangiformes > Echeneidae > Echeneis > Echeneis naucrates. Next base: position 5,223,746 of record NC_042518.1, read on the forward strand.
ACACTGCAGTGGGCGTGAGAGTCCAGACAGGCCACTCTATGTTACAATGCCCATGTATCTATGATTTTCAGAATTAATATGTCATTGGGCTGTGACAAATAAATTATTCAAGGAACTCATAAGGAATGAGCCAACAATATTCTTACCCTTCTCTGTCAAGGAAGGTAAGAATGTGCCGGGAGTAGCCCAGATTAGTTCCAAATTTAAAGTTGAATTAGGGAAGCTAAATACATTTTGTAATATATTATGCATGCTACCTGTGGCCTCTTTTAGGCTGGAAAATGGAAAATGTATTGCAGTAGGACTTCATTTTCAAGTCAAATTGGTAAAGAACTAAAAAAAAAAAAACATTTCCAAGACCAAGCACTTGTAATTATTCCATGCGCCCAATGGTATACATAGAAAATTGATTCATAAAAAAAAACCCAAAAAACCCAAAAACCAAAAATTACCCAACTTGATAATGTGGGAGGAAAAAAACTGAAATCAAACTGAATTGATAATCACTCATCATCAGTAAGATGGATTATTGTATCTGGCTGGCAACAGGAGCAGCAGACTATTCCAAATTCTTTTTATGCCTTTTGTTTTGAGATTCCCTGCCTATCTGTCTGTCTGTCCTCCCCTTCTCCTCCTACCCATACCCATGTTTTACCAGGTAAGTATCCCCATCCCTTGCACTGTCACCATGGCGATACCTGGCCTGTGACGTCACTCTGCTGTAGTTCAGTGCTTGTGTCCTATTTTAATTTTTACTGTCTTTCTCTCTGCTTTGTTTGGCTGATTATGAGTGGATTAAGCAATTCTGTGTCAATCTCCAAAGTAGTTTTGATTTTTATATATTTTATATCTTTAATGTTTCATTCTGTTTTGTTTGTTTTCTTTTGGTTGTCTTTGGTTTGTTTATTTTTCAACAGTTAATTTCCTTCTGATCTAGCTCTTTTCACAGCTTACATAACATAGTTTAACTAGACAAAGGAAAATAACTTTTCAGTTCCAGTCTTGATGGGAAAGCGGTCCTGGGAAGAGGGGAACAGATTTGGATGTCAGGAAAGTGGAAGGGGGTTGCAAGGGTCAGCCATCCTGCAGAGTTCAGAGAGAGATGATGCAATAGGCCCTCGCTAATATTGGCAGGCTTTGTTACCCTCATTGAGGATGTCGCAGTGGTGCTCAGTGAGCAGTGGCAGCAGCTGCGCAGGCCTGTTGCAACTCCTTCACATACCCACACAAACACACACAAGCAGTCCCTCGAGCTGTAGTATCCTTGATAAACTAGGGATTCTGGTTTACTAGGACTGCAGTGAATGGGTAGAGGAGGGGTCGAATAACTACACTGAAAAGATATAACAACACATTAACTTTAAGCTCGTTTAAGTCTCGTAGTGAACTTTATCATTGACAACAATGATGCCCTTGACTTCATTAAATCCGCCAGGAATTAAATAATTGCAGCTAATTTGACTAATTCAAAATGCAAATGAGCAGCCAGGTCAAATATTAAAGGAAGGATAAATTGGTTGGTACTTGTTGGCTGCAGTAAGCTGTGAGAATAGCTGGTGTTTGGTTCACTGTAGCTTTCTGGTCTCTTTGCACTTCAAGGCAAAATTCTCTAACCCCAGCACCCTATGCTCTAAAAGCAGGCTGTCTCCGAGCTGGCTCCCTGTCTATGTCTCAAAAACTCACCTATTCCTTTCTCTGTCTCTTTTCCCTCAGGACGCACCGACCCTGTGCCCATTATCCTCAAATATGATGTCATGGGGATGGGACGGATGGAGATGGAGGTAAGATGCCATTTATCACTTTTTGACACAACTCCGCTATTGTTGTTTTGATGTTGGACCAGACCTGTCCTTCAACTCAGCGTCCACTGCTGCTTTGCTGAAAGTCAAAACTATTAGTTGTGAAACTAATATTGAAAAGCCCATTGACTTTCAGTATGGTACTAGAAACTAGGATCATTTGTTAAAGTTCTTCTGGTGATGTGTGAGTGCTAAGCTTAAGCAGAAGCAACAGCTGTCCAGTAACTGGCAACACATAGAGACAGATTAAGAACACCCAATGATGAAGCTTATATCCAACTGAAATCATATTTCCTTTGTTACATAGCTCACTACTGATTTATGAATAATAACCCCCGCCCCCCTTTTTCTTTTTTTTTGCTTCAGAGAGCACATATTTGCGTAGGTGCAGCACTCACTGAGTCTTTTGCCAAGTTTAAATGGGAGTTGTGCAAAGCTCAGCAGCAAAGGGCTGAGGAGGGGTGAAAACTGTCAAAAGTTATCACTCACCTTTTACCAGTTGGTAGTCTGATAGACAACTATGAGTGTGTGGTATGTCAGGAAACACTGCATGAATGATTAAATGCAAATCAGTACAAGGAGGAAAAATCATGGTGCAGCTTCAGTTTTGTGGTATTGCTTTTGTGGGGACTGTGCATGGGATCATTCTCTTCTTTGCTGAAACAAAGATGTAACTATTCACCTTAAAATCATAAAACGGCTCTTCTTGGTCTATGAATATTGAGTTGAATATGATTAAATAGTAAATAGTAAATGTGTTGGTGTAATTCTTCAATAACCATCAGACACTATCTCAAAGCTCCTGTGAACCAGATGCATTGCGCTTTGGGACACAACAGCAGAAATACAGTACAAAGTGAATTAGGATTGTTGTAATTGCAGGAGCGTTTTGTTTGCTGTGCTCCAACTGCTGTGTTTGTCCTTTTTAGCTGGACTATGCAGAGGACGCCACAGAGAAGAGAAGAGTGCTCGAAGTGGAAAAGGAGGACACAGAAGAACTGCGGCAAAAATACAAGGTGAATCCTTTCAGCATTTTGCCACGATAGAGAAGATTGCTCGTTCTGTACTTGGTTACCTCTAAGATTCCTTCGCTCATTCTCTCCTTTATTTTCCACCAATTCTAGGATCAGATGGAAAAAGAGAAAGCCATTGCAAAGGCTCTGGAAGACCTGAGAGCCAATTTCTACTGTGAGCTGTGTGACAAACAGTACACCAAACACCAGGAATTTGACAACCACATCAACTCTTATGACCACGCTCACAAGCAGGTACTGTTGACTGTGAGTTTTTCTTCTCTGATTGGAGACTAAAAAAAGTGGTCCTTATGTTTCTCCCCCTTCTTTTGTGTGATGCAGAGGCTTAAAGAGCTGAAGCAGAGAGAGTTTGCTCGAAATGTGTCATCGCGCTCCCGGAAAGATGGAAAGAAGCAAGAAAAGATGCTGCGCCGATTGCATGAGCTGGCTGAACAGAGGAAACACCAGGACCGGTAAGAATCTACTCCTGGAGTGCCTCCTGCTGGCTGGTTTCACCATGTATTTATTATGGCACAGTGTCTGTGGAGCCTTCATCACTGTGCGGCCAAACAGAGACCACAATGTGGATTTAATATTAGTGAATGATCTCCTCTGTAAACATAATAGAAGTGAAATGGTAGTTTTGTCTGCGGGACACATTTCCCAAATGAACAGAAATGTCATAGATTTTACTTTAACAATCTCTAAATTCCTTTATGATTGTTTATTAAAATAAAGGATGATGCTAAAGACTTTAGAAATTGTGTCAGACTCTTGTAATGTTAGCAAGCATTTAATTATCCTCTTCTCCTACTAGCACCGCAATGAAATTTGAAATGTTGGACCCACATCACATTGGTCTCATGCATCTGTTTTTCAGTACTCCAGGAAGTGGGCCCATGTTCAAAACCACCACAGTGGCCGTAGATGGAGAGAAGGCAGAGGATGGTGACAGCATGACCTCCGACAACCCTGCTTTGATGGATGGAGCCCTGGAAGGATCACTGACAGACAAAACTGGGCAAACCTCGCCAAAGCCTGGCCCAACCATCAGCTTCTCTTTGGGAAAGAATAGCTCCTCCTCCCCAACCCCGAGTGGTGCATCTAAAGTCAGTGTGTCCTTCTCTTTTGCCAAGAAAGCTCCAGTAAAACTGGAGACAGCAGCTGCAGTATTCGCTGATCATGGTGAGGAGGCTATGGAGGAAGAGGAAGGCCAGGAGGGAGAAAAGACTGGAGGACAAGAGGAGGCTTCTGGCGGCAGTACAGACAGCCCCAAGGGAGTCTCAGGAGGAGGTGAAGGAGGAGAGGGGGGAAATGTGGCAGGGATGGAGGAGGCACAGCAGCCCGATGACGGAGGTTCTCTTGCCTCCACACTCAACAAATTGAAGATGATGATGAAAAAAGAGGAAGGATATGCTGGCCAGGAGCCTCAGTACTATCACTATGTACCTCCAGCTCACTGCCGGGTGAAGCCTCACTTTCAGTTTTTGCTGTTCATGAAGGCCACTGAGCAGTGTCAGAGTAAAGAAGAGGAAGAGGAGGACGAAGTGCAGGAGGAGAAGAAGGTTGAAACTAGTTCTGAGCAGACAGAGTCCAGCATGATAGAGTGTAAGACTGAAAAAGAACAAGGCAGTGCCCCTTTAAACCCTGACTCAGAGCCAACTCTATCACCTAAAGTGAAGACAGAGGACGTCTCCTCATGCGCAGCGGACACCGCCTCTTCAGTACCCACTTCACCTACACAAAAGGCAGAGACCACACAGGATACTCAGGATTCCTCTTCAGGTCCTAAAATACCCACCGGTCCCTTTTTCCCGGTTCTTAGCAAAGATGAAAGTACCACCCTGCAGTGGCCCTCTGAGCTCCTTGAATTCACAAAAGCACAGCCTTCCCTGTCTTATAGCTGTAATCCTCTCTACTTTGACTTCAAGCTGTCCCGCAACAAAGGAGTACGTGGTGGCAAAGCAGCAAAGTCTCCCAAGCCCTGTGAAGAGTTTGATGACAAGGGACTAGAGGTAACAACCTCAACAGCTGCAGAAAATTCACCTACTAAACCTGGAACCAGCAATGACAAAGACAAACCGACGATGAAGGGAGAGGCTGGCCAATCAGAGGCAGAAGGCGATGAGCAAAAGCCTGCAACTGGCAGCAGTAGTGCCAAGAAAAAAAAGAAAAAGAAGAAGCATAAGAAGTCTGCAAAGCACTCAAAACGCAAAGGAAAAGAGAAAGGAGCAGTCGAAGGTGGAGAGGCAGACTCTGAGGTAATGCAGGAAAAACCCAAGAAGAAGAAAAAACACAAACGGAAGAAGAGCAAAAACAAAGCTCCAGATCAAGACGAGGCAACGGGTGACGAAAAGGAGAAAGCCAAACCAAAGTCTGAAGATAAAGCTGTTTCCTCCTCTGTTCAGCTGACAGCTGGAGGAGGGGGGGCTACAGGAAGCACAGGAGCAGAGCTGGGGAAAAGAAAACGTGCTACTAAGGAAGTGCCTTGCAAGTCTGGAGCAGAGGAGGCTAGAAAGGGCACGGAGAAGGCCAACTCCTCAGAGGAGCACAGTGGCACCAAGCGGCAAAAGACGGAGTCCAATGCACCTCAAAGTGCCTCCTGCTCCACCTCAGCCAAGAAGAGTCCTGGGCCCGGCAGACCTCCCAGCAGTGAGAGTGAAGAAGAAGGAGGCTCGAACACTCAACGTTCACGTCATCACAGGCCTAGTCCTCGGGAACAACGCCGCCACCATAGTGAGGAATCGAGGCGGTCCTGCAGTCGTTCATCAAGACGAGGGGAAAGACGGGGCAGCAGCAGGCGCCGCCATCGTGGCCAAACCTCCCGTAGTCACTCCTACTCCAGCAGCTCTGAGCGTTCCTCAGCAGGCAGCAGTGCCTACAGTCACCGTAGTCGCAGCTACTCTGACAGCTACAGTGACTACAGCACTGAGGGCCACAGACGGCGGCGCTCCAAGCGTTCATCAGACTCTGAGTATGAGCGGAGGGGTAGCCGAGGGCGTAGACGATCCAGAAGGCATCAATACTCCTCTTCCTCTTCAGAAGACTCCCGTTCACGTTCGCGCAGTTACAGCCGCAGAAAAAGGCACCGGCGGCACCACCGGAGCAGCTCGCGAAGCTCCAGCAGCTGGAGTCGCAGCACCAGTGCAAGGTCCTGGAGGCGCAGCTACAGCCGGAGCCACAGCTCTGCCAGCCGCTCCTCCAGTTCAGCCAAAGGTTCCCCTCACCGACGGGGCACCAGAGGTCGAGCAGACAGTGACACACATCGCCGAGACTTTAACCGCTCTCGCATCTACCGATCCCAGTCCCCACGATCATCCTCATCACGAGGCCTTAACCGTAACACCCATTCATCTAGCTCACAGGCCCTGAGGCCAGGGGGATCCCGAGATGCAGGGGAACAGAAAAACACCCTGACTGCACGGCAGCTTCTGGAGAAGGTCCAGTCCAAAAAAAGTGCTGACGATTCTTCAACAGGAACAAAATCTGGTATCAAGATTAAGGACCCACCACAGGGTTACTTTGGTCCTAAACTACCCCCGGCCCTGGGAAATAAAGCCATGCTTCCGCTTTTTGGTAAGCTGCAGGCAGGGAAGAAACCAGTGATTCCCCTAACCAGACCTGATGAGGGTGAGAAATCAGGGGCAGGGAAGAGCTCTGAAGGTGAGGGAGAGATCATCCTTGTTGAGCCTATAAGAGAGTTCCCTCCCCCACCACCACCTCCAGCCCCACCAGTACAGAAGGTGGAGGAGGCTCCACAGAGCACAGTAGCACCAGAGGAGACAGAGCACCCTGCGACAGAGGCCCAAATGCATCCAGAACCACGGCCATTGTTTGAACAGGAACCTTCTATGATAATGCCTCAGTACCAAGGAGATTCAGCACAGGACCCTTCCCAGAACACCATGATGGAGTCCCTCATGCCAGAAATGCAGCAGCAGCAGCCCCCAATGCATGCCTACCCTGCTTACGCACCGCCCAGCCTGGAGGAGGATGGCATGGAGGCAGAGGAGGATGGACTGGCTCCTTTGGAGAGCCAGCCCATTACATTCACACCAGAGGAAATGGAGAAGTACAGTAAGTTGCAACAGGCTGCACAGCAGCACATCCAACAGCAGCTTTTGGCCAAGCAGGTCAAGACGTTTCCCTCTGCTGCAGCGGCAGCCGCTGCCGCTGCAGCAGCCGCCAACCTGGCCCCGGCGCCGCCTCCACCAGCTCTGCAACAGATCCACATTCAGCAGCCGACAGTGTCGGTGGCCTCCGGCACATCTATCACCACAGTTCAACATGCCATCCTGCAGCACCATGCTGCCACTGCTGCAGCCATGGGCATCCACCCAGCGCATCCACACCACCCACACCCTGCACATGCTCAGTTGGCCCAGGTACACCACATTCCCCAGCACCACCTCACCCCCATCTCTTTGTCGCCTTTGGGCCCTTCCCTTGGTCATTCTTTGGGACACTCACTGGGACATGCTGGGCTGATTCCTGCCCACCCCACAGCCTTCCTCTCTGGCCAGCCCATACATATTATCCCAGCTTCTGCACTTCACCACACCCCTTTAGCTCTCCACCACGTCCCCCATACAGCCCTCTACCCAACACTATTCACACCTCGGCCCTCACAAGCTGCTGCAGCAGCAGCTCTCCAGCTCCACCCACTCCTACACCCTATCTTTTCAGGGCAGGACCTCCAGCACCCACCTAACCATGGCTCTTGAGTTATAATTTAAGTGAAGGAGTTCATCCACAACTCTTTAAGTGAAAGACTTGACCTGAACTATATTGGTTTGGAGTTTTAGATCAAGTCTGTGCAGTCAGTGAGACAGGAAGCTTGTCAATAAACCACCTTTTTTTTTCTGGCCTACACAGTAAAACAAGTAGCCACAAAGTGGTGCTGCCTGTGTTGGTTTTTAAACGGACACTAAAATTTCCTTCTGGCTCACGAGACTTTCATGGTTTTCCCTGGATTTTTAAGACAGGGTGTCGATTTAAAGAGAGAATGCCTCAAGACATCGGTTTATTTTCCATGCAGAGGGGGATCAACAGTACCCATTTATTTTGATGACAGATCTGAGAAGCCACTGGAGTTTTTTTTTTGTTGTTGTTGTTGTTGTTGTTGTTTGTTTCCATATAAAAATATTCTCTCAGTTCTTGCTTATTTTGGCAGCCAAAGGAGGACGTTATGGCTGAAGCTATAGGGAAAATCATGTCAGATACGGAGGACGAAGTGTATGTAATGTAACCCTCAGAGACAGACTATTTCATTATTACTGGTCTTTTCTGTTCTCATATGACTACTTGCTTCCTATTGGCTCCCTGGTCTAAAAAAAAAAATTGTATTGCAGTAACTTGTACATATGTCAGTGTGTAATGTGAAGAATCATACCGATGATGACCATTTGAAATTACAGCTATGGTGTCCCCATCAGTACGACATTGTCACTATAGGACCCCCTCTGGCAGTGAGGGGAAATGTGATGTTGGGGTTTTAATATCCCTGATGCTCTGAGGCAAAGCTCATGTTTCTTTGCGGTGAGGGTACACCTGAATGAATTGCACTGAAATCTGTAAATCAAGATGGTGCTTTGGCATCACATAACAATAAGATTGTAGTATACTGCAATAATTGTATTTTTCTGTTTTTAAATTATTTTCCAAAATGCTCTTCAAAAGAAGGGCGGTGTTTTGCTTTTGTGTAATTTTGTAAATAAAACTGCTGTAGATTAACCTATTAACATTCTAGAGGTGTGAAACTGCTGTTGGAAGAAGAATGTCAAGTTGGATGGAAGGTGAACACTCTGTATTTTATCAAAGTTGTTTCTAAACCCCCCCCCCCCCCCCCCGAACTGGGATGGTGAAGGATAGTTATCGGTCAAACAGTAGCAACTCTGTATTTTTTAAAGACTTTCTCTGTTTCAGCAAATAAAATTTTGAGTTCATATGTCTTTTTTTCCCCACTACATGTTAGCAGACTTCCATGACAATCAGTGGACACATCATCTTTATGTGGCATAAAGCAGTTCTGGCCAAGGTCAGTGTTGAACCTAAAACACTAGATGGTGCTGCAGTTTAGTTTTTTTTTTACTGACTTGAAGCAGTAAATCCACAAAATGTATCCCAACACCAGTTAAACCTTTGTAATGTTAGTTGTACTGAACTTGACATAAGAGCAACGTGGGGGGGCGGGGGAACCAATTCAACTGATTAATTTGATGGAGACATGAAGGAAACTAGACATTTTTTATTCTTATATCACTCACATAGTGAGACTGGACACGAGCACACAACCAAGTGAGGGTATGTAACTGTTAGAAAACAACTTCTGAAAGATCACCTTGTTCATATCTGCTGTATAATTTTGGCAACAAATATGCTCATTTACCATTTTAGGTACACTTAATACCATTCTGCTACCACTGTCCCGCCATAAATCCTCCCTTTGTTAGGGATGTAATCTGTTTTTGTTGAAACTATGGAAGTGGTGCAGATTCAGCTGATTATTTTGGAGGCTTAAGTTAGTGGTACATCTGAATTATGTTATACAGAAGTCTTTAACCATTTTGTCCACTCCCTCAATTTAACATTAACTTCACAACATAACCTCCTGATGTCAGAATTCATTGCAATACTGTTGTATTAAATTAGATAATTGTGGGAGTGAACATATCACATAAAAGAAGAATCTTCAGTTGAAGTGTTAGGAAATGTGGAGCTTTTAGGAATATTTCTATCTCTGTACTGAATCATGCTGATTGAGGCATAATGAAACACAATATAGTGACAAAGTAGCAATAAAAAAAAAAAAAAAGCTTTTGCTTTTCATCAGCAAGTTGAGGATAAATATGTGGTTGAAGTATTAAGAGGCCACATGGATAGAGTCTCAGAGTGGTTTTGATTTTTAAAAAGAAAAAAATAGATGATGGATATGTGGCAATAATCTGAGGGAAGCAGCAGAAAGTTCGACACTCAGAACTTCAGGTGGAATGAAAATACTGTCTGTTACTGAAGTCTTATTCCAACTTTAGTTTCACAAGTGCCCAGACTTTATAAATGGAGAACTAACTACAATGGCAAGATTTAGATGTTTACATTTCAGCTCTGCCACTTTTCATATCATGAGGGACGATGTTCTGCAGAAATATCCACGACTTGTCAGAGGTCAGAGGTCAGCCCAGGTATCTGATTACCAGGAACATGAAGACGCAGGTCACCAGCATGCCTCCAATCATGATGAACTTGTCTTGGGTGGCTCGCCTCTCTATCAGCCTCATCACTGTGTTCGACAGCCCCAACATGTTGGCCACATCCAGCATCTTCTTGTGGGTCCCCTGTGCAGAGCGGTCGTATGTGTCGGATCAGGATAAAACATCCATGAAAAAACAAAACGACATTTTGGAAGATGGAGACATTAAATGACGACATTGCAATCATCTAAGCTAATTCATCTGATTTTGGGAGATGAGTGAGTGCCAACGCCCAACCTAATGCAATGCTCCGTCAAAAAAGTTTCTCATGGCTAGACACCCAGGCTGAGAGTGCTGATTGACAGACACACCCTGATAAGAGGAGGCCTGAAGCAAAGCCAGGAAGGCCATCTCCTCCCTGGAAACACAGACTCACTCTCACACTGAGCCCACGTACACTAACAATGACACTATTGTGATCAATATATACACCAGAAACAGTGAGGGAACAGAACTTTTCACTTGTAGCTGTCAGAGAAACATGCCTTTTTATGCCACTTCATTTCAGAAGAAAATGATATGTAGTTTCCTCTGCTCAGCTGCAGATGAGTTTTTTTTTCTTCCCAGACTGTGTAAATCATCAGCACACACCTTCAATGTGGATCTCTGATCTCTCAGACCGTTGAGGATGCTGCTGCCGCTGCCCAGGAGGTCATCCATGTTTCTGTGTGCGTTGTGCAAATTGGAGTTAAACTGTAAGGTCTCATCTATAGGGATGGAGGTATCTGCATCCTGTGGCATGAGATCAAACATCTTCACTTGATTCAGGTTAAGATGAAGGCATTTATACTGTGTGTGACACAGTGATGTGGACATCTGAGCAATACTAACAACACATCTTACATCACATAAGATCAATAATAAAACATAGAATGAGTAACATCGGTAAAATTACAATAAGCAGCCTGGCATTACAGAGGGACATCACGCCGACTTCCCCAGCAGCCTGTTTTAAGGCACATCAGAATTACATTTGTTGTGAAGGTGCGGCTCATGAGTTCCTCCCGCTCTCTCTCCTGGGCCTCTCGGGTGTAACGTCGGTGCTGGAAATTTTGCAGAGCGGTGCGGAGGTGTTGAACATCATACTTAAGCTGGTCCACTCGTCTAACAAAAAGGAAAAGAGGAAAAAAAAATGTCTGTTGGTTACAACTTATGAGGAGAGCAAAAGCCAAATGTTCTCTAGGACACTACAAAACCAGGTCTTTAGGTCTTAAAAAGCAAGAAGTTAAGTTCCCTCAAAAATAAGCCTGCAAAGTTATTTCAGTTTTAGTTTCCTAAAGTCTTAGGCTGCAAAATAAGTTCTAACTTTTTTTTGTAATTGATTTCAGGCTGTCTTCTTACAGAAGACAGGAGGCTCATTATCTTATGGGTGATTTTTAATTAGTTAATTAGTTAATATAGCCCTTTTTTTCCGCTGCATATCCAGCTCATATTAATTTGCTAATTATTAGTAAGAATTGTTATATATTGTTGAGAAGAATTACCAAAAGGTTGTATAAACTGATGAATTTAATAAAATATTGTGAGCCTTGTGGCAGTCTTTTGATAGTATAACAATAAAATAGATCTTAAATATGTAATTACTTTGTCTGCGGTATGAAAAAGGTTTTGCACAAACATGACAAACACACATCCTCTGACGTTTTTCATCGCACCGCATTTGAATCGTCAGTGTACTTAATTGCTCTGGTCATTGAAACATATTTTCAAATCTCATGCACCTGGAATGACGAACATCTGAGTCGCCCCCTTTCCTGAGCTTCACTCAGGCCCAAGTAGAGCTCTACTGAGATCAGAGGAGCGCTGTGGGATGGGGTGTACTGTGTCCCCTCAGGCCTGTTTACCCAGTTCAGAAATGAACCTTTGCCCAATGCAGCAGGAATGCTGGTGATGACGGGGCTTCTGTGGAAATGTTTTCATAGAGCCACGTCGCCACAGGGCAGGACCGGGCTGCCTGTCTCATCCTCTACGCCCTCCCTGTGTCTTTATGAGATATGGCTCACCCTGCCAGCTCTTGGGCTTTAGGGTCACTGTCAACTGACTAATCCCAAACTCACAATTTGGCGTTCTGACGGCGGTTTGGTGGCTCCTTGCTGGCCAGAATCTCAAGGCGTTCTAAATGGTTGAATATCTGGTCGATTCTAGCCTGAAGGTCATTCTCTAACACTGTATGGAGAAAAAGAAAAGTATTAGTGGATACAGAAAAACTTAAATTTATTTGATGGCATAATGGAGGGAATCTGATTCCAAAATACGAACATGGCCCAAAACATGACATCAAAACATCAAGCCCTGCCATTAGAGAGGTTTAACCAGCCAACGCCTGTTGTCTTTGCTTGGAAAACAAATAAAAAATATTTGTTATCAGAATAACTGAAGATAATTTTTTTGTCAACTTATCAGTTGATCGACGAATAGTTGCAGTTCTACATGAAATTTTGCTCATACTTCCTGTTGTTTTCCCCTCTTCAATCTGCTTACATGCTGCTGAGACTGTGACTACCAATTTTTGCGGGGGACTTGGTTACATTCAGATCCCTTATAACTGCAGCTATGGGTGTAATCGCCCTTGTTCACTACTAACTGTGTGAGATCAGTATGCTACATCCCCCCACGGTGTTAAAATTCAAGTTGATGTCATAATTGGGGAAGGAGAGGAGGAGGGGAGGGAGAGGTTGTCTACTGCCTGGCTCCCACCATTATCAAGAAGAAGCCTTTCCAGCTTTTGTCACTGTACCCACCCCACCGCTTCCTTTCCTGGCACCAGCCTGGCCCAGAGCTGATCAGGCGAACAATCAACCAGGGAGACACCAGCCCTCCCTACAGTCATTATGTCAGAGAGAGTCACAGGCAGCCATAACAAAGACCAAAACCAAGAGCGGAAATTAGGAGAGCGTTCGAAAATAAATGAATCGGAAGTGGTGCCATCAACACTGATCTAACCACACTCATATACAGATGAATCCGCTGCCCATTATCATAACTTTTCCCATGAATGTTTTATAATAACAATTACAAACTGAGATGCGGTTTGGGAGGATAATTAAACAGCCAATTAACAAAGAAGTAGCTTCAATACTTAAATACACATGGACTTCCAAGCATAAAAAACAGGCTATAATTTCACTATATTCTGGCTGTCCTTCTCGACACAGTGAATAATAACTGATGACTGGTTACAGCTACTCTGTGGTGGAAAAACACAACACTCACAGACATTACGCAAAGACAACTGTCATGTATATTCATTAAAACTGTGCTTGGGTGGTTGAACGTTTTTCATGATTTTTATTATTTGACCATCAGCAGCAGAAACTCACAATGTACCGACTGACGGTCTGTCTTCTCCAGGTTTCCCATCAGAGACTGAACCTCCTGGATTTGCCTTAATGAGGACAAAATATAACGTTAGATGGATGAAAGGAAAACGGACATATGAAGCCCCCCCCCCCCCCCCCCCCCCCTCCAAAAAAAAAAGAGGACAGCACTGGGCAGAGAAGACTGAAGACTGAACAATAACACAAACACTTAGAAGGCCATTATTGGCGACGTGTCGGTGATTTTTACGGGTCACTGTTTGACAATTAGCTGGTTTAGTTAAACTCGTTAGCTGTCCTCAGGACTCACTTGTTTGTTTGGTGGTAAAGCGTCTCCATTTCTCCAGATTCACCGAAACGCTTTGCTCCCTTTTTTTATTTTTAATTATTATATATTATTTTGGCTTTTCATGTAATTATTAAAAAACAGCTTTACTATGACAGGTGGCGAAGCTAGCTAACGGTAGCCGAGCGTACACGTCATCAGCTGAGCGTTTGTGTACGGAACAAGGAAAGCGGAAGTTCCGTTGCGTCACCGGAAATGAGGATGGACAGAAAATGGCGCGACGACGTCTCACTCCGTTCCGATTTTTGGACATCGAAAAGGTAATGGCGTCTGTGTACTGTCTGATCCTCATCTTTTGGCTGATTTTCCATCCATAAAATTATTGTAAAAACTATAAAACTATATTTATAACGTTTGATTACCCATTATATGTTGATTTAGCCAAAAATGAGATTTGTTTTCGGACTAAATTCTGATGATACACCACTTAACTTTGTGCAAAGGATTAAATGTTAATAGTTATGAAAGCTGTTGTCGTTAATTTATGAATTAATTGAAAATTTAATGAAATTACTAATTTTAGCTCTTAAATTCTGGTTGCTTTGCAGGTTAATTATGAACAGACAAACAAACAAACAAAAAAGATCGCATGGGGCAAAAGCAATTTGATCATACCCATAATGGACAAGTTCAGATTTCATCAATTTTACCCAGCTGATACTAAACTTTAAAGATTTAAATCTCCCCTTTGAGCTACTTATTCCATTATATTTGATATTCTCTTAAATGTAATAGCTGACAAGTGTAATAGTAGAGAGCCTTTCCCGTTCTGAGACAAGCTCTGAGAGCATGAAGCATAATCTGTTGACATGTAGACATGTGACAGGAAAGACTCTGTGAAACATGGCCTGGGGGTAGCTTTTGTCAGCTCACCCTGACTTAGTCTAATTAGGCTATCTTTTTTTTCCACTGATAGGTGTCAGAATATTCCCGTCTGTCCATCCAGTGTCTTCCTTCTCGCCTGCAGCCAGAGACACCGAAGTTAATATCAAACTTGAAGTTGTGGCTCACTTTAGAGAGGATGTCTGAGGACGGTGAAACAGTGTTTTATGATGTTACCTGCCACAGACTGGATGTGTCATGGAGTACTGTGTGAAAGTGGAATAATTGGATTTCCCAGAAAAACTTGTGAAAAATTCACAATAGTTCCTTGTTGATTTAACAGGTGTGAAATCATCCTGGGTCACAACCTGGCACCTCAACAAAACCACATCTCACTCAAATCCCAGCAACCCTCCCTCACTAGTCTGTCTGCTGATTCTGGAGGGGGAGAATCAATAAGGCCAAATTCAAACACACTTTGACCTAATTAGCACAGTGAGCTGCTCCTGTTTGCGAGTTTGATCGTTGTATTTGTTTAACTCGCCCAGCACAGCAGTAAAGAGTCGACCCAGACAGTTTTCTGCGGCTGCCTGATGGTACTTGAGTTGATGGTTGTATCTTCAGGCGAGACACTTCTCAACAGAGGTCCTTTTCACCCACCCCCACATGTCAGAAACCTTGAGATCTGTTCATGCCACTTCTTGCTCTCGCTGTTCACCGTTTTCGGTTGTCATAACACATCCCCGGGGCAGTGGTTGGATGTGCACGGCTTAAACCTGTTGCTCAGACCAGGGAGGGAAGAGGCAGAGAATGGGATCGAGAAGGCCCCCATCAAACCACCTCTGAGCAGCACATGTAAGCGTTTCCCTCCCTCCCTGAAGGTCGTGGGGTTCTCTCCGTCTGTCTGTCTGTCCTTTATCTTTCAGCCCTCAGGAAAGGATGAGATGAGCTTACTGGTTTTTCTCCACACCTGAGCACCACGGGCGCAGGCTGGAATCCAGACTCCAGGTGTGGAGCACGATCACGCCACTGCAACTGACCGGGAGATCATGAGTGGTGACACTTAGGTTAAGGTCATTATACATCCATACATGTTTGTAGCACGTAAGAAGATGTTTGTGTGTCAGTATATGTCACAGTATTATCCACAGATTTAAATAAAATTTTAATTATTTTAAAGGTATTGATATATTGAATAATACCAGTATCTAAATAATGAAGACCTTATTATAGTAAAAAATATTAAAATGTACTATATATTATCAAAATATAAAAACACTCATAAAACAAAACATCCCTATTGAACGTGTTGTAAATATGTGTGGTACAAGTACCCTGTAAAATGAAAATGCTGATTCATTAATATGGATGCAGCATATTAAGAGAGGTTGAGGATGAAAAGTATTGATTAGTTTAGTCTATAAAGATGTATAATTTATAAACTGATCACATGTTTAGAAATGTAATGGAGCAAAAATGGGATGTGGTGGAGTTAAAGTTTTTTTTAAGTTTAAATTATACTTTAGCGTCATACTTTAGTTACCTTCCACAGATCTTATTTAAATGCAGGACAAAGGACAACAAAGTAACCCGCTCCTCACTTTTCTTTGTATTTTACACTTTGAGGCAAATTCAGTCATTTCTGGGCATTTTCTCACATCATGGTTTTAAAAAAAATACAGTTTGTGTGCGCGCGCGCGTGTGTGTGTGTGCGTGTGTGTGTGTGAGGGGCCGCCTCACTGGATCAACATAGAAAAAAGGTTATTTTCTGATGGCAAGCATCAAAATTTAGCACCAGATCAGGATCCCTGTCCTGCTTAGACAACATGGCAGAAGAGTTATTGTTCAGTCGCAGAAGAAAGCACTCAGTGTGCTCTGTGATTACTCCCCTCAATAAAACTGTTTTGTTCATCAAGGGAAAATAATATGTTATTGAATCACTTTTACACAACATACTTAATGATGTTTTCCAGGCAATATAATACATCGTAACTCCACAGTGATTGCCCAAGACCGACAGAGTGGAGAAGCCAATTATGAGGATCAAAATTGCCTTGGGTCGACAATTTTTGGATACCAGTCATTTTTTTTGAAGGCACACCGATGTTCTCACTCCCCCCGAGGCAGATGATCCATTCCACTTTGAAGCCATGATGAGACGCTGAATGAAAGCAAATGAGGGCCTGTCAGAGATGACAGGAGAAACTCATAAGCTCCCAGTGTCTCAGTGGGTTCTGGTGGGAAAAGTGGGACAGGAGGGGGTGGGGTGGGGATGGCGATGGGTCGTCGTCTTGTTGGTACCAGAACATCTATGTGCGGCGGCTGTGCGGGAATGTCAATCAAACAGCCTCAGAGACACTTGAAATGAGCACACAGTGATGTGAAACAATTGTTAAATGGCTGCAAAACGGTTGATGTCCATCGACCAAACAGTTAAGGCCCAGACCACAAAAAATGCAACATCCAGGCAGCCGATTCCCGTAAGTTTTCCTTGTTTCGATGAAATGGCGTATAAAAAAAACAAAACAAAACAAAAAAAAACTGTTTTGGCAAAACTATGCTAAATAAATATAGAGATGGAAAAAGCAAATTCAAATCGTTGTGTTGAGATCAACATGACGACACACAAAAGGACCACAAATGGTGCAAAAACCACCACAAAGAGACACTCAATCAACGCAAAGAGGTGCAGAATGGTCGCATGCTTTTAATCTGGGTGTTTTGAAGTGAGGGGGGCTCTTACATGTCTGCGTCTAGATGCACTTCATCCAATAACATTTCCTTGTCTGCAGCCTCTTTGGAGCAGGCAGCAGCAGTTATTTCTTTTCCATGATACCTTTTTCATTTCTCTCTGTGCATTCCCCAATGACAGAAAGTGATCTGCCTCGTTGCTGCCCTCTTTTGCTCCTCACTTCGTCTTCTTCCTGAAGCAGCCTGCACAGCTGTCAGACGCTCGCTCAGACACACACAGCCCTTTGGCCGTACCACCTGTGACACCCAGGCCTCCGAGAATGAGAGATGCCATCCGTCTCTGTGGTGGTGGGTGGATGACGGCTGAGCCGTGGTGGAAACACAAACAGCAACATGGCACGAAGTAGCGCACCGGATTTCCCCCTGCCTGACAGCCTCCCCACAGTCATGCACCCACTCCCAACCACACTGTTATGATTGAACCTTGCATGTCAGTGTGTCAGAGTGTGCGGTTCAAACATAATAGATTTTGATGGCGAATTATTGTTCATTTGCTGACAGCGATGATTTAATAAGTGTGAACACTCGTGGAAATAAGGCAAGTAATTTTGGAGCTGCAGGAATCACAAACAATCATAGATCATAGACATTCCAGACTTATTTTTCAGCAGTGTTGCTGGTTGAGAGAACACGTAGCTCTGCCCTTTATCTGTGTTTTCCTCTCTCGTATGCTGTTGACCTGGGAAAATTTTGTTACAGATGTAATGGAGGTCAGCCTGTGTGTCTTTGGCTGTGTGTGTTTGTGAGAGAAAAGCAGAGGAGGACCATATATCGAGAAGGCGGGGGAATTAGTTATGGAGGTGCACAAGGTCTTATCATCTTCCTATCACCACAGCTGCAATGTAAACCCTTGCTGTTGGTGCTGCAGGTGTTTCTGAGAAGCAGCATGGGAAAAGAGTCACCATTTGGAGGGGGGTGGGGTTCGCAGTGAACTTAGTAAGGTAAGGGTCAGGATTGGGGTTGCAGCATGAGATTAATTCTCAAGAACTACGGCGCACTTGCCTTTGCTTCCCTCGAAAAGCTTCTTATATGACTACGACCTTGGAATACGTTCATTTTGTAGAGTGTGCGACAAAGTCAGCTACCGCAGGGTGAAGATGTCTCATCAGAAATAAAAAGAAAACAAGCAAATATTCATATTTTCTGTGAGACTGGAGACAGGAAATATTTGGTATTTAGCAAATATTTTTTGCCACACAGGAAGCTATAAAGAAAATAGTTACATTTTCATCATGTCCCTTCTTTGTCTGCTTTAGTTTGATGCATTTGGTGTTTTGCGTATTCCTTAGGTGGAAATCCATCATTTCAACCCTGACACCTGCTCAATTGACCGTCACACGTGCACACGCCGTCTCTTCCACCCGCAGCGAGGAGCTCAGCCACCATCGCCAGTCCAGCCCCAGCCTCGGAGCTCGGCCCCCCCATAGAGGTATGCACTCAGCCTTGTCGTAGCTCTAGGCAGTGCATGTTCTTGTTGTGGGTTGAGCAATTGCATTAGTCATTTCACATTCCAAATTCCTACCCCATGCTGTATGTACAGCTCTGTCTCTGTCTCTCTGCGTCTTTTCCCTATTTTTCTGCACCCGAATCTCCACATACCCTTAAATCATTTCATTTACTGACTGTGCGGTGTCAGATCGTGGGGATTAGGCCCAGCATTATTGTAATCTAAGTGCCTTCTCTTCAGAGGAGGAAGTCTTGTAAGATTAAGACATTTGACTTGGGGCTGAGAGGTTCTGATTACAGGGACTGCGCTTTGTGTCCTTGAGCAAAATATCTACTGAGCCATCTACGCTTCAGTTAACATCTACTGTTCCTACACAAATGGGTGATGTATAAACCTGAAAGTTATGTAAGTTGCTATGGATAATATCCTTTTGCCAAGCAACACAAATATAATACATATCTTAAAAAAAATAAATAAATAAAATTAAATAAAATTAAATAAAAATAAATAAATAAATAAAAAAGCCCCTGTCTCAGTTTGCCAATTCATCTTCATCTATCAGAGCTCAGCGTGGTGCTGCAGCCCAGACCGGCACAGTAACCTTTACCTGAACCAGACCCGTGCAGACACAGGGGATAGTGTTACCACCAGCACCGTCCTACATTATCTGTGTCATTCAGTGTCCCAGGGTGACAGAGACTGGCTGTGCTCCCCCACCACCACCCACCCGCACTAAGATCCTCACTACAAACACACACTTGCATATCGCTCCCATTGAAGTGACCACAGGTGTGTGCACACAGCAGGTATGCAGACACAAACACACACACACACACACATATATGCAAAAACCTTTCTGCCCTCACCTGTCTCCTGTCAGGACTCTTTCAAACACATACGCACAGACAACTCAGGAGCTTGCACATTGCACCCTGGCTCCATCCAACCCCCCACCCTGCTCAAAGCAGCCACCCTCGGGGCTTGTGCGTGCGAATCCGGCTGTGGACTCAGCAGCCCCCATCACTGCACCCCCCTCCGCTCAGGGTAGTGAGGGAAATGAAGGCTTTAGGAGTTCATTATAAAACAACAACAGCAGCAGCAGGGGATAGGCCTCCTGGGGCCACAAACTATCCCTTCTCATCCCTCCATCCTCATCTTTTTCCTTTATGTCTTTCAATATCTCAACCTCTGTCCAGCCTGCTGCTCACAACACACTCCGTTTCGTCCTTTATCCCACTTATCCGCTGAGAAGAAGGCGGCTGCATACACGCCAGATAAAGTTAAATATTGATCTGAAATATTATAATATGGCGAGTTAATATGAGTGGGTCAGCCGTCTTGCCACGTAAACTTGCTTGACCTCAGTCATCACCTGATGTGTGCATGGATCGCTGGGCTGAAGCATTCAGTTTTGTTGTCTGAGAGGGGAAATTAATTTTGTAGCAAATGTTTATACTGGTAATACAATGCTGTTATTAGATGGGCAAAAAACACGCCGAGGCTGTCAAGTGAAAACCATGTATCTGCAAAATGTGAGCCGTGAAAATCAGCCCTGTTTTCGGTTTTGCAAGGATTCACTTTCCAGCCAGTCCGCTGGACCATGAATGCTTTTATTTAACGTTTTAAGTAGGAGGATTTTCCTGACTTCATAAGGGAAGTCTTAAAGTGACACTGTAGCTGAAGTGGAGAAGAGTAGTAAAGTCAGCAAATGTTATCTACGACAACATCTCGCCAACATTTGCTAACATTTCCTAGTGTTTAGCTACTGTGAGCTCATACCAGTTCAAGTAAGGCCTGGACAGCTGACCTGACTGTGAGAATTGATGCATTAAAGAGTCAAGAAGCATGTGTGCGCAACGTTTTAGCTTTCATTTCTCTTTGTTTTTATATTTTTCAGCTCACCAAAGTGTTTGGTTTTGTCAGTGTTTCTAAAAGTTACATTACAAAATGGCTGGTGATTGCCCCATAAGGCATCCAGTGTACCCGTCATCTGCACCAACAGAACCTCAGACTGTGGATCTGTTGTAAAATAAAAACAAAACGCCAAACTAAACATTTTAAACGTTGTGAGAAAATCTCCATGATTCTGAAATTATTTTATAAGTCTCTACAATAATCTTAAATTGTTCTGTTAAGGAATAATAATGTGTAATCATTGGTAATTAGAGAGCAGCATCAAAAGCACCCGAGCGCACACTAAACATAAATGCCTCGTACAATAGCCCTCTGTGTGCTGCAGCTTCACTGATGCCTCAATAAATGAGTGGAAAGTTATGATTCATGGATAATAGCATGTAAACTGCTTTCATCATCGTCACCAATTGTAACTTTCTAATGGTGAATCAGGGGTCAAATGCTCTGGGAAGGACAGCATTCCTCTGAGTCATCATCGCCATTATGATTGTCATCGTAGTTGTTGCACAGGCCGGGGGCACAACACCTGTAAGCGTGCCCTGCTCGAACCCCCACCCCACCCACTATGTGCCTGGTGGTGATGCAGTGAGACCACAACTCTTTCAGATGAAAAGGAGGGCAGGGCAGTATCAGCAGGAAGTGGTTTTTGTTGGATGGACGCAGGGTGCAAAGTTTCAGGCAGGTGCATTGCACTTGTGTGTGTGTGTGTGTGTTTTGAGAGAAAGAACACAGCTGAGGGTAACCACCTCAAACAGAAGACACAACAAACTAATAGCTCTTAAAAATGTATGTCCATTTATTAATCTTACTTGATTTAAATAAGAATGAAATGCAAAAAGATAAATGGAGAAGTTTTACTTTTGAAATGTATATATATATATATATATATGACCAAATAAAAAAAACTGCACAAAAAGTATGATCATGGGAGTAGAACATGTATCTACAGAGAGAATATTTCTGCATAACTCATAAATCTTATTGATATTTGCCAAATGATGAAGTGAGGTAGTAAATTACGATTCCACATTGTCACACGCCTGGAGCCTTAGCGTGAGTTATATACGTATAATATATACAGCTTAGAGTCGCTCACACAAAACATTAACTGGCCAGTATAAATAAACCTTTCTGGGGTCTAATGTACACTTTTGACCTGCACACATGGACACATTGAGTAAAAGGGAGTAAATATGGTGACTTCCTTTGATTAGCAATTTGGGAAAATAAGGAGCATGATTGGTCAGGTTCAAAGGCATTGAGAACAAAGCCGTGGTTAATTTGGACTTTGAAGACTGAGCGGTTCAATCAGGCCATTTTAGACTCGAAAGCATTGCAAAGTGTGCACCTCTATAAATAGAAGAAGAAGGAGGCAGAAAAAAAAAAGAAGAAAAGAGTTGGTATGTTCACAATTTAAGTGTTTTTCATTCTTGTTTGCAGACATTTTCACCACAGTGTTTGGTGCCCCCCCCCCCCACAATGACTCCCAGTATATCCCTTTGTTCTGCTGAGCACACATTAGGCAACATGTAGAGATTTCCATAGACATTTCCATAAGAGCAACTGAAATCCAGCTTGTTTCTTACACAATGACCCAGTTAATGCATGTAGTTACAATGTTTCTCCGAGGCATTAACCGCAACTCAGAGCTTCCAGTGGTTCAATTTATACATATATTTTAAACCTACATTTTTCTATTATTAACGATAAACTTTGTAATCATATGTAGCAAGAGCAACTTAAGTGCTTTTTACTCAGAAAGGAACCATGAAAGGTTCTCCACATCAGGAAATAGGACACAGCAGACAGAGTAGGACAGACAGGTAGATTCCTTTTAAGGCCGTTTGGGCCTTATTGGCAACTCTCGATGATAAGAAGGTTGGCGTTATAAAGCAGCAGTACGACAGACACAACGAGTGAGACAATAAATAGAGAAGTGAAATGGGATAATTACAATACAGCAAAGTCAGTGTCAGAGCTCCCCTGCAGACAGGGCGTGATGTCGCACTGCTGGTGGGATCCAGTTCGGTCCAGTACCTGCTTTCTTTTTTTTTTTTTTTTTTTCTAAGAGCTGTGTTTCCCCTCTGTCCCAGAAGAGAGGGATTGTCAGTGCATCCAGTGAGAGGACAGCAGAGGGGTTGGAAAAGGTCCTCGCCTACCGTGAGTGGCAGCTTCTTAGATCTTATGATTGGCAAATAAATTGGCAAAATTTGTACATTACAAGCGTATATTCCTCTCAAAGTAACATGCAACTCTGGATGGAGACCAGCAAAAAAAAAAACAAAAAAAAAACGATGAGTGTGGAGATTATAGTTCAGTCAAGTCAATATGTGAGGTCAGTGACAAACTCTCTCTCTTCCTCACATTTTTCCACTTACTCTTTTTTTTTTTGCAAGTCTTCCCTCACTCCCTACATCTCTTCTATCTCATTATTTGTTCATGCGGTTTTGCAGGTGTACACTTCCTCCTCTCTCACGCATGTCTGGCACTCCACGTGGCAGCACCAGCGTACCTGGCAGTGGCAGGACAGGCTGGTGAGGCGCATGGCCGTGTTGTAGCCGCGTCCGCAGCACAGGCTCTGACAGCTGGTGTCCTTGGTGCATGAGCGGCCACCTGTGCCGGGGGAGTATCGGGAGGGCCTGCAGAAGCTGGGGGAGTCCTCCAGATAGACCAGGTCGGTGGTGCGGAGGCTCTGGCTGTGGCGACGGGGCCCTGCCAGCTCCGGCTCCCCCGTGGCTGCGTTGGTGACGCTCAGCACTCGCACCGCGGTGTCATATCGATACTTCAGCAGCCGCCCGGTGTCGTGGAAGGGCGACAGCTGCTTCCAGCAAGTCCGTACGGCGCAGGAGCCCGAGACGCCGTGACACTTACAGGTTGTTTTCAGCCCGCTCTTCACCGCCTGAGATGGGAGGGGGAAAAAAAAAAAAGGGGGAGAGATGTCAGCTCTTTCTGTTTGATTCATTACCTGCCTCTTATCTGGGAGGTCTATCTGGACAGAGTGAGACAGTTTCCTGCAGGGTGGGTGGAGGCTTAGGGGTGGTGGTCTGCACCTAGTGTGCCTTCAGCTCACCTCAGTCAAAATTTTGACATAATTGATTGCAGAGGGTGGGAGCGGACTGTTCAGGATGCTGCATTTCATTTACCTCACATTTCTCACTTGGACAGCTCTTGCATTTGTTTTCCCCCCCCCCCGCCGCCCCAATATGTTGAAACTAGCTCTGTCTGCTCCACGGCTGTCTCACTCTCTGCTGAAGCCTGAGGCAGAGGTGACAAACAGCGCAGACAGTGGAATCTCTCCACCCTGTTTTTAGGACATGCCTGCTCACGGATAACGTTGATAAGAATTTCTTGTGCCAAAGAAACCTGACGGGGCATCCGTGATGAAGGTTAATAGTTCATGGAGTTGGATGGTCAGTGGTGAGAGCACGATCACTCAGCCTGCTGTCTTGGTGGGGGCCAGAGACAGGTCATCCACAGGAGCCGTAGGGGGCTTATGGGTTGAAAAGTTCTGCTCAGTTCCTCCCTTTGGAGGTATGGGTGCCTCGGGGGCTTCAGAGTACCATTACTGAAAGATTTGGGGAGCTTGGTGTGGTTTGGGGGTGGGTGGGTGGGGGGGGTTACCACTTCATGTTGTTGTTATCACATCTCCTCTAAGCGTCATTGGTGAAAAGTGTGGAAAACATTTAACTCAGCAAAGATGAGATAAGATAGATACCCTTCAGTTCTTCCTGTTGTGTTCTTCTTTGTGTGTGTGCGCGCGTCTCCACTGGCTCTGACTGAGGTGTGAGCTGGAGGGAGCAGGGGCCCCCAGGGGCCTGCCATTTCTGAGCTGCATGGTGGTGGTTATGAACATTAGGTGGATTTATGTAGAGCACAGTGATCCAGTAAGTGGAAAAAATGCTGATATATATATATATATATATATGAAGAGGAGGCCTCGGTTATAATCGTTCTCTCCGACATGAGACCTTTAATTTTCTGTATGCCTCCACAGCAAGCTTTATCATGCCCTGAGAACACCTGGCGGCGCCCCCCCCCTTTGCCTCTGTGTTCTCCACCAAGGCCAAACGACGGCGTTTTTCTTTTTTTTTTTGCTTTAAGTTTTTCTTTTCTCTCTCCTGGCTGGCACAGAGAGGATTACAACCCTGCACTCCTGCCTCTGACGGGGCAGGAGTGTTAACTGTTGTGTTAGAGAAAAAATAAAAATAAAAACACACACACACTGCAGGCCAGCTAATTGTGCTCCGTGTGTTCGCACTCACCCGAATCCCGACGTTGATGTTGTGGGCGTCCACCTGCGCCCGGAGGTCCTTGCTGACCCTCTTCTGGCCGAGGAACTTCTTCAGGAACTTGGTGCTGTACTTCAGGTTGTCGCCGCAGACCCCCCACTGCCAGGCCTCCCGGTGCTGGATGCCGGGGGAGTCGTCGCACGTGCACCGCTCCATGCGGCCCGAGCTGCACGCTTTGGCCAGCGCGTGCGTCAGCGCGGCCGACGACACCGCCAGCAGGAAGGCGGTCTCCTTGAACGCTGAAAACAATCGGTGGGAAAGTCGATTGAGTTCAATCTGCACAGCGAAAGAGCTATTCTTGGCATCGAAAAGTGCTCCGGCAGCACTTTTTTTTTTTTTTTACTTTAGGGACTCAGTCGCAATTTACAATCATCACAATGTCTTCGGTTCCACCGAATAAACTCAAAGTCAAAGTGTTTACAAAGCGCTCGCTGCGTTGTCATGGTTTAACACAGCGTCAGCGCTGTACTGCAGATTTTCATGTGTCATAATTCCTCCTCTGACCTTTCCTTTTGGTTTCGCACTGTTATTTGCTTCACCCTTCGTCGTCACCGGGGTATATTTTGATCCAATTAATTGTTATTTTGACTAGGAAGGATTTTCCCAGATGAAAGTGGGTAATCACGCCACCCTTTTCCTCTGGGAACGGGCGCTTTCCCGAGATAAAAATAACCACAGGGCTTGAGCGCTCTCCACCGCACCACATTTCTTGGCTTTCTACTCCTTCATTACCTTCATGCTGACCTGTTCATGTTCTCCCACACACTGATATCCAGACGCATAAAGCCCCAGAGATCCTCAAGCATTTTCTATGCACAGCCAACCAGCAGGGGATCTTTGAGCAATAGGGTGATTGGACACAGCTATTTGTGTGTGTGTGTGTGTGTGTGTGTGTGTTGCCAATCAATGGCTGTATAGACTGTAAAAAAAAAAAAAAAGTTTGTTTTTTTTTTTGGGAAATTCTTTATCCAAAGAAACGTGATTTTGCAGAACATCTTGATGAAATGAAGTGTCAGTTTTTCTCAAATGCTTTAGAGTTGCATTTGTTAGAAATAGGAAAGAATGAATGACTTTGACTTTAAATAAAATGCGCCACAAGTTTCACGTTTGCTGCTCTTTGAGGAGCTGAAGCTATAAAATCTGTGATACTTTCACAGTTGACATGATAAATCACTTCACTTCTTGAAACTGTTTTTCATTGTGAAATAGCACAGATTCATAGCGGAATTTAACTTGGTGGGTTTCCGTGTCAACACACCATTTTCATTTACCTGAGCTTTATGAGCCAAACCACTGATAAAAATAAGATAAAGTAACGTTAGACAAGAATCGTGTCTCACACTTTTTTTCATTTGTGATAACCTTTCGACAGAGCTCATTTAATCCTCCTGTTTTGTTTTGTTTTTTTTTTTATTTCTTCATATAGTCACTTGATTTATGTAAAAGTAAGCTGATGACGCAGTCAGGGCTTTCCTCCATAAACTACACTGCATGTCATCCACAGGAGGTGAACTGGGTGTCGTGCACCTGCTTCACTTCAGGGGGGGGAGCGGGGGGGGGAAGCATGGCAGGAGCCCAAATCTGCGCATAGGTCACTTTGGTCCTGAGTGAGGCTGAACGAAGGACTCACCTCTTTTCAGGAGGCTCCCTCGGCCATCCAGGCTGCAGTTCCAGCGCTCATTCCTGAACTGATAGCGACACTCCAGGAGGCTGAGGCGCACCGACTCCCGCAGGGTCTCTGCCAGACCGGGCTCCCTGCGACACAGCCTCTTCTGCCGCCTGGTCAGGGTCATCTGCTCGCACTGCTTCAGGTGGGCCTTCCCTGTGGGAGGCTCATTGGAAAACGGGCCGGGTAGAAACACCAAGGGCTCCCGACCTGTCAGCCTTGGAGAAGGAGCGAGAAAGAAACGCGTTAGAAATCTACGTCGATCAAATCCACGACGTGTCGCCGCGTTTGGCCTGCGACGGTGGAAACATCCTGCAACTCTCTGTTTTTATCACTGCAGTCGTTTCCCTGAAGGAGAAAAGTGAAGGACTGACACTCTAGCGCATTGGAGAGTAGTTCGTTTTGCTCTCCTGCCATCAGAATGTGACAATTTCCTGAATGATAATTCGATATAATGAGAATTATCTTAGTCCTTCCGCCACATACACACACTGCAAACAGGAGAAGTCCCTATAAATAAACAAAAGAAAGAACAATCCAACAAGTCCGAGAGAATCCCGCCAAAATAGCCAAATAATTCATCTTAATGTTCAGACAATACGTTTTAAATTAGCACCAGCAATTATTATGGTTTGTTTCAACAAATACAAATTTCAAAACTCTCTGAACAACACAGTAACGACATTGCTCAGTGGGTTGTGCGCAACTTACTCGTGCGTAAATTGGTTCAAACTTCCAAGAAAAGTAATTAAATAAATCTGATGAGCAGAAGTTGAGGGGGGGGGGGGGGGGGGAGAAAAAACAATAAAATGAATATATTTTCTGACCCAAAATAAGCTGCAGTGTGCGAGAGGAGGATGCAGAGTGCAATGAGTCGCAGTAGGCAGGCGGTCCGTGGGAGCCTGGAGCGCATGGTGCCGGGTTGGCGCTGCTCTTCATCTCGCTGATTCTTCCAAGGAGAAAGTCTGTGCCGTCTGCCCCCGACGCACCTCTTGAAGGGGGCCAGCATGCACACAGACTTTCAACCCGGTGTGGTGTGCCTGGTCCAGTACTCCGCTGGGAGGCAGGACTCTTCAGGGTGGAGGGTGGAAGGGAAGGGTGGTGGTGGTGGTGGTGTGTGTGGGGGGGCACATCATATTACTGCACCCTCATTGGACTCAATATCACCGTGTGTTCCCTCCCACTGTAACGCCACCCAGGTGGACGGAGCTGCAGAATGACTGTCCCCCTGCAGTGACAGAAATATCAATGCACCTTGATGCACATTATTAGGGCGCTCATGTCTTGCATAATTTGCTCCTCCACTGATTCAGTGCTCTTACAAATGAAAAGCAGCACAATGGCTTCAGCGTCAAGGGCTTCCTCTTCAAGGGCATCAAAGATCCACTCTCAAGTGTCCTTGACTAGCAGGTTCAATCCCTTAACACTGAGAAGAGAAAGTCAAAAGAGAATTTCCCCTATTTTTATCATAGAGGTTATTACTTTATAATCATTGCCATCTGCAAACAAATCAAAGCCAGTCAGGGAGGAATCACGAGGAGCCCGTGTATGAGAAGTAAATGATCCGTGAGGTCTGAAATTAAAGGACTGAAACATATAGTGTGTTATTAAAGGTCGTATAGTCTGTTTCTCCAATCAAACTGCTCTCCATGTTCTTCCAACATGTTTTGGTGCGCCAGAGGACATCACACAAAACAGGGACAGAGCCCCATCTAGTGGATTCACTGTAGATCTAAAGGCTCATCCCAGCTTCCTAAAGTCTGTTGTCACATTTTGTTTTGATTTGCACGCCAGTTCTAAAAAAAATCTCCTATGATGAAGTCAGTATTTTCGAACCCAACTTTTGCAAACTGTAATTGGCTATGTGACTGGCTGAAATGCAGAAATGCAGAGAGCTACTGTTCACACTGATTAGGCCTCAGCTCCCCTCCTA
The DNA here is from genome assembly GCF_900963305.1 of Echeneis naucrates. NCBI lineage: Eukaryota > Metazoa > Chordata > Actinopteri > Carangiformes > Echeneidae > Echeneis > Echeneis naucrates. The sequence goes on from NC_042518.1 coordinate 5,252,293, forward strand.
CCATCAGACTGCTGGAAAGCATCCTGTGATGTGTTTTCTTGATGCTTTCTGTGTCTGTATGTGAATGTATTGTTGTTTTTGTTTCCCTGCTGACTGTGAGACAATTTGCCCCCTCGGGGACAATAAAGTTTGACCTGAGCTGACCCGAGCTGGAGCAGCCCGAGGCCTACGTGTCCTCATATCACAATTAGATCTCCAACAATCCTGAGCAGACAGCAAAGACGGATGGGTCTAAATTCTTCCACCACCGTTACTTGTGTAACTGAGGTGGTGGTCCAAATCCTGATTCCTTCCCCCAGTTTGAATAGTTTGACTTTGGTCTTCTCACTAAAATCTCTGTACCATGCGCCCTTTGCCCGCCTTTCCTCAAACACTATAAATTACAGTTAAAATATTTAGTAAATATGAGGAGCAGTAAAGTGCTGAGTACCAACAAGTTGGTATAAGATAAGGGAATGAGGAGGCAATAAATCTGTTTGGTGTGATGACCTAGAAAAACATACACCCAACCCATATGAAATATCTCCCAGGTTATTTCACTTAGGTCAGGTCCTCTCTGCCGCTCTCTACTGCCACCATGAAATAAAGCGGGAGACGGGTTTGAAAGGACGGATGGAAAAATTATTATGTCTCTATTTGAAACTATAAACTTTATTGTTAAAATCTGCCTCCCGGAAATTCATTAGACTTTCACTCTTCTAGTCATGTGATTTCATTTTGATGGCAGGGGTCCGCCATATTGTCTGCACCCACGCTGCAACTTTTAAAGACACATTTTGGTCAAACTAACAAATTAAATAGATATAAACAAATGTTCTATCTATTTAATTTCTTTGTGCTTCCTCTTGCAAATGTGATTTGAATTTGACTTTGACAATGCCGAGTAAAAGCTAGAGAATTTCAACTAAGTTCACAAACAACTTTATTTTGTCATTTAAAACACTTCCTAAATATCTGCACTCAGTTTGGCAACACACGGAGATACACACATTTTTGGAAAACCCGCCCCCCATTTCACCCACTTAAAGGAAACCCAGTGATTCTGATGTAGGAGGACTTTGTCAAAGCAGTCGGTTGAAAACTGAGAGAAGAAAAACCAGAAGAATCTGGGGCCAGTTTGCATTCACTTCATGGGTAAAGTGGCAAAACACCCGTTTGCTGACATGACAAGGACAAATTTTTTCAACGACATGGCACCGTCCCCAACACATGACATCCTGATGAGGAATTTATTAATTCAGTAAAATTAAATCTTCATTTAGTGAATCTTATTCATCCATGAGCCAGAGTAAGAAATACAGTGGATGTACGGTTTCTGCTAAAACAACTTATTGTTTATGTGTAAAACAATATCCTGGTCCCACGAAGAAATAACCTTTAAATGCTGATAGCTCTGTAACAATATTCACCAGTTCATAGATTTTGTACAGTCATACGTGCATTATATATTTCCAGCCGCAGTACAGGATGTAGAATTTGGCCCCCATTTGTATTAAAGCACAAATCTATTGTCCAACTTTTCAAGGCAGTCGAGAAGATTTGTAATAAACTTAAACCTCTGTCATGTTTGGTGGGTCCGGATGTGGTAAATCTACTTTTGAACAGTGAGGGTTGCCGAGCAGAGTGTCTCCCCGTGGTCATTGGTGGCTCTACAGGTGTAAACATTGGTGTCCTCTGCGCTAACTTTGACGAGGACCAGGGTGCACTGGCCGTCTTCCTCGTACTCTATCTGCACTGTGGATGACTCCTCTACAGGCTCCTCCCCACACAGCCACACCACCTCTGGATCAGGGTATCCTGCCAAGATAGATGGGAGGGGTGAGGACAGAGGCAGGAGGCAGAGGGCCAGGTTCGAGTCAGGTCACAAGGCTATATAAAGCAACTGCAAATCAAGATGCAAGACCTAAAGGACTGAATGTGGTCCATAGAAATGACAGTGTTCTTCCAAAGCTGTGTTTTATTACAGGCCTGATAATACCAGCTTTCTTTTTCTTCCCCCCACAGCTTGTACCTGTTAGGTGACAGGAGAGACGGACGCTGGATCCTGGAGCCACCGTCTGGTCCTCCAGGCTCTGGGTGAACTGAGGTGGTCCCTGCAGCTTCTCCTCCAGAGACTGCAGGGCATGCTCTGCTTCTGGGCTCAGAGGTGAGTCTGGGAAGAGGAAGTGGATTGAACATGAGGGGGGAAACCCCGGGACAGGTTGGACCAGGAAACTGAAATGGCTCCAATAAAGGATGGAGCTTTAGATGATTGTGTATCTTACCCCCTCCAGGGCTGGTGGGAGACTCTCCTTTGGAAAGTAAGGCCATTCTCTTTAAAGCAAGCATGGCCTTACCTGCTTTCTGTGAGACAAACATCAGAAGGCATTTATAAGGCACTGAAGGTGACCGATAGAGGGAAAGTGTTTGGAGGCGTTACCTTCCACTTCTGCCTGGCTAGAAATCTCTTCATCTTCTCCTTAGACAGACATTTTGTGGAGGCGGGATCTCCAGAGTCGAAAGCTGCCATCCAGGGATGAGCAAGGGCCTCCTGACAGGACATCCTCCGCCTGAAAGAGCACGTTGACGGTCAGAGGTGGGCAGGTGAAGACGGTGTCTGTTGGCCTGGCATTAGCTGCCTTAACAAACCTGGTTACCTGGTGTCCTTGTTGAGCAGGGAGCTGATGAAATTTTTGGCCTCATCTGTTATCTCATCGAAGCTGTCCTCGTCGAACTCCCACTGGGCAGCCGTGACCAAGGCCAGCGTCTCTGTATCGCTGTTCCCCTGGAAAGGAGACTCACCACTCAGTCTGAAAACCAGAGGAAGACATAGAGGCAGGGATGCCTTTATTTTGACTGTTACAACATCCAACCTCTAGGTGGCAATAAAAGCTTAAAAAAAACCCTCCATCATCACCATCATCACTTATTCTATTTTCTAGTACATTTCTCAGCGCTTTCACTTGACTTTGAAGTGGGAAATTAAATCAGCATGTGGATCCAACAAACTGAGTTCTAGCTTGATGTGATTGATTAGTCGGCATGCTTTGTGTTGAAATGAGTGGAAAAACAGGAAGAGAAAGCAGTCCTCCGCAGAGTACATGTTCAGGAGTCTTCAGTAATTTTTCACCTTTATCTTAGCACAAAGGCCAGGAGAAACAGCAGGCCTGGCCCAGCCCAAACATCCTTGTGGTTGAGTTTTCAGAAAAATTGAGCATTCACAGAGAAAGATTAGCAGCGATTTGTGTCTCAGGACAGATGAACTTTAGTCTAGTTTTCTTCAGCCTTGTTGGTCCCCATTTTGTATTGGAAATATCTGTCTTTGTGCTCCACTTTCTCCCGCAGTTTAAAACTTAAACCATCTGTCTGGTGCTGAGCAGGCAGTTTATCGTTGTTTCTTTTTTTTTTTTTTTCGGGAAAGGGTGAACTAAAACTGTGAAGTTGTGGCCCAGACAATTAAACAATGAACTGAAACTGGCTACAAAAGCATTGCAACGCGAGAAGGAGCACATAGTGTCACTTCTCACATAACCATATTGTCATTTGAGATTGTGATTTTAAAAATGTCTGAAAAAGGCTATAGCTGCTTTGAGACTTTAACGAGAAGGTTCAGAGGTTATGTGAATGTTGTTTCCTCATTTTTCTTGTACTCATGTTAAGCTAAAGTAACAGGGAGCTGCCTGTAGCTTCATTTTTTCCCCCCCCGATAGACACACAGGAGTGGTATTGATATTTCCATCTCATGCTCAGCAGCAGAGTGAATAAATGTTATTCCCGAAATGTCAAATGCCAGACAGGGCGACTCACAGTATGTAGCAGATGACCCCGATGCTCCACATGTCAGTGGCCAAACACACAGGTTCATAGTTTATCACTTCAGGTGCCACAAACTCTGGAGTCCCATGCATGACCTTCAAAGGTGTTTTGTCATCTATTAAAGAGAAATCACACCATTTTATAATGAAGCACAGCAAAACGACTGAAGCCATAAACAAATAATAAAACATGATTTCACACACCAAGCCTGCTAGCTAATCCAAAGTCGATGATCTTTATGGACGTCCCCGTGGTGTCAACACACACAATGTTTTCAGGTTTGAGGTCCAGATGGATAATGTTTTGTTGGTGCATGTAGGCGATCCCCTCCAGGATCTGCTGCATGTAACGCACACTGGCAGGCTCTGTGTGCTCAAAGTTGTCATCCACGATACGTTCAAACAGTTCCCCGCCTGCAATGCTGCAGACAGAAGAGCCGCAGCAGCGGCAAATCATGGTTATATTTTAGTTCCTGCAAGGTTTGAGCCACTTCAGGATGTCATCATGATACTCACAACTCCATCACCATGACCATCTCAGGCTTGTGGTCGTAGGCTGCCAGGCACTGGACCAGTTTGGGGTGGTGGAGATAATTCATCAGCTCTATCTCTTTACGAGCGGCTTCCCTCTCCTTGGCACGCCGGCCTTTGTAGAACTTCCCTGCACACACGCGCCCTGTCTCTTTGTGCGTTAACTTGAACACCAGGCCAAACTTCCCCCTGATGAAGAGATGGGTTTAATTGTTTTTATCTCAGCCTCTAGTAAGAAGTCTGAATGTGGTGTGATCATAGAGCACGACAAATTTTGTCGTGCAGCAGGAAGACACTGCAACAGTGTCCATTTCCTGAAGTGCAGCTCTGCTCTCAAATCTGAATTGGCTGCATTCTTTCACTTGCCAGAGAAGAACCATGTCTCTGCACGCATGACTTTTTTTCTGTCACACTTGGCAGGACTGACGGTTTTTCAGAGAAGCTGTATTATTTGTGGAAGTATTTTTCCTTGGAGGATAGAGCCAAACTTCGCTACTTGAAACACTTTGACGGCGCTGATACTCACATTCCCAGTTTCTCCTGCAGATTGTAGTGGTCCGTAACTTTGTGGCAGGAGTCGATGGTGACGTTGGTATAGGCTGGAGAGGGCCCATCTTCTTGGGGTTTGTCTGAATCTATGCACAGGCACAATAGCTGTCATTTAAATCTTACACATCTGTTTATATTTTCAATGACCAACACAAGCGCTCACCTTTCTGCTGCATCTTTACCACTGGTGAGACCGGTCCGGGCTCGCTTACGCCCACCGTGTTGTAGGCGCTCACTCTGAAACAGTATTCCTCTTCAGACTTCAGCCCAGAGCAGACTCTGTACGATGTACTCTTACACTGAGAAGTGAGTTTGCTCCAGTCCCCAGGCTCAGCAAGTCCTTTCTTCTTTACCTCGATCACATAACCCAGGATGGCACTGCCACCGTCATAGCAGGGGCCCGACCAGGACAGCACAAGGCTGGAGGCAGAGACACAGGAGATCACAGGGGAGGAGGCAGGAGGCTGTGGCCTCTCTGGTGGGAAGATGATGAAAAAAGTGCTCAAGTAAGATCCTCACAGGGTCTTTAAAGCGCAGAGAGTGTGCTGCCTTACCTATTACAGAGAGCGTGAGTGTGTGTTGTGCTGAACTCTTGCGGTCTCTCACTACAACGGTGTAGCAACCGGTGTGCTGTGCTTTGGTGTCTGCTATAACCAGTGTACTGCTCCGATCAGTATTTTCTGCCCACAGCTCTGGACCGTCCACGATCTGCAGGTGGTGAACAAGTGAGGAAGAGGAAGGAGAGGGAGGTAAATATGGAGAAACAGTGGAAATAATAATAAAGCCAATTATAAGTTACAACACCTGCTCTTTGTTTCTGATCCAACATGACACTACAGGAGGGCTGCTGGTGAAAAGACACGTGAGACGGGCTGTCTGTCCCACCTTCACTTCGAGGTGCTGCGGGGGGTTTTCAAAGCATAATGCTGGACCTGCGAAGCCAAAACACAGTGAGTGCTTTGACGCAAATTCTTCCTGTTTTATTGTTGCGTCTGGTTGGGTTCATCATCCAAGTTCCTAAAACGTGACACTAGAAGGAAACTATCTGGCGTGGTATGTCAGTGTAAGATAAAGACAGACTGAGAGAGACAAAGTGCTGGACTGGGATCTCTGGTTCTCAGTGTTCTGCAAAACCAGAAGTGTATTTGTGCATCTCTGTCCTTCCCCCAAGACCCTTATTATTGTATCATGCAGCAAACCAAGTGTCCCAAAACACAGATGACCTACACAGCGCATAAGTACAACCAGTCTTTGTGTAATCACCGGTGTTCATACTAATCACCTGCTCTTTGAAAACACTTGTGGATCCCGGCTGTTTAATATCTTATATTACTTTGACAAATGCCCTCTAAGGGCCACAGACAGAACAAATATTTGAAATCATACATGTATAATGTTATAGATGGTTCCTATAATTATGTAATGTTAACATGTAAATGCAATAGACTACAAATTTCCATATATGAGCTGAAGTTCATATCATCTGTGACGGTGTCAATATTCAAATGCTCGAGCATCAGGATGTTGCATTTGACTGGACAATCTGATTCAGCTGAGTTCTGCTTAAATGGCATTAGTATCTACATTACATAGTCAATTATTGTGTCACCCTGCCTGACATACCCCGTGCACTTAACAAACATTTGCCACATTATATGAGCTTTTTGTGCTTTTATCGATGTTTATTGTCTACACCCTGAGTTAAAGGGCGCACAATGTCTCAGAGCCTGGAAACATTATAGCAAGGACAAAGGCCAAAGAAGGTGCAGCTCCAGGGCAAAGAACAGCAGCACACAATTGTGCTCAAACACACACACACACACACACACACAAAAAAATCAAATGAACCAGCATTATGAACACAAACGACCCAAATCAAACAGCAAACAATAAGTGAATGGAAAGAGACGTGCTGTGCAGTGACATTTTGGAGCGATAGCGAGGAGGGAAGGAAAAAAAAAAAAAAAAAAAAAGAGTAGCTCACCCTTCCCTGAGTTGGCTCTCTTCTTTGGGATGACTTCTGCAATAGAGAGATGGAGTGCAGGTAGGTTTTAGTCTGGGACTTTAGAGGTGTGGCTCACTTCTGTCTATGGCTATCAGCTTACACACTCAGAAAGCCTTACTGTCCTGAGCACTGTCCATTTCCCTAAATGGTGCTCACTTGAGACCGAGACCTTTTAGTGGGTGTATCAGAAAGTGGCATTGTGGTGAGAATCTGCATAATTCCTGCTCTGTGTACACTATACACAGTAGAAGCACGACAGCCAATCACACTACTACTGGAAATGATGCGTTTCCTTATCATTAATAAATATGGACATCCGGAAGAAGTCAAAACAATGGAAAAGAGGCAAGAAGGAAATTGCAACCTGTGTTTGACCTTTTCAGTTGCTGCTTACATGTGTCCACATGTGAATTTAGTCATTATGTAATTACCTCTTGGGGATGAGACTGGGCTCTGCTTATCAGACCCTGTAGGGGAGATACAACTTGAGCCTTTGAGCTCATCTTTTCCGGGAGACAGTGGTGGCCTTCCATTTTCCGTAATGCTCTTGGATGCCGAAGTTGGGATCTTTGAGACACGATTCTGAATACCACAGATAGTTTCAAAGTCTAGATTGGATGTGAGTGAGAGGAAAAGGAGAAGAGTTACATCAGAAATGAAACCCAGGCTTGTCAGGGTTAGGGTTACTTATTGAGTCACTCAGACTTCAGAGTCACACTGAATGCAAAATGCCCATTAATGTCTCCCTCACCTCTGACAAACACGGCAGCGCAGCAGGACGTCTTCCCTGCAGCGTTTTCTGCTAAACAGGTGTAGGCACCAGCGTCTTCGGGGAGGCACTCCTTCACCACAAAGCTCACCTCTCTGCCATTAAACGAATGCTTCCCAAAGTGGGCCACTTCACCTGCCCATAAGAGCAAAGAAAGTAAAAGGAGGAAAGAAAGCAGGTATAGTCTCTTCTACTTGTGTAATGAGAAAGAGCAACGATGCGAAACATCAGATAGCCAGGTCACGATTGAGACATCAGTGGTTTTGGTATTATGTAGGTATATGAACCTCTGTGAATAATACATACAGGGGTTGGTGAACTCTGCCATGTTTCTGTATTTGTATCTGGGCCTGAGGGAAGGTTGGGTCGACATTTCAACCGCAAGCAAACACCGAGATGCAACAGCGTAAATTGCCTCTGCTCACCATTGTGCAACCATGACACTTTGATCGGTTGACTTCCTGTGAGAACCCCATGAAGTGTGATGTCCCTGCCTTCGTCCACGCTGCAGTCCTCCAGAGGCTCTACGAAGGCAGGTGGATCCACACACTTACAGTGCGAGAGCTTGAGCGACCCTGGACATGAAGAGAAACACAAGCAGGAATGCATCTTAGATTTTATAAAATTTACTACATTTAATTTAGCCTTTAAAATTCACCTTCTTTATTTCAGTCTTGAGCATGTTTGTACTTTCGGCTAAATAGTTCATTTTACTTTGTGTTTTATATTTATTTACAGACTATGCGATGTCATCACACTGATCCTCTGTGGTCTTGTTTAAGATTTGCTGTAATAGCAGTGGTGGGAAATCGTCTGCAAGTGTGGCGTGGCATCCTGCAACAATTCACACCCCTTTCTATCTTCTTCAAGTCTTCCACTTCTCTTTTGTTAAATTTGTCACATGAATTGAGGTCAGTTTTACCCAGAAAACATAATCACCAACATCAGCCTAGAGACATAAGAGACATACGCAGTCATGCTGGCTATAATGGGATTTTTAATTAGTTTTTTTTTTGTGCCACATTTAAAGTCCTCCAGCGTGGTGACATAGTCAGGGACTGCGCCTTAGATTTCATTGAATGCAGCGGTTTATTTTCACTTGGCTGAAGCTTAATTGTTGTTTGAACCTTGGCCATTCAGCTTTGTCAGGCTAATATTATATGCAGTTATAATTCGTACCATCACAGAGGCCTCTCTGACGTAATAAGATGGAACCGAATCTGATCACAGCCAGTGATGTTATACCATCTACAGAATGATTTAGCAAAATGAATATTGTACCATCAACCCTTAGTCAGTGTTTACAGTCCATGGATTATTTACTGTACAGATTGGAGTGTGAGGGAAGGCACTGAACGCTGCTCACTCACTCAACTTCTACCACTTTGACCTTCTTGTTTTGGGGCAACAGCGCTCACCACTGTGCCGCCCTGCTCGAATGCTGCACGATCGAGCCGAATACTTTGAGCTGCACCTCTGAACACAATAACCCCCGAGAGGTGGATTTGCATCATAACAGCATTTTTCTGAAACAGAAGATGCTCTGAACACGGGAGCACAAAAAAATTACATGAATTTTAAAACAGAAGGTTTTAAATATTCTAAAAGTGGTAGCATATTTCTCAAGGTTATTTTGACAAATCTAGTTTATATTTATCGCTAAAAAAAAAACAGAGCTGAATGGCTCGTTGTCAAAATGGTTACGGGAAATGAAACTAATTAAAATGGTTCTGAGCAAAGAAAAGGAAATTTGCTAACCTCTGTTGATTGACAGGGAAGGGGACTGTCCCCCCTATTCAGTACATACAGTACTCAGATAACTGGCCATTTAAACTCAGGGCAAACATAACACCAGACATTCATTATAAGTGGTGGAGTGTATGATGTCAATTTCTCTTGAAAATAATCTGCATCAACACCAGAGGAAAAGATCTACTATCCTGTTTTTCCAACTTGCCAAAGAACACTTACCAAGAAGCATCACCATGTTGAAACCTGTCGAATCATGCAGGTGGATTTCATGGCAAATGTCACCGCTTGAGAGTGATCCAACAGAAACACCCAACTTTAAATTATTCACCTCTTTTCCCTGTTTCACTTTGTGTGCAGTCCTTACCTGAGGCCTTGGAATTGGTGGTTCCATTCCCTGGCCCAGAGGATGCACGTGCTGGTTTGATCTGTATCTTGAGGGTTGCCACGTAACGCTGTTTGCTGCCATCACCGTTCATGTCTGTTTGAGAACAGCCCCAGCCTCCGACCAGAACAACTTTACAAAGTCATTTCCCAAGCTGATTATCACACTTCCTTTCTCTGCAGCCTCTGCAACTCTGTCTCTCCCTCACACGGCCGGTGCTGCTCTGCCTCCACCACTCACACTCTGCACATGTTTGAGCCCTCTGTTGTCACCCTCCCACAGTCTCCACTAACTCCACCTACATATGAAATATTTCTCTTTTACTTTTGAGGCTGGGCAGGTCTGTCCTTATCTCTGCAAATACACCAATACTCACCTCTCTCTTTATTTTTATGGCTAATAGACACACAGGACATATAAACAAAGACAGACAGAAAACTGGAGAGTTGTAGGTAGGAGGGATGGGGACTTATCTACCCACCCAGACAAAGGTCATATTGTAGGCTGTTTGTTGAATGCGCTGCGATTTATTGATTCCGCTGTTTGCCATCTCACTTATCAATGCCGTGACTGAACTTTGTGATGGCAGTAACGTTGGCAGCGTTCATTTCACGCCTGCGGACTGTAAAGCTGTGATTGTGCGCAACAGGCTCATAAATTCTTTGTGGCTTTAAGTGTGACACGGGGGCCCCTTTTCTGGGGGTAATAGCGCCACTTCAACAGATCCACCTGCTGCCATGGTAACATGTGTCAAGATGGACTTGCTCTTGTTCCTGCAAAGAACATATGTCGCTGATACAGCAGAGCAGCAGTGTGAAGTCCCACGCTCAGCAGCTTTCATTATGGGATGCAATCATGGGTGAGCAAATTACTGTGACCTGGCTGTATTTAACATGTCTGAATTTTACATCAGTGTTAATGAGGCGAGTAAACTGCACTAAATGAGGGAAATGTCAGTGAATGTCACAGAGGAGAAGCCAGCTGAGGTGGTTATAACCTTTCTGCTCTGCTTCCATCCCAGTTTCCCACATTCCACATCAGTGACCACACAGAATAGCACTGTGATTAGATTGTTTTAGTTTCTTCCAAATCAAACATTTACCAAAAAGCTGAAAACAGAAAGATGCTATTGTCAGGATTTTTTCTTCCACACTGTAGATTGTTTACATGGAATTTCACGAATTTATCGCAATTCCCCAGAACTTCACAATCAACCTGGGGGAAGAAAGAAACAAAACAAACAAAAACAAAACCCTGGAATTTTTTTATCACTGGGCCAAAAATTTTATGTTAAACAACATTTAAACAAGCTTTTTTTCCCTTCAAGTTAGATTTTGTGGAGAGCATTCTCCATCCCTCATTTGAGATGATTACACATCCACATGCTCCAACTTGCAAAACTGTCTGATGAATCTCCAGTATATTTCGTTGGTAGTTGTTCAAACTTTACACTGGATCAACTCAGGAAAATGCTACAACACATATTCAGTGTCACCATGAATGTGACCCAGTTAAGGTTTCTGTTATAAATGTACTGGTGTTAATGAGCTTTTGAATGAACTTTATAATTAGGCTTGGATAGCTTCACACGGCAAAAATAAATCACCTCTCCATGTTACGCATTATGGTAAATTACTATGATATTATGAAACTGTGATACACACCAACTATAATAAGCTGTGAGTCAAAGCTCTAAATAAAATGTGCCAGAGGAAAAACAAAACACAGGCAAAGAAAGTTGGCAGAAACTCTGAAGCTGCTCATTAAGAGGAAACAAAGTGATAATGCGGCATTGCTCCCACAGAGCGTTGGCCTGTCAAAGCATAATTAATTTAATTCTGGCACAGGTTTACTTCACACATACACAAAGTCTCAAGCTGGCAGGGAGACATCCTGACAAACCTTCATGTTTACATGCCGCAGCTGTTACTATCTAATGGCATGCAACCGGGTACCGGTCAGCTGTCTGGGCTTGAATGGTCGTTTAGATAAAACTAAAGTTCCCTGCCTCTTCTTATCCGTCCATCTTTAGTCCTCCAGTCTGAGCACGTGGGAATAAAAAAAGTCACACTGGAGTGAAGGGGAGTCTGTGTCTTCGCTTCAGAAGTGGATATGATGCAAAACCTTAGGGAATACTTACTATGTTTTAAAACAAAACGTTAATGACTTATTTTCTTTTGAACAAAAACATCTCCGCGCATTGTCATAGTCAAGGATGTCACGTAATGCTCCAGATCACCGGAAGCTACATGCAACAGTGTGACCTGTTGATGATTGGTGAAAACTTAGCAGAGTTATCTGCAGATGCAAAACTGCAATCAAGGAGTTATAAAGTTGAGCTGTAATTGCTTTTCAATGTTATTGAAAATGAAATGAAAAAATATGAGTTACTAAAAAAGGGTTAGGGTTATGGTTAGGGAAGGGCTAGGGAAGTTACTCATAACTTGCATAATATATATACATGCATTGATTCTATGTTTTGGGCTACATCATCCATCAATCTTTTTTACTTATTAGTAACCAAAAGAGGCAAATATATGAATAAATAAAGTGAAGTAATGTTAATAGTCGTGATTTTAGAGGATTAAATGTCTCTGTATTAACTGTAAAGGTTGTCTTTAATGTCCTGAGTTATCAAAAAGTATGCAAATCAATTAGCACACATTAACTGTCACACAAACAGACTTGTGCGACTGGCCTGCAATGTTCTCTGGTGTCGCAATTTTTTGTTGACTTTCTGCTAGAACAGGTTGGGTTTTCTAGACAGATGTGGGTGGTAAAAATGTTTGATGAGTCATTCAACTGAAAAGCAGATTCATATTTTCATAGCAGCCTCCACATTTGGTCAAACATAACAAAAGCGCATCAGTAATGAAGTACTCCTCTTTGGCGCGGCTTAGTTGGCAGACATCAGTCCAAAACAGCATCACTAAGAAGCGACTGGCACCATCTAGAGGCCAGCTATAAACATCCTATACAAGGTACAGCATATAATTCAGTAAAAAAAATGATTTTACTTTCCCATTATACTCTCCATTCAGGGTATGCATGCATGCTCATGAAAGCCATCTAAATTCATCATAGATTTCAATTGACGTGTCTCCCATGCCTGCAGACGTAAACGTATGGTGGTGCTTCATCACATCTTCTGATATCTGTTATAAAAAGGATTTTGTTTTCTCCATCCCATATGCAAATCAGAGAAATCTAAAGACCCGGGTGGGTTTGCTCTCTCATAATCTCATAACTATGGTGATCCCAGGATGTTTTATACGCTGATATAAAAAAAGAGACACTGCAGGTGGATCATTACCAGCACAAGGAAGAGTTTCAGGAGGAGAGAATACTGGAGGGGGAAGCTAAAAATGCCCTATAATACCCTTTGTGAGACCGCACATTACATTTATATTTACTCATTTGTTAATATCATTGAAGTCTGTACTATAATTCAAAAGATCAGTGATTTATTCAGTGAAAACTGTTTTCAGGAATTGCGCCATCCTGGTGCTCCAATGTCGATCAGAAATTTCTACTCACCACCTTCACAACAAGCTAATTTGTACCTCAAAGAACCTTTTGACATTTTTGTCTTGGCGCTCACCTCGTAAAGAAGCAAACAAAACATATAGCTTACAACTTCTCAGCACAAATATCATGAAGCTTTCATGGCCCCGTGAAAAATGTTACACTTAGGTTGACCACTGACCTCCTGAACTCTCTCACAGCAGCTCTGGGGCTTTGAGGACAATCAGTCAGCCTCTGGCTGTAAAGGACTACTTACCGAGAGGCCAAGACTGCTCTGTGACCTCTGTGTTGTACCACCACTCACTATCCTCACAATGTAACGGCATGTTTCAGCAAATAAGCTGTCAAACTAAATCTCATGCCGCACGTTTACAGAGATTTATGCGTGGCCACAGCCATGTTTCCCAAGGGATGATTTCTTTAATTCACTCTTTCATCTTCTACAGTTTATCCGTTTTTCGGGTCGCAGGGGGTCCTGGAGCCGATCCCAGCTCAGACTGGGTGAAGGTGGGGTGCACCCTGGACAGGTCGCCAGTCCAATGCGGGGCCAACACTATGGACCTATGGACAATTTAGAGACACCAATTGACCCAAACGTGTATGTCTTTGGAGGAAACCTGGAGGAAACCCACACAGACACAGGGAGAACTCCGCACAGAAAGGACCCAGGCCGGGAATCAAATCCGCAACCTTCTTATTTAGGGGCAACAGCGCAAGCCACTATGTCACCGTGCTGCTCAGGGATCATTTCATTGTTTAATTTATGTTGTAGCAGTAAATGTGCTAAAACAGCAGGGGGTGGTATTTACTGTTGTAACAGTATTAACTTGAGTTTTTACTGTAATCAGATATTTGTGACACAGAACGCTCGCCTGATTGCACAGCTAAACAAATGTTCATTTAATAATTTTTGTCTTAGTTCAGGCCACGTTACACAGTCCATTTCGCACAGTTTTTTCTAAAATACCACCTTTACTGTCAAAGATTTTATTTGTATCTTATTTCCATTCTCTGTGGAGGAATTAGCAAATAAACTCAGTTAGAATCGTCTTTAAATAATGACCCTGTCGTGCAAAAGGTCTTGTCTTGTTGTTTTTCGCTCGGTTGGTTTCACATATTGACCGTGACTGTCTGGCCCAGCAGTCCTCAGGGCATTCAAGCCGACAGCTCAACATGGATGCAAACAGAAAACCGCAAAAGTTCTGAGTATTTCTCAAGGAAATTACCAATGAGGATAAATTAGGCATATTGGACTTCCTGCTATTTCAGAGGATTGAGCGTTTGTAATAACAAGATTTTATCTGGCTTGCACGCAAGTCTTAGGCATTACATCTTTGTGATTTGATATGCCAGTGGAGAAAAATAGTCTGTTTTTAAATGCGTGAGCTCAAAATAATTCTCAAAGAAATTACCTAAAAATAAAAAAATAAAAAAAAAATAGCCAAATGTAAAAATCTTGCGGTCTAGTTGTCTACTGAAAAGGCTTGGCAATCTTTTTCCACAAGAGAGAGCATTTGTGAGCCTCTATGTGTCTGTGTGCTCACTCCCACCTTTGCAATGAGGCCCCTCCGCCCGCCTGTTGTTGCTCAGGGCCCACATGGAAGTGATTATGCTGTGCAGAGGGAGAAATTAAAGAGAGAACCTACAGAAGTGGAGCCCTCCCATTTCCACTCACTCATTCACTTAGATTTACACACATGAACACAAGCTCAGAAGCACATACAGCTGAGCGATCATGCGCATACACAGATAGGGAGAGACTGATGGGTGCACCACGCACGCACACTCACTCAGGCTCCAACAGGAGCTCTGCTGCCACCTTGCCCGAAGCTGGACATTTCCATTGCTGGATATGCCAGGACTGCAGTGTGTTTCCCTCTACGCCTTCCCTCTCCTGGACTGGAGTGGAGTGGAGTGGAGTGGGATGGGGCCGGGGCTGTAAATTCCTCAAAAAGAGCTGTTAAGAGAGCCTCCATTAAAACAGAGGGAGGTGGGATGGGGGGGTGGGGGGACTCGCCAGAGAGGAGCCTGCTCAATAAGTCATCACTGAAGCCTGAGGCCTTACTGGGGCCCACAAAAAAGCAACAGACTGGATTAGAGCGGTACTACTTCAATCTGTTTAATACACTGACTTAACCTGGAGATGCAGGTGCTCAGAGTACTGCATCATTGCATTAATGGCTGCATTACTGCATCAATGCCTTGTAATGTATCTGAAGGGGCTGATATATCAATTAAAAGCACAGTGATTTCTTCCGCAGGCATTCTAGACTCACTTTTCAGCCCTGCTGCTTTGGAGCAAAAGTTTTTATTGGGCTCATTAACACTGCCGCTGCCTTCCACCTGATGGCTGTTTGGCTCCAAATAGGTTTGGTCATGAGTTAAAATAACACCCAACAACTCGTATTTCCGATTCCAAACCTGTTGGTTAGGTTGCAAGTCCAAATGTGCAACTTCATCAGCCTCAACAGCATTAAATTTCAACAACTGGTTGATGTGACATCACAGTAGCTTAAAACAGCAGACACCTCATCCCTCCTTGTGTCCATTTGCCACTTGCAACTGTCACCCCTGAATGTTTACGAGAGTCGCTCGGTTGTGTATACACTGTGGTGTCTGGATGCACATTAACCACTCCTCCTCCTCCGCACACACTCCTCCCAGTCAAGCCCATTATTATCCCAGGCGTGCTTCAGGCTCCCAAAATATCTGTCACGCAGCTGTCAGCACCTTTCTGCTCAGCAGCTGGAGAGGCTCTGAAGCACTCCCTCACTTTCTACTCGGATACTATTCACACCCTTGCCCTAGAGGACAAGAGGGTGAAAAAAAGAAACCTGACAGGGTCAGTCCCTTCCCGACTGTTGTTTGTTTTCTTGTCACTGGCACCCCTGAGTGGTCAGTACACTTATGAGTAATAAAATCCCAGACAAATGGTGTGCACGAGGCATGAAAATGAGCCGTGAAGAACATAAAGTTACGGCTCTGGGTGGGCTAAACGGATTTCCACCTTTTCTTTATTTTTGTTTTATGATGCTGCTTTTTAAGCAATGTAAAATGAAAGTTCATAGTTTTGGAAGGCATAATGCCAAGAAACCAGGGGGAGAAATCACTGCAAAATTAAATCAAATGAAATTAAAAACAAACCCTCTCAGAGGAAATGTAATTTATGTGAACCAGCAAAATGTTTTCAGGCATTTTTCATATATTTGTAAGTGAAACTGATGCATCTGAAATAAATGAGAGTAATGGTGTGTTAAAAAAAGATTTTAGTGGACACATGATAAATGGAAAAAAGCAGGACACCCCCTGATCATGGCTGTCAGGCCCAGCATTCATGGCTGAAGGCCCTGAATCAAAGTCAGAAACTGAAATGTACATTTAAACCTCCTGCCAACTTGTTACGCTTCATCCCACTCGCAGTGGCCGCCTCTGAAAACAGCGATAGTAGGAGAGAGAACATATTGCACTTCCTTACAAGTTTTTCAGGGGAGAGAAAGACAGATAGATGTAGCGTGCGCTCTGGAAAGTCTCAGCAGCTCTCCTATGGTTAGGATAATGTACGACTGCAACTAATCCAGTGTAAGGCTTCAGAGCATGAGCTCGTCTTGAGTTTGTGCCAAGATTTGATTAGGAACAGGCTTACTACTTGTCTGGGTAGTCCCCCCCCACCCCCACCTCTTTCTTTTTCCTCCCATTTTTGTCTTCCTGAATCCTTTGTTCACTTTAAGCCCCCCTCATAGGCCTGACACTATTATATTTCTATACAGCAAAAAGAAAAACAGAAATTCATGCTACACTGGGACAAACTTGAACAATGGCTCCTCAGTAACAGTGAGAACACTAGCGCTTCTGACAAACAACATGATCCTTTTCCGACATGCCAATAAGAGCAACATCATAATATCAGCTCAGAGAGCATTCTTCCTGTCTTACCCCCGATCCTCGGCTTGTCCCTTCTTGCCCTCGAGCAAGCAGGAAACGGCTGCATGCAAGACTTAAGATCTGAGATCAACAACATGGGAGACGGCTGCCACTGAGAAACTGGGCACCAGCATTAAAGAGAAAATACTCTTGAAAGACACCACCACTAACTGCTCTGTACAAAAACTTTTTTTTTTTTGTTTTAAAGATACGAAACCAAGGCTCTTGCGTTTCCAAATCTGCATGGCAGGTAAGGCCGTTGCAAAAATGTCCCAGATGATTCAGGCAACATTTACATCAAGATTTACTTTGTGAGAAGTTTTTTTGTTTTTCTTCCTGGCATGAGATAAATGCAGAGCATCTGACTCCGTTTAGATCCGACAGTTTGAGATCCAAAGTTTGAGTTGAAATGTTCACAAAATCACAGTCACATCTCTGCTCATTTGCATCCTTCTCCCTTTGTTGTTTTCTCCTTTAGAACAAAGGCAACCAAATAACATTGAATTTTTCCATCATGCTCTCCAAAACCCCTCCACCCCCTAAAAGAAAAAAAAAAAAAAAAATCCTAAAACAATCTCACTCTCTTTACCACTAGCACCCCACCCACATGCCGCTTCTCTTCATTCTCTCACTCTTCATTCGCTTCTCTGCTTCAGTGCAAAGCCAAACAAGCCAGCCATTAAGTTGAGTTAAGCGCAGGAAGTGGGCCTTCGGGCCAGACGGCACTGTTTACAAGGAGCTAGTCAGGTTTCAGCAGCGCTTTGAAGTGAGCAGCACACAGGAGACTGTCTGTCACTGAGCAAAGGCCCAGCACCGCTCCACTGACTCACTCGCATTCCCCCCATTCATCTGAGCACGGCAAGGGAGGGAGGGTTTAAGGCAGAGCGGGTGTAAAATGGCAGAATAGAAGAGGCATAGGTAGATTTATGGATTTTTTCCGCCCTCAGAGTATCTGCTCCTACCTTTAATCAGCCTTACTTGTCTGTTATTACAAAACCCATCTTTATTTAACCTAAGATAAGGATACAAGAAAGACAAATATCAACTTGTCCAACAGGACGCAACATTCGTTGGGGGTCCTTTGCTCTGCTTTAGCTCAGCTCACTAGTCAAGCTACAGCCCATAGAAGAAGGTCTGTAAAATAGATAATATGCGGCCTTATTTGCCCCTTTAAACCTGAGCAGAAACAATACACACACACAAGGAAGTATGTGCGTGCAAATCCCAAATGCCCAGAGCTTCTGCTCTGGGGAAAGAGGATCAGCTTTCTCCAACCCTCCTATTTACTTCATGACATCACTGAAGACGAGCTTCAGTTTCAGCCATGGATGGCTTGGGGGATTCCAACTTGGCAGGGAGCTGAGTGCCTCCAGGGAAGTTACACCATGGCAAATCTGAACATCCCTTGTTTTCCTTTCACCAAATGGGCATACAGGAACATTTTCACACCTCTGCAACCGCACGGACTTCTCTCTGGCCAGTTGATTCAAGCGAGCCATCACTAACAACAGGCAGAGGAGGTCTCCTGTTTTGTTTAGCACTTGAAGGCGATGCTGGTGTACATGTGTCAGGAAGTCCTCTGCCACATTCTCACAGGTTGGCACCTGTTTCTCAGACACAAAACACACCAATGTGAAATATTTCAGTAGGATACCTTGACAGAGTGGGTGATAGGTTCAGTCAGCAGTCTCACTATAAACTTATTCCTTTTATTTCCTCAGAGGAGAACAGCTTTGAGAAGTTGTAAGAAGCTAATTTCCATTAAGAATTCCAATAATCTCTTTCACTGTCGCCTGCCAGTCTGAGGGAACAGATGTTCAGGTGTGACACAACCCTCACCCCACTTCAAAAACAACATGGCTGTTCTTTTACCACAGAAAAAGAAACTTTTATCAAGACAGTATTTAATTGTTGAAGAATACCGAACATATGAAAGGGCAAATATATGAAATAAAAACATCAAATACTGTTCTTCCCTTTTAAATACGAATCCAAATCAAGCATTTGATCTAGTTATTGGATGATATCAGACTCTGCACATGGTTTTGGTTAAGGAGGAGTGAAAATACAAAGGGCTAAACTGAAAAGCATCTTGAATATCATCCAAGAGAATGAAATGTAGACACATTCCTTTAATCCATTGAAATAAACACGATTCATAACCAGAGATGATTAAAAAGGGAGCATGTCCGCATATATAGTATGTGGCATTTTTACAGTGCAAAAGTAAAGCAGGTACACTGGCAGATAATGAAAAGTATTTACTTTCTTTAAATACAAATATATAATTTCACATTTTTACAAATACTATTTACAGTTTCATTTAATTACATGTGAAATGTTCATGGATTACAATAAACAGTCATTCTTCCACAGCTAATGTCCGCACTCTCTGTGGTGAGTCATTACTCCCCTTGAGTTTACGGTGGCTTTAAGAAAAGAGCCAAAGGGGGGGAGGTGAGTGTTTCAGCACATGGCATCCATAGCCATGCTTGTTATTTGTTCAAACAGTGAGGTTCAGTCCTTGTTTATCCAGCTTGTCTTTTTTTTTTTTTTTTCTCAAACCTCAAAATCAATTTGGCATAAATGTGTGGCTATTAAGCTGAGGCAAAAACAAATGCTGTAATGGCTACTCAGTCTGCTACTCACCTACCACACGAGAGAATAACAACACACAAATTAGTTCCAGCAACATAGAAATATAGTCTCTTTTCATCTACACAGTGGTCTCTCCGTGTTTGCCATTTGTCAGCCTTGTGTAGAACTTGTGCCAGGAGTGGAGAGTCTTTCCTGACCAGATCCAGAAACCAGAGGTGATGCCTACTATCAGTGTCATCAGGTACTTGATCATGTAGACCGTGAAGTCTGGGGTCATGCGGGGCCCAGTCTGCAGAGGGCAAGGGATGGCCAGGCTCCTGCAGTTATGGCTGACCCAGCTCCGCTCCCAGTGCGGGCGGAAGGCCTGCTCGTAGAAGAAGCAGGCAATAACGATGGTGGCGGGGACGGTGTAGAGCACACTGAACACCCCGATCCGCACCATCAGCCGCTCCAGCTTCTCCGTCTTGGTGCCGTCGTGTTTCATGATGG
Source organism: Echeneis naucrates (assembly GCF_900963305.1). Taxonomy (NCBI): domain Eukaryota; kingdom Metazoa; phylum Chordata; class Actinopteri; order Carangiformes; family Echeneidae; genus Echeneis; species Echeneis naucrates. The sequence continues at coordinate 5,272,608 of NC_042518.1, forward strand.
TGCGGATTCTGAACAGGGACACAAAGCCGGCCAGCAAGAACGAGGTCCCGATGAAGAGGTAAATGAAGAGAGGGGCCAACACAAAGCCACGTAGGGGGTCCAGGTTGCTGAGGCTGACGAAGCAGACACCACTGAGCACATCGCCTTCGATCTGCCCGATGGCCAGGATGCTGATGGTCTTCACGGCAGGCACCGCCCAGGCGGCCAAGTGAAAGTACTGAGAGTTGGCCTCAATAGCTTCGTGGCCCCATTTCATGCCTGCTGCCAGGAACCAGGTGAGAGACAGGATGACCCACCAGATGGAGCTGGCCATGCTGAAGAAATAGAGCATCATGAAGAGGATGGTGCAACCTTCCTTTTTGGTGCCTTGGACAATTGTCTTATAGCCATCAGGGACAAAGCCGTCATTGCACACAACCCTGTCTCCCAGGAAGTACCCAGTAATGTAGGCTATGGAGACCATAGTGTAGCAGCCAGACAGGAAGATGATAGGGCGCTCAGGGTATCTGAAACGCTGCATATCAACTAAATAGGTGGTCACAGTGAACAAGGTGGATGCACAACAAAGCACGGACCACACCAGAATCCATATGCGGGAGAAATGAATCTCTTTGTCACTGAAAAACATGTACCCACCGCCTCTGGATGGCTCACAGGGGGCTGCGCAGTCCTTCTCCTCTAAGAAGTTATAGTTCAGATATGGCGGCACTTGGAGAACAGAGGGGCATCGGAAAGGTCTCTCATGAGAGGAGGCCACTGAGATGTCCTGTGTCCCAGGGACAGGCAGGATGGTTGGGACGGTGGCGGCGGAGGAGTCGTTTTGGCCCACACAGATTTGTCCGTCTCCCAGCACCGGGAAGTTCTCACAGCGCAGCCGGTCGGGCCACTGAAAGCCGAACTTGTTCATAAGGGCCTCGCAGCCCTGCTTGGCTCTCTCGCAAATGGACCTGCACGGAGGAATGGCCTTCTCCAAAACCGTGCACACAGGCGCATACATGGAGCAGAGGAAGAATTTCAACTCCGGCGAGCACTGCACCTTCACCAGGGGGTAAAACTGGTGCACCTCCAGTCCTGCGTCCTCCTGGTTGTAGTGGCCCACCAAATTGGGCATGATGGTTTGGTTGTAGGCTATGTCCGTGCACAGAGGTATTGTAATCGGCTGACAAAATCCATGCTCTGGTACGACTATTCCGTTGTCCCCCTGATACTGGGCTGAGATCAGCAGAGGCAGCAGCAGCGCAACAGACCAGGGCTTGCAAAAAGTCATCTTCCCAAGTTGAAGTTGCAAAGTTTAGTTTTCTTTAAATTTAGTCAGAATGTATCATAAGTTCTGCAAATAGATCCTCGACAGGAGAAACTCCCTGCAGGACAAAAGTCTGATGGTCTGATCTTTGTACTTGGTCTCTGCTTTGAGCGCTGCTGACTGACTTTTTTCCTTTTCCACAACTCCGATTTCTCACTAAGGTCAAGACGGCCATTGTGAGCAACGTAACTTCCGGTAATGACTTTCAGTGTAAAATCTTCTGCTAAGCCACCAGCACCACACTGGACACCATAAAATAAACCATTATTATGTTTTAAGGAAAACGCCGAGCTGTAGCAATAAGTACGCATTTAGTTTTGATCCTGCTCAAACGTAAACTGACGTTAACCTGAGGAGCATTTAAAGCAGATAACAAAATAAAAACTTTGACACTTGGAATAAAGTGTATGCGTTTATTTTGAAGGCACAGTCTCTGGCAGTATTTAGGTAACCTGGTAAAGTTTGACTCCACAGCTGGATTGCGTGGCCCAAACCAGACTTACAAGTTTTCCTGTTCACCGATGTCCATAAAGGAAGCACACGTTCCCGTATAATGTAATTCTGTGATTCACAACTTAAATGTGCATTATGTTGATCAATCTTTATGTACACGTTTTGATTTCAGCTAAACAATTAAGTTATTTTTAAATTTATAACTGGATGAACGGGATTCCATTTAACGGCAATTTACCATTTTAAAGTGTCACAGAAAATCATCATGACGATCAATATTTACTCCTCAAGCAAGAAAGTTTGCCAGCACCGTAACTTTATATAGATCCCCTTCCAAGCGACAAATTATGCAGTTATTTCAGAATGAAGGATAACAAATGATGTATGCGGTCCTAAATGCTTGTACATTAGTAATTTATTCATTCGTAAAACAAGATAAATTACTCTGTCACCTGTCAAATAAAGGGATCAACAATAATCTACCAAGTATGCGGTCATAAATGTAAATGTGACAAACCAGGGGAATTTTCTACAAATAAAAATAAAATACATTAAAATATAAAAAAAAAAACCCACTAAGAACAATAATAATTATTTTTTTGTGGTTATTAATATTTATGTTGTGTAGTTTTATACGTTTATCAAATTTTTTGTTAAAATGGACAAACTCCAGCTGGGTGACGCGGCAGCTCAGTCCGGCTCGTGACACCTGCGGTTGCTACGCTCCGAGATCTTCTGCTCGATGCTAATTGGTCCAAATATTAGAACCCTCAAGCTCGGCCAATGGGCGCTTAGGTCGCGAGGGGGCGTATGGGACACGTGAGGATGGTGGCACGAGCTCGTTTAAAGTTAATGTGAAAAAAAAAAAGAAGAAGAAGAGGAAGAAGGAGGAAAAAGATTAATAAAAACGGATAAAAACGATAGTTCCCGTGAATTCACCAAAAAACAGGTAAGTACTTTTTACATTTAATGGATAATTTTTATTTGTTCGAACCGCGTTTGCCAAGTTTTACTGAGATTTAGCGTGAACAGTAGTTAACCCGAAAATTAGCTAAAATGCTAACTCAAACCACGTAACGGCTGAATTGGCAAGGTAGTTGATTTGCTTTCTCTAAAAAAAAAAAAAGGCAGTCTGCCGATAATTTACATATTTGCCACAAAACTTATATTCACTAATAACGATGAATTCCATCTTTTATCCTATTTTTTTTATTATTATTTTTGTAAGACCAGAAATGGAGTAAAAATCCGTTCACGTTCAGGGGAGCATGACAGTTGAGAGGCCCCCAAGCATGTTTGGAAATTCAGTTTTTCCGACAAACCCATGCCAGGTACGGTATATATTTATATATATTTACAACCTTTGTATCATACTAAGTATTTTCCACATTTTCATGGATAAAGTTTTACGATCGGGCAATTGGGTTGGTATTTAAAAGTCTTTTAATTTCATCTACAGAGGCCATTGTAGTAGTTTCTCATGTCTAAATAAACAGTAATAATGTGATACATTTAAAGTTTTCTGTTGGCCTGTCACTACAGTTTAACCAGTTTTTATCTTATGGTCATAAATAAAAAAAAATGTGACCAGAATTTCTTGCTGTGTAATGGGAAGATATGGGGAAGGTGTGACAATTAAAAAATTTATTTAGACAAACTTTTGTTTATATATTAAATCATTTTATCTCTAAATGTTCTTTCTGGTTTGATGTTAAAGAGGAATTAACCGTGAGCCCAGTATTAAAAGTGAAAAACTATTAATTTATCTATTCTTCAGGTTAGCCCTGTGTTTAATTTGCTTGGTTGGCATTTTATTTGGCAGATATTTTTAATAGTTTTAGATCATAGCTGAAATCTGTGAAGCAAAGATCTCATCATGTGTCATGTGTTAAGATGAAACCATGGCGTTTTTGCTTGACTTATTTTTCCATTTACTTTCTGTCTCAGCACTATTCTTAAATAGGTTGTAGCCACTGTAGCAGCTACACAGTTGTTTTAGCAAGTCTTGTAATTAACATTGATTTGCCTTGTGTGAGAAAAACATTCTTGTTTTTGTTTTCTTTTTTTTTCCAACCAGATGGGCATTTTTTTGATTAATGTTTGATTCACTCTTTCAGTTTGGTATAAATGTTGGCAATGGAAGCACTGGAGGTGTGACACTGCCCTTCGTTTCACAGCAGGAACAGGAGGCAGTTTCCTACATGCCTTGGTCTCATAATTCTCATGATGATCGATATGAATTTATCAATTCTGTCCAGAGCAACATTAAAAGCAGGTATCCTTTATATCAATGTTCAGGATAAGTGTGTTATATACACTGTCCTAAATGTACTTAAATAGTGTTTGAAAGTACATCATTTAATGTACTGGGTGTAAGATTAATTGTGAAATAAAAAATGGCTTTGTTAGCCCTGCTGTTACATCAGAACTTTAAAAGAAAAATAAATGTCAGACTAAATTCTTTTTGCATGTTTTATACTCTTGAAGGAAACCCTATGATAATAGTGACTGTGATGGGGAGACTGATCTACAGGGCCTTGTGTCAAATATTTTGGATGAAGCAGATTCTCACAACAGCAACTACAGTGAAGGGTATGTCAAGCTTCAAGCCTTTCACCTTTAAGGGTATTGGAGTATGCATTAAACAATTTATGGCATTGATAACATTTATAATATTGAATACATAATGATTTCAGGTTTTATGCTCAAACATTTATTTAATGTATATTTTAGTAATATAAGCACAAACATTAAAGGAAATTCTGAATTCTTCTTTCAGGGGCCTCCCTACATGCAATCATATCTGGTCTCCAAAGACACTGAAGCACGAGTTGCAGTGTTTTCAGTCAGAATCAAAAACACTACAAAGTCCTTTCTATCCTCAGAACTATGCATCCCAAGAGTCTTTTAGCAAGTCACAGGGACAGTCAGTGGACGTTGAAGAGTTTTGTCAACAGTCCAATGGCCTCGTTACCAATCAACAGTGGCTTTATAATTTGTCTAATGGTGACAAGGACAGCTCCCCCCTACATTCTCAGAAATTGCCACCAGGTCTGCCATTGCACAACATAGGAAATGGATACCCCCAGACACAGTTGCAAGGAAGGAGAAATGATAATGCATCAGGAGATAATGACAGAGGAACTAATCTTGCTGTGAATAACTTTCCTGACCTCAGTGATGTTTTCAGACCTCAAAGTGAAATGAACAGCCCCTGCTTTGATCCTTACTATGAAGACAACTATGCCCAGAGTTGCGCCAAGTCCATTAGTAATGAGCAGTATGTGCCGCAAGACATTAGCCAACTGGTCAGCAGTTTGCAGTTGTTCATGGGTGGTGGGCCTGATAATCTCTGTCGTAGAGACTTTCCAAATTTGCACAAGCAGACATTTGGAGACAGCATGGTTGAACAATGGAAAATCACTCGTCCTGCAGTGTCAACACAAAGTGCACCTGCAGTGCAGACCCCTAAACAGCTGGTAGGAGAATTTGGCTTAGTGCAGAGGGAAAAAAATGGAGGAGTAAGAAAACAGCGTCTAAAACACGATGGCTTCCAAGATTTACCTGGTTTCAGCTCTCAAAACCCAGAGTACTTCCAGCAAATGGAGCAATACTGTCCATCTTTAATCCAGCCAAACCAACACCAAAACAAGTTGACCATGCAAAAAGAGAATATTCCCATTGGCATGGACCAATATTCAAAGCATCACATCCAGCAGAGTCAGATACAGAACAAGCATCAGATGCAGAAAGATCAGAAGATGGTGCAGATGTACAGTTTTCCCAGAGAAGGCTTCGCTACCAGATCCCTAACCAACACTCATATCAGGGATGCAGTTAGGAAACCAACTGTCTCACAAAATCTGTACTTTGACTTGCAGGCAGGCATGAAGACTCAGAAATTGAATGGAGAAAACATTATGGTCACATCAGGGAATGCACAGCAATGCATACCTCTCAAATATCCTGTAAATGACTTTAGAGGGTGTCCCAGCATTCCCATCAATTCTAGCTTCAAGTCTAGAACCACACTACCCTATGGAAGCAGTGTTCTTGGAATGGGGGTGTGTGATTCGTCAGGGAGTGAGTCTGCAGCTTTCAAATCTTATGCTGATACAATGACCAATGGAGGAGAGAAGACCTACCATGGCATGGGCTCAGCCATGAGATCTCCGATGATGATGAATCCAGGTGGTCCTCTGACCCAGCTTCACTTCTATGTGGATGAGTGTTATGAGCAGTGGAAGTGTTTGGAGAGGGAAAGAAAGATGGTATGCTTCAACAATATAATTTATGGATAGAGGCGATTTCAGAGATTATTGATTAGTATTGAAAATTATTGTTTGTATAGTTATGCTTATTTAATGCATTAGCAAAACCATCACATTCTTACTCTTTGAAATGTGTGTCTGTGCGGTCTGTACAGTTTCACTGAAAACAACAGCACTGCAGTGTTAGGTTGTCATCCTCTAACTTGTTCTATAATTTAGACTGAGACCATCCTCACCAAGACATTTCCCGGGAAACGGATTACAGCAGTGAGCAACACCACCTTACCCAAGACTCCACCAAACCCCACAAGAGTTGACCACCTCATTGTTAAACTGATGAGAGAGCAGGCAAAGGTGAGAATCATGGATAAATAGCTTCCATACTGACACCTGCAGGTGAGTATCATCACAACAGCAATGTCATCTGAAGGAATCAGATTTTTCTAATTCAAGAGGGAGAGGATTGCTGGGCATGTAAAGCAACCTTATAGAACTTTGTTTAGTTTTCCATAGTTTGGACATTTTTGAATAATTATGTGCAAAGAAGAGAAATAAATACTTTCTTCTTGTTTTTCCAATATTTTCAAATATTCTAAATGTGCTAACGCATGCTACCTTTGTTTTTGAATATTAGGAAATTTTGATTGACTATGCTGATGTGTTACAGGTGACGAGCCTTCTGCATAGGATGGAGTGTCTGCGTAACATTCCATTACACATCAACATCCACACAGCACTGAGCAGGCATCATATGTCTCTTTGCATCACTCAGGCAAGACGCAAAGAGGAGTTAGCGAACAAGTCCAAACACCAGCAGCAGAGAGGTCATTTCACAGAGGAGAAAGGTAACTCCCATAACTTTCTTACACATAAATTCTTCTTTCTGATACGCTGCCGGTCCTAATTTGCTTCCGTTTCATAGACATCGCACCACTAATCATCGCTCTTAAAGACCTAGCAGCTGCCACGAGGAAGCTCCAAACAGAGCTGTGGTGTGCTCTCCAAATGACACTGCCTAAACCTGTCAAAAGGCAGAAACCTGACGTTGACAAGGAAGCCACATGTACAGAGTGCGCCGCCACTCCGTTAGAGGGATACTCTTTTAATTTATAATCCAACAGATAACTCACATAAGTTAAAGTTCTTGATTAATCTAATTCTAAATCTGAATTCCCCAGTCATAAATTTCCCATAGGCCACAAGGTGATGTAAAAACAAATGTTTTTATGGTTTACCTCACCTGTAAGTCTGTTGTGACATTTTATCTGCAACATATCGATCACTGCAAAATACAAGATGAAAGAAAGTTGAAGTTTGATGATGGCTAAGTTTTATGGCACCAAGGAGCTTTAGATGGCTAAATTTGGTCATGATGGAATTGCATGAGATGTAATTTATGCTGCCATAACTTCACTTGAATTCATTTATCATTTAATTAGTGTCAGCCTTGCTCCATCACTGTTCTATTTAAAGACACTATTTATGTGAAGGATTTCAGTGAATTCTTCATTGTTTTACTTATTTATTGGAAGGTAAACTAACCTCAGTTCTGGGTACTCCCAAGTAATAATTGAATCATAAGAGCAGTAGTTTAGAAGTAACAATGCTAAATATTAACATCTTTTCTGAAATGTTCAAATTGATTTCTGCAGCCTCAGCTTATGTAACTGAAACATGTTTTAATGGAAAAAGTTCTGCCCAAGTTGGCTCGAACTGTAAAGCTACTCAGAGGTCTTCAGAAAGAAGTTTAGTGTCTTAAAAGTAAATGTATTAATCACATTTTTTCAAAAAAAGTATTAACCAAATAAGATTCTTATTATCAAGTTAAAATTAATAATCTTGATAGTTATATTTTTCAAAAAATGTGTTGCTTAAAATCTATGTGCTAAATTATACAATGTTTTCTGAAATGTTTCAGGTGGTGTATGAATCTTTAGTTTTTCTTCTCTGGTTCAAGCACTTATCTGCTATTTTGTCAAAAGTTTGAAATGCAACAAAAGTTAATGAGACTTGAAAAGTCGTGTTTTCATTTTGAATGTATTAAACTCACGTTCCTGTTTTCATGTTGTATAATCAAATGTCTTTATCATTAAAATAACTACTACTAGTCTACTAGGGACTAACACTTCATCAACTCCAAAGCCAGTCAAGCACCAGGCATTAGTTTGTGACCTGTTCTGTAACAGTACTCTATGTTTTGTGAATACGAGTGCAGTCATTCTGTTGTCTGAAATTTTAACGTTCATGTTTTTTTTCCTTCTTTCTTGCTATGTAAACTGAATAAGTAACTAATAAATAAAGCAGTTCAAATTGCAGTGTTTTTCTTTTTAATTTAAAAAGATGATGAATTATAAACATTCAAATCATGGTACATGACATGTTTGAGGTATAATTTAGCAACAGTCTTTATTCTAACACAAAATGCATAGATGGTAAAACTGAAACCTTTAGCAATGCAGGTGAACAATGTTTGACATGAAGATGTGCAGAACTTAAAGGCATCGCAAATATATTGGCACAGAGGATAGTAAAAACTCTTTGAAGTGAGTTACTTTGAACAAATGTCATTTTCCTTTAAAAGTTCCTCCTTTTTTCTACCAAAATCAATTTTATTGAATCAGTTTTAGGTGAAGACTCTTCGTGTTATGTCAGAGTTTGGCTGACGCACGTTGCATGATCTGCTGGGACATATTGGGAGAGGCTTAAAGAAGTCTTTTTTTTTTTGTTGTTGTTATTGTTATTGTGTATTTGTAAATATAACTTGTTCATAGACTATATATTAGTGTCCAGACCTTCACAACATCCAACACTTTTTTAGATGGGAAGAGCTGCAGACTAACAGGAAAGGTCTATAAATTTGTTTGATTCATTCATTGAAGTTTTAACTAAAGAGGCAATGGCCTGTTTATTTCTTTTTGTTTTTGTTTTTACCTCCAATGCTATTCTGCAACAAGACCTTTTCATGTACAGTGTCCTTTCTCGTAGCTTTATCTTTTACGTTCTCCTTTTTGTGTACGCTTCTTCTCCTTCTCTTTTCTGTCTTGTTTGGCAAGTTTGTCCTTCTCTCTCTGCATCTTGTCCATTTCCTTCTTCTTCTGAGCATCTTCGCGAGCCTGTTCTCTCTTTTGTTTCTGTCTGTTCAGCACCTCTTCCATGTTGGTGTTCTTGAACAGAGCTGACAGTCCTGTTAAAGGGCCAACACTTGAAAACGGAGGCGGTCTTAATTTATTTTTAAACTACTACTTACACCACTGGTTAAAAAAAATAAAAAAAGTTTTAAAATCCCTCTGGATTTCCAGTGAAGTTACTGGAATTTAAAAAGTGTAATGTCTCAACCAATTCTAAATCTATTAACCCTGTTCATGCCATTAGTCGTCAGTTTTTGCTTATCTTAACTTCACTTTTACTTTGAGCAGTTTACAGACTATCAAAAGATATTCACTGGATTTCAACAGCTTGAATTATAATGAAAATTGAAAAAAACTGGCGTGCAAATAACGAAGTATGTCACTTGGTCAGGGTTATTATAACACATCTGTTCATACTGTAACAAGTAACACTAAATTTCATGCAAGTTTAAACGGCTGCTAATCTTGAGACAGCTTTAGAAAGGATACATTTATCATTTCCTGGGAGGTTATTTCCACTAATCAACTCCTCTTCTTCAGCTTCAGTGCTTTTGTCAAGGACACAACTGAATGATTTTAAGGGAAATATTCAGTGGACAAGAAAATACAATATTTACCTTTTGTTTTCCGTAAATATGTTACTGAACATATGCGTGACTGGCCTTCATGTCACTTTAAAAAAAAAAGGATATTCCTCTTCATCTGTTATGTTGGCATATTGAGCAAGGAGAGCCTCTTTCCTTTTCTTCGACTCCTCGGACACCTCCTTCTGTTTCACCACAATCTGAGCTTGTTTTTCTATCATACTGGCGATAGCCTGGACTTCAGCTACAGAAAATTAATTTATATAGCTTAGAAAAGAGTGTAACTGCAAATATGCCATAACAACATGAAGCGCTTTGTTTGACAATAATAGTACCTGCTCTGTGCAGTGAGTATGAAGGCACATTAACAGAAGGGGCCGTGAGGGCAAGCATCTAAAACTGGATTGTTATGGCTATGTAGACAGTAAACAGGCTCTTTCCAGTAATAACGCTGATAGAAAAACTCAGAGGAGATTACTTTTTTTAAATTAATTTTTTTTTTTTTTTAAGCATAAACACTTTTTCAGACCCCAAAATAAAAACTTTCTGCAGTCTTAGGAACTGTTTCGTTAATCTCTCTCTAAAACAAAGTGTCGTTGCGCACTTTCCTCCAAAACTCAAAGCAAATGATTTAAAGCTCAAAGAGCTAATCCCTCTGTATGTTTATCTGGCACTGAAAACAAAGTCAGCAGCAAGCTGTCTTTGCTGTTTAGTCAAGATTTAAATGAGTTGATGAGCCTGCTGGCTTGATTTGGGGGGGAGGAACGCTTCTTTGGAAATAATTTTTTTATTATTATTATTCCAACTTTGTACTGCATTTTCTTCCTGTTATACCTCTACCTGACTTCTGGTTGTATTATTGCACAGGACTGTATGTACTGTCCTGGAAGGTTCCCCATGATAATCATGAACCCTTACCATCATCAGCATTTTTCCTGGCTGCTGATCGGCTGCAGTACTCTGCCCAGTGTTTGATGATCTGCTTGCAGACATCTTCCATTTGGTCTTCATCCTGCACACAAAAGACAAGAAACCAGTCATCAGATCTCCATATTCAGTGTGCACATATACACAATGATGCTGCACAAACGTGCCCCGCTTTATAAATGCCACCAAGGATTCTGGACTAGATTGTCTAAACCGAAAGTGTCAAGCCATTTTCAGGAAATCGAAGGAGTCATACTTTTCTTACTGTGCAACCCTACTCCTCCTCAGCCTTACTACTGAACTAAAAAACGTCGGATTTTAGACTGGGGTTTGGCGTGGCAGGGGGAAAACAGCCGATCTGAATGGCTGCAGCGTGTGGACTCACTGAAGACACAGCGCAGCGTCAAACGTGGACATCTTGTGCCATAAATGACGGCTGACATCAGCGCTGTCATTTGGTACCGCCCGGCAGACGAGACAGACAGCAACAAATGAACCAACAGCGACGTAAGCTGAGCGGGTCACGCCGCTTTAAATACTCACCAGCAATGCGGATAAAATCCCTTGAAGCGCGTCTTCCTTCTCCTCGTCGTTCTCCTCTTCTTGCAGGACCCCCAAAATGTACGCCCCGTACACCTCACGGTCCACTTCCAGCGCGTCCAGCCGATCATTCAGCCACCGTTCAAACTCCCCGGCGTCTGTCCCGGGCGCCGCCATCTTGGCCCTTTGGGGTCTTTCGGCGACACGCGGCTGTCCTATGTGACTGCCTGTTGAAAAAAAGGAAGGGGGGGAAATAAAATCCAGCAGGTGTTTGTCTCCGTAAAAAATGATCCGGCAAGAGGAAGAGCAGGTAATTGAATCATGTCGGCCTTTATCCCTGAAATAGCTAATGTCGAAGAGTTTACGGGTAGTTGCTGTTGTAAATGTCAAGTTTCAACACAAAACAATTTGGGGCGTTTTGTTGCAAACTTTTAAATCCCTTTAATCCCTGTCGTGTGTCATGTCCACGTGGATTTTCCTAAATTGTTTGTCTGTCTGAAGCACGAGTTTCTTCAGTCACTGGAGTAGTTTCACACACTTTGTTTTTCCTGTCCAGGTTTATTTTATTTTATTTTATTTTTTGACTCAGTCAAATTAGGTCTATAGTCAGACATAGTCATACCTCCACTGAGGCCACAGTCACTCAAGAGAAAGAAAATATCCTAAGTAATTTTCAGCCATGTGGTAGCAATCAGCAGTAAAGACTGGGCGCACCTTGATACAGATAAATGGCACTAGAAAATTGCTATATATAATGAAATAAGTGTCCAAAATAGTCATTTTTTTAAAAAACCAATAACTAGATTCAGAAATTTCATCCCTTCTGATATCAACTTGTACTACAATAAGTAATTATAAAATCTGCCTTGTCCCCTGTAGGGCAGCACGCACCACCTCTTAGATAAGTTACACCTTGTAATCTATGATCATACATCTTGTCAGCTGTCTTTTTGAATGAAAAAAGGCCTCTGCATAACTTTGTCATGCTGCTAGCCTGGGTTGTTAAATTAATTTCATCAGCCAAACTTTCAATCAGTGCTAAATGCCCAGCGTTGGCAGGCGCCTATGTGCCCGGGGATACTGCCATAAATCCCAAAGTTCTTGATTGAAAATGAATGTCTGATTGTCCCGTGGTTTTCAGAAGTACTTGTGCACTCACTCGTAAGCTTTGACCACAAAGCTTGCCAGTACTAGTCCAACTGAAATGCTGATTTCAAAATAATCAGCTATTCTTCTGTAATTCAGTGGGCAGCTTGCAGTCAAACAGCCTTTGGCAGAACAAATTCATTATCACAACAGAACAAAACACTGAAAAACAGCTTTAGTTTAGTAGGAGGAAGACTTCTTTGACGACATACTTTGATGAGTGTAAACTGAGTGTAAATTCTCAACCTCGACGTCACTGTGTCATTGTAACAACCTCTGTAAAAGCTGAGACTTAAATATGATGAATAACCCAGTAATACATTTATTTTTAGCATTGCCTACTAACATTACCTGTTTTAACTGTGTCCTGTTAAAAAAAAAAAAAAAAAAAAAAGTGCTGCTGTCAAGAATGTGACAGACAAGTCGGACATTCTGCTTTTGGCCACTGGGTGGAAGTAGAGCATTCAGATTTGTTTACCCCTGTTTTATGATAGAATCAGGGGAAATGAATCTTGGAATAAGTTGCATGACAGTACTGTGGAGCTTATTTAGCATGCAATTCATTGTAAATTGCTCCATGCATGTGCATCAGACTCAGTTTGTTAAAGTATTGATGTAAGTGGAGCAGTGGAGCAAGAAAATGCCCTGCCAGCTGTTTGTTCGTACTCATTCATTTGACTCAGGGACAACAGACAACACCTCCCAGCTGTTTGAATATATTAAACAATGTTTCCATGTGAATAGCTTGATCCTGCTTCCAGAAAGCACTTTATCCATGAGGGTTATTAGTCCCTCTGCCGCCTTTTACACACAAAAGTCCTAGTTATGCCCCCAACACACACACACTCCACTTGCCATTATGGCTTAACACGTTGCTAGCCTTGCAGTAATGAAGTGGGAAGCTTGTGACGCCACAGGGAACCTACCATGTGGAACTGTACTCTCTATTTTACACCACCTTTAATACTTTACAGCCCAGATACGCTTGCGAAAATATTTGACTCACTTTGTTCTTTCTGCAGGCAACATTCAGACTGACTTTCATCAAACACCCTCAAACGGTTGTGAAACCTGACCGATAAGTTGTTCACCAACTAATTTGTTCTTATGTACTAGCTGCATTTTACTGATGGTTCAAGTTAGAATAAGACAGGCAGTTGGAGATTAGATATTAACTTTAACCATGATTTGAATACTGCGTTTGAAAAAATTACAAAAGGAGGAGGTATATTTTATTATTTTTTAAGCCCACTTGATGTTTGATTCTGCTGTTTCATACATTGTTTACATTAAGTGACAGCACTGGAACCCCTCCCCCCTGCAAAAAAAACCCAAAAAAGAATAAACCCTAGATTTTCAAACAAAAAATTCTGTTACTTTGGTTTCTGAAGATGCACATTTTTTGGTGTCTATTGATAGTCACCTGTCATGGTTCATTGTACACAATACAAAGTGAGACATTATAGCTGCCAAAATTATGCCCTGTCACATGAGAAGGAAACTGCCATTACAGCAGGCTGGTGCAGCCCCGTCTCAGACTGAGGGACCCAGGGTCGATGCAAAATGCCATTAACTCTCTTAGCATTGCGTAGCTTTAGGATGGCTGTCCTATTTATATTGAGGGGCTGTGGATTGATGTGAAATGACGAGGGCCGCAAGGCAGCTGAGTGGGTAGGCATCCACATGCTCCACTCCACAGGCAAGCCCCCTATTTCTACACACACACGCACGCATACACACACTTGTCTTCATGTCCCGATGCCACCAGCCTAGGAAAAGCCCTACAGTCTCAATGTGCAATGTCCTCTCTCTGTCAGCATATCCTCTATCTCAACGTTAATGTGACAGAATATAACCAGAGCCCAAACCAACCAGGCAGTGTAGTGCAGTGAAAAGCAGCATTTGTAGCAGACGTGCTTTCTCATCTTCTCTAGCAGTGTGCATCCTCATCACATGGTAACTTTGGCTACAGCGAAGCCAAAAATGAAAATTTCTGCTAATTCCGTTGATTAAACCCGTTAAAGCCCTGAAGCGGACATTTTTGAGTAAGTTTCGCTCTTACGATGTCTCAGTTACTTTGGCGATAATTAGAACTGAAGCGAAAGTGATGGCAGTGTTACAGCAATAATAATAGTCTCTGATAAATTCATAGTGACACATTTTCATTATTTTAGAGAGGACAGTCGATGACATCAGGAACTTTCAAAAAGCACACACAATATAATAATTGCATAGATTTTAATACCTTATCTTGCATTTGTTATTGGGCATTGTGAAGGCATATTACTATTTCCAGACCTGAAGTCCTTTTCCTTTCCCTTCTTCCAATTTAAACACACACTTTTGACGTCTTTCTTTTCACTCCACTTTAATTTCCGTGTTATTTGTATGATACCTTTGATTGCTTTTACCTTGAGAGCAGCAGTAATTTTGGGCTACTCCCTGTCCATCCATCACTGTCAGGTTGCTACCATTAAATAATGCTGATTATTTATTGACCCCAAAGGGCAATGTTAAAGATTATGATTTTGTGGACTCCAAGAATTCCTTAGTACGTTTATTGCATGGAGGACTTAGGGATTTCATGTTAGAAAAATTAAGAAGCAGTTAGTTCAAAGCCATTTGATTTTAGTAGTTTCTATAACTGGAAATATATTAATATATTCACTTTGTGATTAAGAGCTTTCTCACATCTAAATAGCGGGGATAAGGCTAACATAGCACTGAGGTTGGGAACCTCTGTGCTAAGCTAATCAGCTGCTGACTGGAGTTTCATATTTACCCAGTTTTCTCCTCCTCCCCTTTGCTGTGTTCCTTTTAAAAGGTGGCTGTCAAATCATTTTTGTTTTGGTCATTTCTAGTGGAAAGTTATATGTTTGCAGAAGAAAGAAATATTGCACCCAATTAAAGTCTTAGCACTGCTTCTCTGGTGTCAACGTACCAAATAAGTGTTTCAAACAGTGCAAAGAATTTCACCCAAATGGAGTGTCATTGGAAATGAAACTACAGTTTTTATGCTTGCTGAACAACTGCAAATTGAATGGTTTTAGTGTAAAGAGGGGGGAAAAAAAAAAAAACAAACTGGTTGGGGGAGCAGCAAGTTGCTTCAGTTTAAAAGTTTGAACCCAGGTAAAGACAGGAGTCTGCAGCATGGAATTCAGAGCCAAAATGTCTATGCTTGGTCATTTGTCTAACCGTGCAGTCTAAAGTTGTTGGATTCGAGACATAGGTTGACTAAAATCAACACAGACGAATAAATAATCAAATGAAAGATGTTTTGTTTGACTTGTTATAGATCTGCACACGGCCTCTTGGACTTCCACTCAAGTGGCTACACATTAGTGATGCGTGCTGGTTCTTCAATTTGTTAGGGGCCCAGCGACCGCGAGTCTCTTCAGAGGCAAAAAAAATTAACTTGAGCTGATGGTTAAGGGAATAATCTGGTTATATGTAATGAGGGCTCTTATTATGCGTCTATCAGTTTGAGTGTGCTGGTGGTGGACTTCCCACAATTCCCTCTCAGGAGGCATGATGCTTTCAGTTCGCTCCTCTTGCCTTTTAGTCTGAATTGTAGGCAATTAAAACCCTGCCATGTGAGTGTGGAAAAAAGGTAATGAATATGGAACACTAACTCAGAGAAGTCCAGAGAGACTGCTCGTCGAGTTCTGAGCGTTCCTTTTCTCCAAGTCACTGAAAAGCACAAAGACCATTTGACAGTGTTTTTTTTTTTTTTTTTTTTTTTTTTCCCCCTCTTCCTGTCCCTGGCTTGGTGTGCGTGTGACTCCCTGAATCGTGGCCCAGAGGTTTTAAAAATGCAAAACCCATTCTTTCCAGGTTGGTGAACTTCAGTGACCTATGACAGCGAGGAGAAACTTTTTGTCGCGGGTTTGGCGTCCTGCCTGGGTGACCGTGCCAGCTCTTGCTGCTTCTGAGCAGAACAGAGGAGTGATGGGAACGGGGCTGAGTGGATGCATGCAGACAGCCAAGTGGAGGAGGGCAAATATTTAGCCATGCCACTTGGGGAGGGAATCCAGTCCTCCTCCTCCCCCGCTAAGGCATGCCTCTTAGCCCAGAATCAGGGCATGTCTCCATCCTGCTCTCGGCGCTGCTTCACGCTCTGTATTCAGGGTCACGGATCTCATTTCTTGGGTAATATTTCAAGCTGGCCACAGATGGGGAATTAAATTGAAGATCCAGCTTGTTATCGGGCATAAAGGATGGATTTTTGGGGGCTTATTAAAGAGATGATATGAAAAAAGGAAATGGATACTGTACATTTTATTTGGATCTGCTCAGGCTACTTGTAAGGATTTCTGTAAATTAATGCATGAAATGCTGACTGAGTTGTGTGTGCACCGAAAGCAGAACAACCTCCACAGTCATCGCATGTTATCCATTGTGACACAAGTCCCCTCATCTTAAAATGAATTGTTATTTTGCTCTTGATAGCTGAATGCATTTTTTTTCTACCCCTTCCTTCATGAAACGGTGTCAGGCTGCTATTTGACGGCACTATAGATGTTTACATGCAAGCTCCACTGTTTCCCCCAAATTGATTGCCAATCCAAGTAAATTCCTGAGGATTTCCTCCCCACATTTGAATAAATCCTTAATCAGATGAATTGCTGTCAGATGACTGCCTAACAAGGCTACTTAAATTGGGGTAAATGTTGACTCACGCGAATGAGCAAATGACAGTTTACAGTGACACCACGTTGCCACGATGACAACAATACACATCCGTCCGTTACGGTTCTGGCAGGATGGTGACACAAGGGGGAAAGTTTCAAAAAAAAAAAAAAAAAGAAGGTTGTCGGGGAGGCTTGCCCAACGAAGCCTGTGCTCTATTGTTCATGCTGAATGCCGCAGACTGGCGCTGGTGTCGCATCTGCTGATGGGCTAAGTCTACCCTGCTCTACTGGTAGCCATCACTCACCCACGAGTCAGGTGGTGCGCTGCAGTCTCACCCCACCTGTGTTCTCACAGTCTTTACGGTGCTCTGTCTCTCCGGCCGCTTGCTCATCATCTGGTCCCCCTGCTCAGATCTAATAATCGAAAAAGTTGTCTTGAGCACCTGGCACTTTTTTGGGCGTCACCTCAGGGATTCCAAGCGAGCTGAGGTGACACTGAAGTTGGTTGGAAAACACTGCAGCCGATTGACCCACCAGAAAAAATTGCCAGTCTGTAATCATCATTATGCAAGAAGAGGCATTCTGAATAGTCTTATCATCTACAGACTGCTCACTGCACCCTGTTACAACACCTTCAGTGGCCTAACATAGCCCAAGTAGGGTCTATTGTGCCCTTTCTGAGCTGTTTTTCACTTGAGCCTCTTGCGCTCATGACGTCCCTCACTTGTAAAATCAAATGAGTAAATGTTACATTTGTACGTTTGCGTTACTGTACTATACTTTTCAGCTGGCAACCCGCAACGCCACACTGTGGTCAATTCGTCTGATTGATATTCGTTGCTGTTCATGTGTGCGTCGATACATCAGTATAACTTCAGCAGTAGAAACAATGCTGCATTGCGGGGCGTGATATCTGCAATAGCTGGTGCTCAAGCCGAGATCATGGTCGAAAAATGCTATGAGAAAAGCTCATGGGACAGAGCATATTACACATGCTTGCACCATCAGTAACCATCGAGCAGGCCTGAATTGACTGATTCATCAATAATTTGATCAACAGAAAACTTCACTCATAACAGTTTTGAAAGTAGAATAAGAGTAGATGAAAGCATCTTGGAGATAAGGATATGCTTCACTTGCAGTCATTTCATAGTAAATGGACTTAATGAATGAATGACCTGAATGTGCTTTTGGATAATTTACAGTTTCAATAACGTGCCATTCAGCCATTTCAGTTATTTATTTATTTATTTATTTATTTATTTTTATTCTTTTAATATTTCTAGTGAATACAGAACAAATATTGTTAATATTTCCTCTCTGTCCTTTGCCATGTAGTGTAATTGAGTTCAACACACCGTTACAAACTGATGTCAAAGAAAATTAACCCCCAGCCACTGTATGGTTATTCCAACAATAAATCTACTTGTGAGGCTGGATAGTGATATTTGTCTTACACTCTCTTTCTCTCTCCGAAAGCACATTACCACACATTTAGTGAATTTTCAGTGTGTCACGCAGGCCTGATCTTATCAACACTGGATACATATTTTGCGGATCGCACTCCTCTGAGTTAATGAAAGCATTTGTGTCACTTTAATGTAAAGCCTTGCAGGGCTCACCCATCTGTCTACAGTTGTGGCGCTAAAGCGTGTGTCATCAGAGTCTACAACAGCAAATTACAGCTTATTAGTACCAATACCAGCAGTGACAACATTTATCAAGGAAAACATCTCCTGCTCTCCCTAATTGTCCCCCTCAGGGCACGCTGTTATGTGGACCAGTATCGACGGCAAGGAAGTCATTAGGACATCACACTTGAGCTGACGAGCGGCGAATTCAGGGGACATGTCCATGATTGGTTAATTTGATGTGAGTAGAATGACACTGTGTCTGGATCTGACGAGGTATTTATAGTTGGGAGTGAGGATATTCAGACACCCTATGTTAGTTTGTGTGCTTCTATTAGTGAGCTCCTGATAGAGCCGCTGCCCACGGGGGGCTGGCAGGGCCAGGGAAGCGGTCCAGGATACGAACGGCTGGCAGGGAGCAGGGTGCCGGAGGTGGAAAGGGCAGTGAAGTTTATGTGTCAAAGAGCAAGAGCGAGGAGCTGATATTCAAGTATATCTCAGTCAGTCTCTCAGTGTCTCTTGCGCTTTGAGAGCACGTAACAAAGGGAGCCCGTCAGCGAGGCCTGTCTGAGCATTTCTGCTCAACAATGGGGTCTCGTCTGATACAGATATGGTACCTGTCTGTCACTTCTGCTTAGTGATATTTTGTCCTTTTTTGTCTGTGTGGCCATGCTCATGCACATTCACACAAATGTGTCTGTGTCCTTGTGTGTTTCTGTTGTCAGACTGTGATCTCGAGTCAGATGGAATTGTCCCTGCTGCTGCCCCGTATTCATAGCAATACCTCCCTCCTGCCACTTTCCACTTCAAACCGCTAACATCCTCTGGGAGTGACAGATAGGAATCAAAGTCTGGGCTCAGTAGCAGCTCAACGTCTGCTCCCAAATGGTGCGATCTTTTAAAAAAGGCTTTACCTGTAAACTGTGACACACCTCCCAGCCCACATCTCCCGCTGTCAGTTTCCCACTAAGAACTATTACTACAGAACTGCGCACTAAAGCAATTTCCCTCAAGTTACCATAGTCTTGTCTCTTTCACCCTCTCACCAGGAGCTTACACCCTATCATTTTTCACACTGAGGGCTCTGCCCGTAAATCATTCCTCTTCCCCCCATTTGTTCCAGTGATCAAGCCCCACTTTTCCTTCCTGCCAATTAAAAGGCTTTGATGTTTATCTGTGCAATGGATGAGGCTAGAAACGCATTGCACTTCTGCTGCCTCTTGGCTACCAAAGGCCAGACTTGTGCTGGCAGAAGATAATCAGCGATTCTCACACAAACAAGATGGGGGGAGGAAAAAAAAAAAAGTGAGAGAAGGATTTACTCCCATCCTGCCTGTCAGGCAACCCACTGAACAGACAGGGGAATTATTTTGGCAGCAACACTAATGTGGAGACGGTTGTTGTTTCCTAAACTGATTTCCTTAATCCTGCACTTGTTTCTACGCTTTGTAAACATGGGGGCTTGATTTTGTAATCTGGGAGGTCCCATTGATGCGTAGACACACATACACATACTCACATACAACAACTTGTCCCTCTAACCCCCTCCTCGTCAGCCACTGCCCTAATTAGTCAGAATTAAGATGAATGCCTGGGCCTCCCACGATCAATTGGTATCGAGCGAACCTTCGCTCGGCCCCGCCTGGGGGCCTCTCTCAGCCGGCAGATCATTTATATCAATCGCTTTTGTTTTTCTTCCTTTACCCCCTTTCCATTCTTCCATCCACCAAGTACAAGGTTCACCAAGTCTATTGGTTAGCATGCAGAGTAGATGGCAGCCAAAATGGCAAAAGTCTGGTATACCGTCTGTTACGGTCACGTCACAGAGACACTGTCCATAGAGAGAAACATTCGCCCAACACATGAATCTTCCATCATATCCAATATTGTCCACTTGTGTGAGGATTTGAGCAAATGTTCAGTCCTTTTTTAATTTATAATAACAAGCTCACCCATTACAAGAAGTTGTCCCTCTTCTCTGCTCTTTGCTCTTCTTGTTGCCCTTTTGTCAAAGAACTCTCCTTTCTCTCTCTGCCTTTATTACTTGTTACTCTGGTTGCGGAGAGGCTTTTTATACTGCCTTTATTGACTTAACTTTCTTCGACTCAGATTATAATCATTGCAGAAGGATGTATGTCAGTCTCTCCCTTATGGTAACCATGCTGGCCCTTTTTTTTTTTCTTTCTTTCTTTCTTTCTTTGCACCCAGTCTCTCTGTCATCCCTCCTGCACCTTCTTGATTCCAGTGCTGTGTGCAGGCGCAAACAAGATATTAGATGGCTCACCAAAAGCACTGCAAATGGTTTTTAAAGAAAAAGCTTGATGTGCAGCTTTGCCTCTTGAAGATCAGCTA
The DNA here is from genome assembly GCF_900963305.1 of Echeneis naucrates. NCBI lineage: Eukaryota > Metazoa > Chordata > Actinopteri > Carangiformes > Echeneidae > Echeneis > Echeneis naucrates. The sequence goes on from NC_042518.1 coordinate 5,293,574, forward strand.
CTCTGACCTGTATCACTGCTTGAGATGGGAGTTGTATCATATTTCTTTTATTCTGTGCCGTGTTGCAGGCAAAAAAATTAATAAATAAAATTCCTAAAACACCCAAATAAAATTCAATGATTTAAACACAATAACTTGCAGCATATTTTATGTGCAAATATCTGCACATAGGGTCAGGACACTGCAAGATAAGAGCCCTCATCTTCCTTCGTTTTGTACTCTGACCTGCTTCTCCATGACAATTTTGTTTAATGTGAATCCAAAACCATTTTTACTAGCAGGCAGATTTTTTTATTTAATTTTTTTTTTTTAAGTTTTCTGTTGTAATCTGCTTTTTACTTTCTGTTTTTCTTCTGGTTGCCTAGACTCTACTCTTGCTGAAATGTTACACAGAATACCAGAGAAATTCCTGCATCATCCCTCGTCCATCCTCAGACACAGCACCCTATTGTAAATCATGTATAGGACAAATTAAACAGAATAAAGGAAAGGAGGAAAAAGAGCACACTTGTATTAGTTTCCTTCCCCAAGGTTAATTGCACACTGGTGAACTGCCACTTACAACAGACATAGATCCAGTTTGTCCTTTGTGTACATCTCTATGGGTCGCTGACTGTGTGCTTTGATGTACTGTATGCTAGAGGTACATGAAAGTGTGAGATGCTGACTGCTTTTTCCCTGGAGGCGAGCTTGAACCTCTCACGTTGGCTGCCTCTTCACGTTGCATTCTTTGTTTGCAAGCCTGGCACATGTGTGATGTCGCAGAGACCGGCAATTGTCAGTCGTGCATGTGTGCGGTGCCAAGCTCGGATGGTACGCTACAGCACTTTAGCCGTCCATGACTTGGCAGCTGGCTCCTTGGTTAGAG